>NC_090268.1:95202263-95803172 GCF_040414725.1 Anabrus simplex | reverse complement strand
CACATAGTAAAATACGCTAGTGGTTTCTTAATATTAAAATGAGGTTATCATATGCACAGTATAAAAATGGAAGTAATCAAAGTCCGTATGATATTGAGTTCGATGGTAGTTCTGCGTAGTATATACAAATGTTGGCAAAATAAAACACAATTTATAATTACTGTACACTTATTTCTAATTGTTAAAAATGATGAGGTAAAACATTCCAATTTGACTATTTGTAATTTGGCTCCAACCAAAATAATTCGCCCTAGGATTCATGAGGTAGTCAAACTCCGTTGGTCACTCTCTATTTGAATGGAGTGCACAGTGCAAGTGAACAGCTTTTGTTGATTATAAACTGAGGCTGTGCTAAGACAGAGTTAAAACAACACCAGCTTCAAATGAAGATAGTTAAAAACATCATTAGGTTCTTCCTAGTTGACTAAAAATTTGCGTATATTTTGTTGTTGAAGTGTGGGAAAGTCAGTTGTTGGTTGAATGGGCAACGGTCGAAAATGTTGTGCAGTGCAATCGGTGTTTGAGCTGTCCTACATGTGAGGGAAATCTGAAAATGGAGGATGTGTCTTAATTAGTTAAGTGAAATGACGGAAAAAGAAAAGAAACGGGAAATCATTGAGGAATGAAAAATGTGAAAGTTAAAAATTTACCTTGAAAGCTGTTGAGCTGTTGCCTAATTGTTAGGAGGTTTGTGGAGCACTGGCTGTCGCTAATGTCCTGCTCCTCGTGTTGTACGTGTGACGTCTTAGAGGAGGGGAGTGGATTTGAGAAGGCGGCGCTGTGGGTATGTGATTGGCGCTTGGGGAGGAGTTGTGTGTATTGGAGGGA
The DNA here is from genome assembly GCF_040414725.1 of Anabrus simplex. NCBI lineage: Eukaryota > Metazoa > Arthropoda > Insecta > Orthoptera > Tettigoniidae > Anabrus > Anabrus simplex. The sequence goes on along the minus strand of NC_090268.1, from coordinate 95,802,344 downwards.
GAATAGGGGCGTGATGAGTTGAGCGGCTTAGTGGGGGTGCTTGGAGAGCTTGTTTTGAGGATGTTAACAAGTCTTTTGTCTTTCAGATTTAAACTATTGAGCGAAGATATTAATTGTTCGTAAAGAGGGCTTCGGTTGTCTATTGGATCATTTAAATTCTTATTATATTTTTGGTCCAAAAAAATGTATAAATTTTCGAACTCGGTCATGAGCCTGCCTTTATCTAGTCTTTTTAAAATTTGGAGATCCTGTTCGATTGTGGTAAAGCTATGTCCGGTGTCTTTCATATGGATGCTCATGGCTGAGTGTTTATTGTGCTTTTGGGCATTGAAATGTTCTGCATATCTAATTGCAAAGCTCCTACCAGTTTGACCGATATATGAACTGTTACATTCAGCACATTTCAGTCTATAAATGCCAGAGCCCGAAAATTTATTGTTGTCCGAGTTTATCTTATTGTGGTTGAAAAATAGCTTTTGATTAGAATTATGGGTCTTATAGGCTACCCTAATATCATATTTTTGTAAAGGGGTAGCGATTTGATGTATAATGGGGTTAATGTAGGTGAATGATGCATATTTAGGCTTATTAATTTTTATTGGGGAGAGGTTTGTGGCCATTTTCAATTTCACTTTATTGATTATTTTCTGTATGATTGAGGGATTGTATCCATTGAAAACAGCTATTTCTTTTATGGTACTTATTTCTTTTTTTAAATTGACGGTTGACATGGGAATTTTTAACGCTCTGTACACTAAACTGTAAAATGAGGCTTGTTTGTGCGATTTTGGGTGAAGAGAATTTTGTTTTATGGTTGTGGGAGTGAATGAAGGTTTTCTGTGAATCTGGAAATCGAAATTGTTTAAGGTCCTGGTGATTGTAATGTCTAAAAAATTGATGATATTATTATCCTCATCTTCTTTAGTAAACTTGATGCAATTGTCAAGGCTGTTTAAGTAAGTTAGTATGTCTTCACTATTATTGCAGCTTTTATCTATTATTGCTAGTGTGTCATCGACATAGCGTAGCCAAAGACACAAACCGTTAATGCTGTTTGTTATTTTACTATTTTCGAGGTTGTCCATATAAATTTCGGCGAGTATTCCCGAAATGGGATCACCCATGGCTAGACCTTCTTGTTTGTATATATTATTATTGAACGTAAAATAATTGTTATGAAGGACGAAAGTTAGTAATTGTAAGCATTCTTCTATTTCTAACTGACTTAAGGTGCTGTGTTTAGAAAGATTAGTTCGTATGATTTCGATAGTTTTTTTAGCGGGAATGTTCGAGAACATATTGGTAATGTCAAATAAGCACATTATGTGGTTAGGCTGCAAATTAAATTTATTTAAAGTTTCGCATAATTCTATTGAGTTTTTAATAGGGTGTTTATTGTGAAATGTGAAGTGTTTCTTAAGGAATTTTTGGAGGAACTGAGAAGTTTTGTACGTTGGGCTATTTCGGCTATTTATGATGGGTCGAATGGGAACATCATTTTTATGTATTTTTGGCAGTGATCTGACGGTGGGTAATTTGGGATTCATATTGATGAGTTTTTGATGTTCGTGTTCATTAAATAAGAAAGGTGAATTTTTTAGGATTGTTTTTAAATTACGCTGAGTTTTAAAGATAGGATCTTTTGAAATTATTGAGTAAGAATTATCGGAAAAGAAATCCTCCGTTTTTTTGACGTAGTCGTGTTTATTCATTAGGACTACGGCATTGCCTTTGTCGGCTTTCGTTACTATAACATTATTGGTGTCTACCTTTTTTCTTAATTCGTGGGTTTGTTTGAGAACGGTGAAATTATTGATGTCGGAAACTTCTTTTATAAGGGTGGGTAATTTCTTTTTTATCTCATATCTCACGTCATTTTGTCTGTCGAAGGGAATTTGTTTATTTATATTGGATTCAACTTCGGCTATTGTGGTAATTATATCCTCGGCTTTATTTGGACTAGGCCAATTATATTTTAGGCCTTGGTCAAAGAAATTGATTTCATTATCCGAAAATGTGGTGTTAGATAAATTGATGGTGGTTGGAGTGTTTTTCCATGAGGGGGTGAAAGTTTCTCTATTTTTGTTTTGGTTTATGGATTTAGGTTTCTTTTCTAATAGACATGTCAACTTGTGGTCTAAGGTTTTTTGTTTTTTGTCTAATATGTTCTGCAATTTACGTGCAATGTGTCTTTGGTATGAGCTCCATTCGAGAGGTGATAATGATTGAGCAGTGATCAAATGTTCCCGGTAAAGCTGCAGGTTTAATAGAGATTTTTTTCTATACATTAGTTTAATTTCATTTCTAAGCCAGATGGTGTTGACTTTATTTTGGACGTCTTTAGATTTGAGTGTTGGAATGTTTTTCCTTTGAGTTGATTTTAAGAAATTCGGCACCAGACCTAATCTTAAACATTCTTTTAAGAATAAGATATCTTTTGAAATTTTACCGATTTTGATTTTGAGGTTTTGATATCTATTTTTATTTTTATTAGCCTGGTTGGCTTTATCATTGCAAGTAATGAAAATCATTTTATTTTCCGTATTGAAAGAATCTCAATAATAATAATATAAAAGAATTTATTGGACTCCAACCTATTCAATACATTACTGGATGTTAACATTTGTAGTTAAACATCGCTAAAATGGAGACATGTTTCGCCCTCCATGTGGGGCATCATCAGTCATATCAAAGCACCTCAAAATTAAACCAGACGTCTGGTTGGAAATTATGAGCAATATTTGTAAGAAAGAATACATTAAAAACACGTACAAAGTCCTATCCAAAACGAAATAACAACAGACTAGTTACACATAGTTTAACATTCCCCTACCCGATTGCGTTTGGCAGTAGGCAAGGGTGCCCGCAATAATAAACAAATGTCCCCATCTAAAATGTGAGTGGCATTAGGCATAGTGGCCTGCTCTTTTGATGGAAACTCACCAACTTGGTGTGACTGGCAGTAAGCTGGCTGGAAGTAAAAAGGGGCCTGACATTATAATGATAACTGCACAACTCAATTTCGACTGATAATAGGGTAGTTGCCTGCCATTATAATAAAAACTCAACTGTTATGTGTCTGGAAGTAGGAAAGGTGGACTGCCATTGTAACGAAAACTCCCCAAATCGATTGTGACCGCGCAGTAGGCAATGGGGCCTGCAATTATAATGTAAACTTCCTAACTCGATTGTGAATGGCAGTAGGCAAGTGAGTCTGCCGTTATATCACAAATCCGTAACAAACACATTTCATTGGAAACAGCGTATGGGGATCTCCCCATGCTGTTTCTCGGATAACGCTAAGAGACGTGCAATTTTAAAACAAACTTATTTACTGCATGTACAGTATTTACTTCGATATTCGAATACAATGTTGAATACCGTAGCGAAGCACGGGTACATTTGCTAGCGTAAAATATACCCATTGTTTCACCGAGTACATGTTCAGCAATGGTAAAGAAGTTGCTCATTTATTGTTCTAGTTTCAATAAGTACTAACAGATGACACTATATTACCACAATCAGAATTTAATAAATACATAAATTCGTAGCTTATGTTTCAATAATGGTTAAATGTTTTCTTTCTTTCTTTCTTTCTTTCTTTCTTTCTTTCTTTCTTTCTTTCTTTCTTTCTTTCTTTCTTAATCTACTTACCCTCCAGGGTTGGTTTTTCCCTCGGACTCAGCGAGGGATCCCATCTCTACCGCCTCAAGGGCAGTGTCCTGGAGCGTAAGGCATTGGGTCGGAGGATACAATTGAGGAGAATGACCAGTACCTCGCCCAGGCGGCCCCACCTTCTCTGCTGAACAGGGGCCTTGCGGGGGGGGGATATAGGAAGTTATAGACAAGGAAGGGGGAAGGAAGCGGCCGTGGCCTTAAGTTCGGTACTATCCCAGCATTTGCCTGGAGGTGAAGTGAGAAACCACGGTAAACCACTTCGAGGATGTATGAGGGGGAATCAAACCCACATCTACCTAGTTGACCTCCCGAGGCTGAGTGGACCTCGTTCCATCCCTCGTACCAGTTTTCAAATTTTGTGGCAGAGCCGGGAATCGAACCCGGCCCTCCGGGGGTGGCAGCTAATCACACTAACCACTACACCGCAGAGGCGGATAACGGTTAACTTAAGGAGGAAAATAAGGCATAAATGCATCAAATGTTGTACATTTTAATATATACTAGGTTGAATTAGTCAACTGTTCAACCATTTGGGGAATGAATACTGAAGTATTTCTTTTTTTACAATCATTGGAACGTATTTTGTGAAAACAATTACCTACTGCAAAGAATATTGTATTTCTAGAGCACTAGTTTCAAAAACCAAAAGGACTGGAATGAACTTTCGACTTCCATATGTTGGAAGAGTTGGAATCGTATTTTACAAGAGTATATTAGAGCCGCAGCTTAACAGTGCGTTAATAAGTTATTGCCCCTGGACACAAAAGTTGATAAATGGAATTGCTGAAGATTTGGTGAATTAATTTTACGAACGCATTATACCAGATGGTATATAGCCTATACTTTGAAAGTTTCGCATCTAAACCTGACGAAAAAATTACATAGGCTAGATTATATTCCTTCATTCTGCTCTCTAATTATTTCTCATGACCATGGCTTTTATTTTCTTGTGCTATTTCCCTACGTAGTCTTTTAATCAATTATTTGGGGTCTGCACTACATGTTAATTTAGCTCAGTTTTATAAACAGATGCTCTTCCCGACGTCAACACTTCCTTGGAGGATTTACTTCCCATAACGTGTTTCTGTGATAACTGGTAGTGTGATATGATTTATTTGAATGAGTAGATGTGTAGTAACACAAAAAAATACCCGTTACACAAGCCAGAGGAATTAATCACGTACGACTGAAATATCTGGCCGATCGGAGATGGAACCCAGTATCCTCTGAACCAAAGTTCACTACGCTGTTCCTTCAGCCAATGAACTGAACATGATTTCTGTGCACTGAAAGTGGTCAAACGGGTGCATAGTGATATTTTCACCATTGGGTTGCGTGAAATGCATGTATGAAACATTCCGTAGTCCACTAGTTGACTCGTGGCCAAATTTGGCAAATTATTTAAAGGAAATATGTAACATAGTATTTGATTACACAATGCTTACAGCTCTCTTTCCGGGAAGCTGAATCTATACTGTTATACCTTCAGTACGTCGAGCATTTGATAGAGTAACGTAGAGTTGCCAGTTTCTAAAGGTAATCACTGAGAAATATAGGTTTACATTATCCAAGAATTGCCCCTGGGCTCCGTTCACGATCTTACAAAAGGCTATTCTTACTGAAAACAGCTATCTATGAAAATAGAATGACAACCTGGTATCTGATGGAATTAAATCTATGCGTGGTAAGGAGGCAAATTTATCAGTTGCATGGCCACTTATTACCTCTAATTCTAAGGAAATTTCGAAAATATTTCACACTGGTTACCGAATTTCGTTCATAAATTCTGACACAGTACCACTCTCGCATTTTTTCCTTAATTGCAGTACATAAGGAAGCAATCCAACTGTCAAGAAATTCGGTAGAAAACTGGAGCATTACTGGTCTCGTTGGAAATTAAAGAATTAACAATGTTAACATTTTATTTGAACCTTCCTATGGCTGTAAAAATTCATTGTTGTTGGTATTGCAAGTGCTTATTTTTTGGAGCAAGACTTATGTGAATTTAAAAAAAAGATTTGTATAAATTTACCAAAATTTCAGTAATTAAAGAAATATCACACCTACTGTATATTCACATCAGATTAAAAGGGTCAAAGAATTTCGCCCCACTAATATATGTTTGATGTGGACTAGAAATAAACTGTTTTCCAGTTGAGTTTTAGACCAGTGTGTGGGAACATTGAATATGAAGGCAACAATGCAAATATAATATTCTTCAAAATACAACTAGGATGATCCAAGTTTTTGTTCGAAATATTTTGTAGATAATTATTACAGGTTAAGTGGAATAATAGTGATTGCTTATTTTTCTGTTCTGTTGCAGGTAAGTTGAAGAGTTGATATTGTCACCGTCGCCTTTCCGAAGTTGCAGATATCTCGTTCCTGTTCCTAGGTAAGACGGGTGTAATGCGCTCCTCATTCATCTCAATTTTAGACCTATTTTTATTTAGTTATCTTCGTGAAATTAATAAGAACTAGTTTGAAAACACTAAATTGATTGTTAACTAATTTCAAGAATTCTGTCATATTACACAATAAATGGCTTTGGGATATTGTCATTTTACCAGCATATTAAGCACTCTTAGAAATAGACAGAGTATAATAAAGGAACCATATTATATATAGCAACCCCACAAATCTATGTAATTAAATTTGTTCCTTTAAATGTAAGTAATTGAAATGTATTAATACTCCATAATATTAATTGTAACAGCGAGTGAGTGCATATTTAAGAAAGCAATTGGTCCACTGATGGTTGTTTTAACTTTCAATTTGATGATATTAAATTGATAATTTTTCACTTTTCTACACCCTTGTTAGGAATATTAGCATTCAAATGTAAATTATGAATGTGCATCAATATATATTGCATGGGAACGGATTAAGATAAAAACAGTCATAATTAGTAAACAAACAATAATGAATACATTAAAAATACATTATTTAAAGTTTCCATTTACTATACGTAAGAAGCTCGTATTCCTCTTCAGGTTGATTTTAAAATAACTGCGTTGAAGCCTCGGTCATTTTCTAATATTCTTCTCCATAATATCATGAAGTACTGTAATTTTGGGCGAAACAAAGTCTGTTCAATGATTACCTCTATGAATAGGTTGAACACCGTCCTAAGTTGACAAGTATTATGTAGCGCGATCGAATGTGCTTAAAAAGTATAGACACACAGGTAACAATTGTGAATGCTTAGATAATCGCGCCACGAACCTGCTACGCAGGCGTAGCAGGGGGAGAGGTGATACTCCCACGTGGCGCGTCCCAGGTGGCGGATAGGGGGGTCCTAACCGGCTTGCCGGCGGACTTGAGGGAAATAAAATACCTCTCGCGGACCAAACACACACCCCCTGTGGGTGGGGGAGGCTGACGAATAATACACCCACGGTATCCCCTGCCTGTCGTGAGAGGCGACTAAAAGGGGCGACCAAGGGTTGATTGTATTAGAACCATGAAATTACTTGTGATTAGTACCACCACGCGGAGAACACCAAGGGTTGCTTTTACTTGTGCGTAGTACCACTACATTAGGTACGAAATTGGTTTGTGATCAGTAGCACACAGGAGCACCGCGCGGTCGGCTTTTGCAGTACCTGTGATTAGTACCACCATATGAGCAGGACCATGGGATGATAGCTACCATGGTTCTGCCTTGCCTGTGATTAGTACCCACTATATGAGGAACACCACGGGATAGGGAGAGGTCCCTGTGGTTAGTACTCCTATGTGATGAACACCATAGGTTTGCGTTGCCTGTAAATGGCGCCGCAAAGTGAGAAAAGCATAGGTCTGTATTATGTCGAATTTCATAAGCTCTGAGTAGTACAATAATGTGTGGAATACCGCAAGTCTCTGCTACTTTTGATTAGTACCGCAACAGAACAAATACCATGGTTCTATTTTGATAGCGATCAGTACCGTTATGAGGGGCGGATAACTGCGATTTAGGACCCCCTTTTGACTGCACGCATATACGATTCCGTGTTATGCTATAGCAGTAGTCCCTTGGTCAGTAATACTATTTTGTCACGTCAGTTTATGTGAATGTGAGACATTGCAGGTCGCAACCACTGATTGTTTTAAATTCATGTCCATCCATTCATTCTTCGTTCTCACGGTTTTGAATTCTGGTCAGTGGAGAATTTTAGATTTTTAATATGTCATTCCATTTCGTCTCATTTCGTACCATTAGGGGCCGATGACCTCGATGTTAGGCCCCTTTAAACAACAATCATCATCATCAGATAATCGCGCATTTTAATGTTTCTGCAATAATCTGAATGTTCCATTTATATCCCATGATTTTGAAGTAATATACCCGAGAACAGTGAAATACGATCAATGAAAATACGGGAGGATTTGGGGCAAGAACATTTTTTCAACAACAAATCCTGGAAGGAATTCGTAATTTCATTACTCAAAATAGAACGAAGATATTTATTAAAAGATGTATTACATTCTCGTTTCCTGAAATAAAAGCCATCAGATAGAGTTAAAATAATACATGCACAGACAATTTTAGAACCATAACATTTTCTGTGAATATATTACGCTATCATCTCCATGGTTAATAAAGGATAAAAACATGTGCGGTAAAGGACAGCAATCTAAAAGACATTTAATGAACGAAATGCGGCGTATCCCGAGTCCCAGTGGACAAACCTTTTGAAACTATGTAAAATAAAATGAATGGTAAGATTATTGCATACTGGGGGAGTAAATTGCAAATTTTCTATGCCATTTTCTGACTTTTCGGATGAAGGCAATTAGTACATATATTCTGCTCAAAAAACCTGTGTTGATCTATTTCCCAATACTTCTTTATGCAAGATATTTCTAACTGGCATCCATAGTACAGACTTTAAAAGTGGTTTTTGTCTACTCGACTCTTGTGAAGTTTTTACATACAAGGTTTACATTGTGTACTAAGCTGCGTCTGCCGCGAGCTTTTGGGGACTACAGGATAGAATAATTTGCGATATATTGCTACTTTGTTACACAAAGAACCGATAACTGTAAGAATGAAATGAGATGGGAAATCTACATTCTTTAGCTTTCTATAGCAAGAGAGCGGGAATATTTGCAATGGCAGCCAACATACAATATAAAGTTAATAGCCCCAGCTCAGCGGCTGATTCACGTCGTCCGTTTCAAAGTCTATCTAAGAAACGGCAGACTTCATCCGTCCTCTGAGATGAATGGATTAAGGAACGATTATAAGTCCGATGCTAAGATGAATGTGGAGCGTACAGTGCATGATGCTTCTTCAGTGCCTGTTCAGTTACTGTCTACAGATGATCAGTTTCACCAAACCTATGGCGCAACAACCCCAAAGGGCTTTTGTCTACAAAGTGACCACTGCTTAGCCCGAAGGTGTCGAGGTGTCGTGTGGTCGGCGCGGCGAATCCTCTCGACCGTTATTCTTGGATTTCTAGACCGGGAACGCCATCTCACCGTCAAATATGTCCTCAATTGTAATTACGTGGCCTCAATGAATCCCGAACCAGCCCTCAGATCCAGCTTAAAACCTCTGACGTAGCCGGAGAATCAAACCCAGGGTCTATGGCTAAGAGGCAGGCGTGCTCCCCATATATCACGGGGCTGGCAATCAATTTCACACACTGTAAAAACCCGTGCACTCAGTATATTTCCAAAGCTCTTCACGAAGGCATGCCAAGTGTTTGGATTTGTTATCTAGATTTGATTTAATACTTGATTGGTACATTTGGTCGTGCACTGCAGGATGCATTGTATTTCTTGTTTACATAGTCAATCAGCATACAATTTATAGGATTTCCAGAGCAATATTTTAAATTTACGCAGTGTTTAAGATAATGATGGTAGCTGTGCTTCTGTGTTTAAATATTTATTCTATGGAAATTTGAACTTCCACTGTTATTTTGTAGCATTCATGGCGTGAAGTGCGCACTGTTGTTCGTCGTGCCATATCGTTATTATGTTGTGTTAACTAAATACGTAACTTCATACGAAAAAAGAACGGAATTTTAATGAGTCAATTATTATGTGATACGGAAGATAAGGAGTTGTCTCTTTATATCCAAGTATAAAACAATGGCATTTCCATATACGTCATGAAGCCCTAGCAGGAGTGTAAAGTAAAGCCTCCACTATTCGCATCCTCTGTACTAAGCTCTACGCTTGTTCGCCTTTGCCCCTATGGATTAACACGGTGCCCACTTTTCGTGTAAGCTGAAAGAACCTTGCTCCTAAGTTTTTCGACTTTCCTGACGAGGAAAATAATTGCCGACCTCCTATTATCTTCCTGTTTCGCACATTTCTATTACCTTACTGAATTTTCTTTTTTTTTTGCTAGGGGCTTTACGTCGCACCGACACAGATAGGTCTTATGGCGACGATGGGATAGGAAAGGCCTAGGAGTTGGAAGGAAGCGGCCGTGGCCTTAATTAAGGAACAGCCCCAGCATTTGCCTGGCGTGAAAATGGGAAACCACGGAAAACCATCTTCAGGGCTGCCGATAGTGGGAATCGAACCTACTATCTCCCGGATACAAGCTCACAGCCGCGCGCCTCTACGCGCACGGCCAACTCGCCCGGTCCTTACTGAATAAGAATAACAGATACGTATACTGGGAATGAAGTAGAATGAAACAAAATGGGAATCACACATTTTCAATCATGCCACGAACCTGCTACGCAGGCGAAGCAGGGGGAGAGGTGATACTCCCACGTGGCGCGACCCAGGTGGCGGATAGGGGTTCCTCACCGGCTTGCCGGCGGACTTGAGGGAAATAAAATACCTCTCAAGGACCAAACACACACCCCCTGTGGGTGGGGGAGGCAGACTAATAATACACCCACGGTATCCCCTGCCTGTCGTGCGAGGCGACTAAAAGGGGCGACCAAGGGTTGATTGTATTAGAACCATGAAACTACTTGTGATTCGTACCACCACGCGGAGAACACCAAGGGTCGCTTTTACTTGAGCGTAGTACCACTACATTAGGTACGAAATTGGTTTGTGATTAGTAGCACACAGGAGCACCGTGCGGTCGGCTTTTGCAGTACCTGTGATTAGTACCACCATATGAGTAGGACCGTGGGATGATAGCTACCATGGTTCTGCCTTGCCTATGCTTAGTACCTACTATATGGGGAACACCACGGGATAGGGAGATGACCCTGTGGTTAGTACTCTTATGTGATGAACACCATAGGTTTGCGTTGCCTGTAAATGGCGCCGAAAGTGAGGAAAACATAGGTCTGTATTATATGTCGAATTTCATAAGCTCTGAGTAGTACAATAATGTGTGGAATACCGCAAGTCTCTGCTACTTTTGATTAGTACCGCAACAGAACAAATACCATGGTTCTACTTTGCTAGCGATCAGTACCGTTATGAGGGGCCGATGACTTCGATTTAGGACCCCCTTTTGACTGCACGCATAATCGATTGTGTTATGCTATAGCAGTAGTCCCTTGGTCAGTAATACTCTTTTGTCACGTCAGTTTATGTGAATGTGCGACATTGCGGGTCGCATCCACTGATTGTTTTAAATTCATGTCCATCCATTCATTCTTCGTTCTCACGCTTTTGAATTCTGGTCAGTGGAGAATTTTAGACTTTTAATATGTCATTCCATTTCGTCTTATTTCGTACCATTAGGGGCCGATGAACTCGATGTTAGGCCCCTTTAAACAACAATCATCATCATCATCATCATCTTTTCAATCATGTGCTATTATCCAAATAAAACCCCTTCAATTGGCTCTAAAATTAATCATATCCATGGAAATGAACTGCTAAAACAATAATCGATGCGACAACTCTATGCTTAATGCAACTTCGACTTCCTACTGACACTCCTATCTTTCCATATTAGTTTGCTCCTAAAGTTCCCTCCTGAATTTGATGTCCCCGTATTTGAACTCTCAAAGAAGTTTTGAGTTAATTTATAGGAAAGTCTGTAATACAAATATAAACTGTCATTTAATATCGAGAAAGTTTTTTTTTTTTTTTTTTTTTTGCTAATGGCTTTACGTCGCACCGACACAGATAGGTCTTATGGTGACGATGGGAGAAGAAAGGGCTAGGAGTGGGAAGGAATCAGCCATGGCCTTAAGTTAGGTAGCATTCCCAGCATTTGCCTGGAGAAGAAGTGGTAAACCACGGAAAAAGACTCCGAGGATGACTGAGGTGGGAATCGAACCCTATACTCAGTTGACATCCCGAGGCTTAGTGGACCGCGTCCCATCCCTCGTACCACTTTTCAAATTTCGTGGTAGAGCGGGTATCGAACCCGGGCTTCCGGCGGTGGCAGCTAATCACACTAACCACTACACCACAGAGGCAGGCGAACATGTACTTGAACGTCCAAAGTTACAGTTCTGTTTCTTCATAAGAAATGCTCGAAATACCTTCCGTTTGCTCGACGACGAGCTTCCATGCGTTGACACCACGAAGCTCTCACCCGCCTCCACACATCCACTTATGCTCTCGCAGTTGCGACGGCATCCCAGATTCGTTGTCGTAGAATTGCTTCATCGGCAATTTCCACTTGGTACATCAAGTTCTTGAGGTGCCCCCAGAAATAAAATCTATTGGATTAGATCGAGGGACGGCGATGGCCACCTGATGGGACCATACCGACCAACTCACCGATTCGGGAAACAGCGATCTAGAAATCGACAAACGTCCATGCTGACATGAAAAAGTGCCCCGTCCTGCATGAACCACATCCGCTGACGTGTCTGTAGTGGAATGTCGTCCAGAAGCTCTGGTAGGGAAAACTGCAGAAAATGGAGGTAACTAGGGGAACTTAGTCGTGCAGGCAGCTCCAATAGTCAAAGAAGCTGATCTGCCAATATCCCAGCCTAAAGATTTTTAGAAAACCTGTGTTGGAAATGATCTTGGTGAATGGCATGGGGGTTTTCTTCTTCCCATGTATGAGCATTGTGAAAATTAATTATACCCTCACGGGTAAAAGATGCCTCATCTGTAATCAACACATCGTGCGGAATTTCCTGCATTACCTTCACACTGTTGCAAGAACCAGGTACAGAATTCAGCTCTTGGTAGGTAACCTGCTTTTTGGAGATGCTGAACACTCTGGTGGTGGTATGGGTACACTAACTGTCACGCAATGTACGGTGAACAGTCCAGTTAGATGTACCTACTTGCCTTGCCAAGCTCCTTGGGCTTATTGACGGTCTCTCTTCGATAAGTCGTGAAATGTCTTCTTCCCGCCGAAGTTCCGCAGGATCACGATGCGTTCCACGACCCTCGATCCGAGGAAAAAGCGAGCCTGTGTCCCGGAGCCTTTCATGTATAGCGACGAACGTTCGGCTATTGGGAATACGGCAGTTTGGAAATCGTTGTCTGTACAGTTCCCTCGCTGCATGTGCAGATTCTTCCGCTGCTTCATAAACGGGGTGAATATCAGCTAATTCTGAAAAAGTAAATGTTTCCATTATGTGATCAATTGGATACAGTCATGTTAGCTCTACAACTATCCCACGCCTGAGGGACAGGAAGCGACAACGTGACAGCAATGAGAATGGATCAGTTGGTGGAGCCTACATCCAGTGCCGCATTTACTTGTTCACACGCCACCGCAGAATGTACCGTCACTCTAATTGCTTATGCAACAGCTGCGTCAAACTGTTTTCCTCATGTGATTGGTATACGTAGAGTTAACGGTGTGTTTTGTTAATATAAAAACTTATTTATATGAAATATGACCAATTGCACTTTTTCTGTTGCAAATTAAATGTTGTAAGTTCAGTGCGGACTGGATTATCTTAGCTATGCTAAATACTTTACTTGTTATCAATTACATTCAACTGGTAAAATCACCTACGAAGCGATACAGTATAGTTTCACAGAGTATTCTAGATATGGTTCTTAACTGTACTGTGCTTTAATTTATCTCACTTGATAATTTGGGGTCTGTAACGTTTTCTAATTTTCTATTGCACAACTCCTGCAACAAAACTAGACAAAAACACCAACAACAAAGTACTTCTTCTCACAAAGCACTTAGATATGATCCACACACTTCGTTGACTCCAGGAGCAACAAACTTCCATCTTGTTCTATGTAGTTTTGAGTCACCTTGAGAACAATAGGAGGCGGAATCCGAGTCAGTCATTCGTATGGGATATAGCCGTTCCTTTGTTGCTACAATGACATGGACTACCGTAGACCATGTGGATCGCACTTTAGCGGGTAAATGAGGAGCACTAATGTTTTTCCAAAGTTGTTTAAAGTCAGTGTTTGAAGGGAGGTTTTGAAACAAGCGCATGAGTTGTGCAGGTTTTTGACGACAGAAATCAGCATAAATCCGACCTGTTAATTGTACTTCTGGTAGGAAATTGGCTTCCGTCAAATAGCACCATTCTTGCAAATACACGCGGAGATACTTCAAGGCTGGCGGGACTATCTGAAGATCAGGTGGATTGCGCAAGTCCGTCACAGTAGACCAGTGTTGCAACCAAGCAGATGAGAAACTCCTTTGGTTCATTTCTATTTTTCTTCCACGACTCAAGAATAGGGCTTGATATTTAATGGAGACGTTTACCAACCCAAGTCCACCAGCAGTTGACGGAAGATACAGTGTAGTTATCGGGACTCGGAATATATTTCCGACGTCAAATGTGCCATGAAATAGCGAATATTATCTGTCTAGCAAAAGTTGCAGACAATAGTAGTACTTGAGCAAGATACCAGCATTGTGATAGAAGGTACTGTATGTGTTAGCAGTCCAAATCCTTTGTATTGGAGAGGTCTCGGCAGTAGAGTTCTCTTGCATAACTTTTATCTTGTTAACGACAGGTCCCCAATTTTGTTGATTCACATCATTGGCCTTTCGAGCGTAATAAATTCAAAGTATCATGTGTGTTTCTAAAGTTTGTAATGGCGGGAGTTGAGGTAATGACACCCAGTCTCCTAAGGGAATCACTTTTCATTTATGGTAGTTGATACACAACCCAAATACTGCACTGAACTGTGCAAGTGCATTTCTCATGTGGAAAACATCGTTATCGGAGGTTAATATTACACTGACATCATCCGCGTAAGCAGCTACCGCGAGCTTTGTATTTCCTTGTGTTATTCCTCTTATGCCCTTGCAAATGAGAGGATTTAAGGCTAAGGTAAACAGCATCATCGAAGCCGGGCACTCTGGTTTTACTGACCTCTTAATGGGAATGGTTTTAGTGTGAAGGATATTAATTGGCAAAATCGCTGATACATATGTGTATAGGCACTGAATGTAAGAGGTAAATTTTAAACATTTTATCAGATACTGATGATTTACACTCTCAAATGCACACTGATAGTTTAAGGATACTAGAAAGCTCTTTGAAGGATTGCGTTCAGTTGACGCCACGTAATCACGCAGCGAACAGGTAACACCGAAAATTGTTCGACCAGGCACTCCGCAGTGTTGGGCATTGTGTATGAGGGAGGATAATACTGGTCGTATTCTGTTGACGAGAATTCTGGATAATATTTTGTAGTCGTAATTTAGAACGGCAATTGAGCGATAATCATTGACAGTAGTAGGTGTAGAGAACTTCATCATCAGTATAACAATCCCTAGACGATGTAATTTACATAGTTATTTCCTCTGTAGAACAGTGTTCAGGACGCAGGCGAGATCTTCTCCGATTATCGACCAACAGACAGAGTAAAGTTCCTCAGTTATTCCATCTATCCCAGGTGTTTCTGTGTCCTCCATTGACTTACCGCTTTCAAGACTTCTTCTTTGGTTATGGGTCCTACAAAGCTTGAGTTATTCTCTTCTCTGAGTGGTGGAGGCTTACGGTCAGCAAGAAAAGCATGTTCATTGTCTTGGGTTGGTACGGCATCAAAGAGTTGTCTATAAAATGATTCGAAAGCCTTGCTTAGAGTCGGTTGTGTTGTGCACTTGTCCTTCAGGGTCTTGAACTTTCAGTATGAGATATGATTTGCGTCGTTTAAATTCCTTCACTAAGTGATAAAGGCTGATGCGTTCATTTTCGATTGGTATCTTGAGTCCTTGCATTCGTTGATGATATATAGCAAGTATTTTTGTTTTATAGTAGCTCACTTGACTTCTCTCTGGTGATGCCTGATAGTTTTCTTGTAATAAAGGCGTATTAGGCGTTCTCTCTTCTTGATAAATTTCATAAGATTTTCGCTTAAAGAAATATTAAATTTCTGGCTTTACAAACCGATCCCACCTGTCAGCACAATCTTGATATCTCGTCCTTCTTTTACTCCATTCTGCACAAAGCAATTTCTGGTCTTCAAGGATGCTAGTTTTCTGAAGACAGTTTACGTTCTTCTTGTATGTGCGTCCTCTAAGTATGAAATTTATATTTAACCTTACACGTAGAATGACAGCTGCATGATCAGAAAATGAGATTGGCACCACTTCTACACGACTTATTTCATTAGCTAAATTTTGTGGAACATAAAAGGGATACAGTCTTGCTACTGAATTTGAAGGAGAAAAGGTAAATCCTGGCATATTATTTTTTATCACCCAACCATCACACGTTTGAAGATGTGTAACTAAAGTTTGTAAACTCCTGCTCGGCTTAAAGGGACCTGTACTGTTTGTGACGCAGTATACAGTTAAAGTTGCCCCCCCCTTCCCCCCCATCACATAATGCGTAGGCAAGGAGCGAAGTAAATATGTTAAGTCTGACTGAAAGAATTCGTTCCTTCCCTGGCGTGTATTGTTCCCAGATGGGGCATAAACATTGCAAAACAGGTAATTTTGAAATCTGCCGATCACTCCACAACCAGAGGGAGCTTCTTTGTTGATTGCACTTCAGTACTTGACTTAGTAAGAATAGCAGTACCTAGGTTATCACTTCCAGTGTTTACATAGGCATTGCAGTTGAATACCGAAGAAAAATCATTGACGGATACCTCCTTTAGCATGACAATATCTATATCATGACACTGAAGAAGTTTCATTAGCGTATGCATTTTAGTTGGTGATGAGTTATTGTTGAAGATAACTGTCCTCACTGTTAATATGAGGGAAAAAATAGAATGTAGCCCACATATAGATATTCTGTCCCGCTATTTCTTCGTAGACGGAATCCTTGCTTACTCGTCCCTGTCTTATACGGATGGTTTCGTTGTTTACCAGCTAGCTTGCTTACTTTTTGCTGCCCGGGGTTACATTTTGTTAATTCATGCTATATTGCTGCAACTGGATCCTCCCTCCGCAATTCTTCCTTCTCTAAGTCTACCAGACTGTTCCACGATTCGCGCGTGGGAGGATTCTTATCATTATTTACAGACTTAACCATATGAGATGAAGATAAAGTACTTCCCTTAGAGCGCTGGCTCTCAGCTTGTCAATGGTTGAAAGGTGATGTCAATGGTATCAATTTGTTGGTCTTCCTGCCTCTGTGTGTTTGTGAACAGTTTATTTTCTTCTACGTATTCTTGGTCTGATAAATGTATGTCCCTAGTAACCAATGTTTCTTCTAATGAGATGGTATCTGAGTCTGAACTGTCATTTGAATCTACAGCAAGCCGCTCGTCTCCAGGTGCAGTAGAAATATTCTGTGAACTGACATTTAACCCTGGTGTGTTTACTACGTCCATGTAGTCGTCAGCCTTACTCGTTTCGGCAAGACCCCCTGCGGGTGGGGGACGCACATGTAGAATACACCCGCGGTATCCCCTGCCTGTCGTAAGAGGCGACTAAAAGGGGCGACCAAGGGCTGACTGATTTAGAACCATGAAACTAATTTTGAATCGTACCATCACGCGGGGAACACCATAGGTTGCCTGTACTTGCGAGTAGTACCACTAAATTCGGTACGAAATAGGTTTGTGATTAGTAGCAGTAAAAGCCTGGCCTGGTGGATTCCAGTACCCGTGCGTCGTACCCATGTGTGCAACACCGCGGGTCTGGGCGTAGCCTGTGAGTTGTACCACTATATGAGCAGCACCGTGGGTCTGCGTTGCCTGTGATTAGTACCCACTATGTGAGGAACACCACGGGAATACCGGCGCCCGTGTTTAGTACACCTAGGTGGGGAACCTTCTCGGTTTGCGTTGACTCTGAGTTGGGCCATTGTGTGAGACACACCATAGGTCTGCGTTACTTGTACGTATTGCAATACTTGTGAGTAGTACCATCTTTTGTGGAACACCGTGAGTCTTCGCTATTTCTGATTAATACCCCAACATGACACATACCATGGTTCTATTTTACTCGCGATATGTACCATTCTGTGGGGCCTTAGACGTGGATTTTGCACCCCCTTTAGACACCAAGCATCATTGTGCTTTATAAGTGGTTCCTTGGTCGGTAATAATGTTATTTTCGATCTGTATTGAGTCCGATCCACTGGTTTTTGTTTGATTTTTTGTTTTGTGTTTTGTTGAGTTCCTGTCCATCCATTCATTCTTCATGCCATATTTTATTTTTATTTGGTCATTGGATGCCTTTGCAATTTTTGTTCTTTCATTTCGTACCATTAGGGGCCGATGACCTTTGATGTTAGGCCCCTTAAAAAAACCAGCATCATCATCATCGTTTCGGCAAGTGCACCGACAAGTTCTATCTACTAATGTGTCAAGCTGAGTGACTTGTTTATAGCTGCTATATGTGTTGCGGACTGAGTAACAATAGCAGACCACAGTGCTGTTTGTTTACTAGTCGAGTTGCTCTTCTCTTCGCTTGTATCGGATACTCCCATGTTGTTACTAACAGGGGCAAATATAGTAAGTGATGGGTTGCGACTGGAATCGCGAAGAATCGATTCCATAAGCTTTGGGAATCGGGTTTCCGATTGCGGAATCGAATCCGGGGCGTTGGTAGCACCATCTATGATGCAGATGCGGAAACACGTGCAGCACGAATGTGTTCTGTAATGTGAGGTCGTTTTGTTTTATAACTAGGTCACTCTCCAAGCCATGCCTGATCTCATTACAGAGTTCTGGCGTTAAATACTTTAATAAGACTGTAATTTGATCACAATATATGATTCTCTGTTTGAAACTAATCACGTTGAGTGGATTATTGACGTAAATCATGACATAATAGTACTACTATTTCAATAAAATACACTTGTACTAAAGGGACAACCTTATTTACTGTTATGCAGTGATGAAAACAAAACTAATAATTCAAACACTTTCTCTTAGTAATATTTTGAACTAGTATTAAATGGTTATTGCACAGTGAATGTATCGGAAGAGATGCACTACAAAACAAAGGGTGCACTTATTACAAATTGACTTCATTTCACAGACATAATAGTTTATGCTAGTGATATTGGAAACCCACATTAGAAGGAGAATATAGTGTAAACAAAAATAACAACGTCGATTTGTAATTATATTTCCAGACAGCCAGGTTACATCGTTATTTCACTATTACGTGGCATAATTCATTCATAACAAACAGTTTAATGATGATGAGTGTTACACCATACTATACGGACAATACTACCAATTTAACGAAATACATTATACTCCTAACTGTCGTAAACTAGCTTTTTCCACAGATTTGGACACACCTAAGCAATGATTACAAAGGAAATAGTAAATATAACAGTAACTTATAATAATATTAACTTATAAGTAATATGAACTGTTCATTGCAAATTAAATCTACGACAAATAGGTACAGAACAAAATGTGCGATTGTAACAAATATGTCTTATGTCCACAGACTTATTATGGTGATGCAAGTGAGTATGAAAACCACTTCAGGACACAGAATATATGGTTAATGCATAATGATATTTTCAGATTATCGGGTTCAATTATTATTTACTTGTTATATGGAATAATTCATCCATAAATAAACAAAAATACATTTAATTTATATGTGGGTCAGTCGTCCCTAATGTACAATATACCCTGAATGCCTCCGTTCCAGTAACTGTTACTCGAATTTTTATTTTAAAATATCATATTGATGATGTCACCATTCAAACGATTTCTTTTGATATCAGACTTCCAGATTTTGAAAAAAGTCGTTCACACGGAACAGATGTGGCCGGTGAACAGAGGTATTTTCTGACAAGTATCGCTAAAGTGGGAAACCTTGTCGCATTTTGTCTCCAGCAATCCAATGGATTTTGCGAGCGCGGTGCATAACGTTCTTTCAAGTAGAGTTGAACTTCTACCGTGGCGTCTGCCCGGACGTTGTGCGTTTGGTTTTCTGCTGCGACCTGTGCATCAAAAGAACCCGAAAGTGAATCACTGCAGGTGGTAAAGCTTGATGATTCGCTGGTGGCTGGTGTTGGAATGGACGTACTCATAGATAGTACCTTGGACGCACAGTTAATTAAGGACATTTACAGCTTCGTCGCGCTTTACACGGCTAGTGAAGTGTAAGATTTTGAATCGACGACCCAGAATCGTTGCCAATGCCAACGGAAGTACACTTTCCACATTTGAGAATTTCCCTTCTAACGCAGCTAGCAGGTCAGTCAATACTTGTTTTGCCATATCATTTTGTTCTTCATCAATGTGCTGCTTTGTCAACAAGTGTAGTTGCCTGCTGAACCCAATTATTTGTGAGACAGAAACGTGACTCTCAGATGATATTTCTGTGGTTACCATATCAAAAGGCTGTAGTTTGGGAAGCAAGTGATGCATTCAAACACATTCTGATGGCGTTAAGTTTTCGGGTGCAGATTCCATAAGAGCAAGTGTAGCACTTATACACTTCTTTTGCTTACTCAGCCGTGAGAACATGGCGTAGAAACTGTCCCACCTGGTATAAACTTCTTGCACTAACTTTTGTACAGGCTTTCCCAGTGAGATCTGCATTGATGTTAGCCCTTCTTTCGCTGTACACGATGATTTAAAATACCAACTATTTTCTGGCATTTGCCTCTTAAAATAGATGCTCTGTCGAGACCTAGCTTAACAATTAAGTTAAGGGTGTGTGCAAAACAGGGAATATATGTAATTCTTGGGCATATAATATCCATAGCAGCTTTCATGATAGCAACACTTTCGGCTGCCAGGCATGCAACTTTACCCTTTAAGCCCCATTCAAGTATGATGCGCTGAAGTTCCGACGCAATGTTGACTGCTGTTTGCGTTTCATGAAACCTGGCTGTCTGTTATGCAAATGACTGGAGCTGAAAATCTTGCGTAACAAAATAACATGTAACTGCCATGAACAATTCTGTCGATATGGATGTCCACAAGTCGGTTGTCAGGCGTACGTGCTCTGCTTCCGATATTTCTGCTTTACGACATCAACTACCATATTTAATTTGTTTTCAATAATTTGCCGTTCTCGCTTTCGTGTTGGAATAACATATCTGAGATCTAACTTCTCCACGAAACTGCGAAAACCTTCGTTTTCAATTATAGATAATGGCTGAAAGTACTTGATTATCATTTCGACTTCTGCCTCCTGTAGGAATTTTTTTCGAGGGCTCCAATCTGCAACATTAATATGTTAACAGGTGTTAGAATTATGAAAATGAGTGTAGCTTGTGTGTGTATGTATGAAAAAATGAAAACTATTAGCACTTGGATACGAGTCCCGACTGCTTTCACCTTCACTATCATCGTCATTTTCACGACGGGATGGTTGAATATTGTCAGGAGTTATATTGTACCGGTAACGGCGGTACAGACTAAGCCCCGTTATGAAAATCTTAAACTTACGTGTTATGCTCCGGTCCGCTTACGAAGAACTGACCGGGCAGCGAGCACCAGCTGCGCGCGTGTGACGTAGTGAGCGGGTGACGTCACAGCCTGCCTCGCTGCACTCCACAGCCTGGATTGATGCAGAATGTTCTACAAGTTTCGGATCAAATATAAATACGTGCTGCTTCGCTCAGCAGATCAGAGTGTGTCAGTGTGTCAGTGTGTGTTACAGCTTGTTATAGTGAGCAGCAGTGCGCAGCAGAATATGATACCAGTTTGCGGCCGGGATTTCTATAAGCACACTAGACTGTCGTATTCGCGCAGTCAGTTCGCGGGTGTGGTAACCGAACGTGAAGCCGCTGCTAAGTTTCAAGTTCGTAGACTTTAATATAGTCATGCTGAATGTGGACTTATTCAGATTTCCTTATATTGTGACAACCTTTTACTCCGATAGGACGTGAGGTGAATTGTGTATCGTCTGGACATTATTTATTGACTGTTACTCTATACGAGTGTCCAAGACCCGCAAATATCTTCGAGTGTTCGAAATTGAAATTTGATGGACTTAAAACTGATTGCTCCTTGCCGAGGACTCGATACTTTAAGTTATAAACTGTATTTAATCCAAATTTAAATTACCAATCCGTAAATTGTGTCGACATTTTTAAACTGTGCAGGTGTGAACAGCGCATCTCTATTTTAATGAACAGTGCATTTCTACTCTAATGAACAGTGTATTTCAATTCTGGGCACATTTAGTTTATGAACAGTCAGTACACAGTTAATTTCGTCTTTTGGTTTCAACACGTGAACGAGTTTGATTCACGAGCGGAACGTCTTTATTTCATTTAAATTGAACAGTGCTTCAATGAACTAAGTAATGTGACATTACTTCACGTTGTAATAGGTGCAACGAACTTTAAATAACTTTAAACTGGACAATCAGTTCCGAGTGGACTTTACTTTGTGAATGTTTCTTTCACTTGACATGTGAAAAAGTTAAGTGACATTTCACCGAGACATTTTGTGTTTGGACTTTGTCAAAAGCATTTATAAACACTCTATCATCTGTGCAGAAGCAGCCGTTGCACTAACTCGCCCCAGAGCTGAACGATGTTCATTTATGTTCACCATTTACAAGGACTACCTCGACGCCATGGATCTTCAAAGCACCGAATAGATCTTCTAGAACTTCCATCGGGGGACGAATGGTGGTTCGTTGCTATGGAATGTGGAGCTGCCGGAATCCAAGGACATCGCCAGCCATAGGTCAAGGAACGTTTTCGACTGTATATGCTGTACAGAGGTGATATTAATTTAAATTTTTTAATAAACTCTGAAACACAAGTTTTTAAGATTTCTGTTAACAAACCCTCTCCCTCTGTGTGCACTTCAGCGACTGGTACACGCCCTGCGTCTCATCTCTACCAAAGTACCAAATTTACTGTTACAATATGATGTTGTGTTTTCAAATGTTTCAACATCATGGACTTACTTTTGTTATATGTTAATTCGGACTTACACGCATTGCATATTACTTTGTTAGTAACATTTCCTACTGTTTCAAAGCGATCCCACACCTTTGACCTCTTTCGTGATGACATCCTGCTTGTTAAACAGCACACTCCATCGCACGTTCGAATTTGCCTCGCTTATATACGGTCAACTCACTTTAGTGCATGTGCCCAGCACACACTGGTGACGTCATCGCGGAACCGATTCCTTGCATGCGACATTGAGTGCGATCACAGAGTCGTCGGAACCGATTCTCGCGATTCCAGGCGTCATTCGCGCACATCACTAGATGCCTTTCTAATGTACGCTGCTGGCGCAATGGATAGTCCAGACGCAAATAGTTCGAAGAATTACATGCTAAGCATGTCTTAATTTGTCCTTCATAAATTATCTGCGCACGGAAGCCTTCAATAAAAATAAAGGTATCGCCTCTTTTATTTCCATACGAAGTGCGCGAATGCCATTTTTCACTCTAAGGGGATATTGAACAGACAAGTCTTCTTGCCCATATTTGTTTAAGACCGTCTTACCGAGCTCTATAGCTGAAGTCGCTTAAGTGCGGCCGGTATCCAGTAATCGGGAGATAGTGGGTTCGAGCCCCACTGTCGGCAGCCCTGAAGATGATTTTCGGTGTTTTCCCATTTCCACACGAGGCAAATGCCGGAGTTGTACCTTAATTAAGGCCACGGCCGCTTCCTTCCAATACCTTGGCCTTTCCTATCCCATTGTCGCCATTAAGACATATCTGTGTCGGTGCGACGTAAAGCAAATTGCAAAATACGACCGTCTTGATTGAATCAGTTGGTACTTCTGGGAGTAAATTCAACACTCTCACACTCGCACTGTTTTAAGTATTGTATCTGTTGCACTAATGCCTACCTTACCCACCCGACCGTCAGTCAACGTTATCCTGTGAGAACCCTGGTATATGTCGATCAGTCTTTCAGAAAGTACTGTAACCGTTCGTGGGAGCATTAATTAAGGGTTCGAAATAATGTAGGTATGCCTCGGCTGGTGTCAAAGAATCTTCACGAGATTCCAGTGACGGGCATGAACGTTCGACGAGTACTGGTTACAATTCATTTCAGCTTAACATCAGGATCTTATTGATATAGCGAGCATTCGTCTTACATAACTATGCAAGGCTATTTTAATTCGTAATTTAAAAATGAAAATGCCGAGAAGTCTAGTTTCTTGGAAGGATATCCCAATTTAATTAAATCATTCGTGAATGAAATATAAACGATAATAATGCTTAACATAACAACATGAAATGAAATGTTGTATGGCTTTTAGTGCCGGGATATCCCAGGACGGGTTCGGCTCGCCAGGTGCAGGTCTTTCTATTTGACCCCCGTAGGCGACCTGCGCGTCGTGATGAGGATGAAATGATGATGAAGACAACACATACACCCAGCCCCCGTGCCATTGGAATTAACCAATTAAGATTAAAATCCCCGACCCGGCCGGGAATCGAACCCGAGACCCTCTGAACCGAAGGCCAGTACACTGACCGTTGAGCCAGCGAGTCGGACACATAACAACATGATTGCAAAATAAGAAAGTTGAATCAAATAGTGTATGCTTTTTTGTCTTCGATCATTATAAAATTAATAACATTGGCGATTGTAACAAACTTTAACTCAAAATCGCAATAATTTGTAAATCCAACATAGAATTTGCTGAAGGCTTGGTTATCAAGACAATTTATATTATTCCATTATTTATCACTGTTCGCCAATAACGAAATTAAATAAACATTTAATTCATTCACTCATATTCGTCACCCATTGACCCAAGATCTTGTCCTCTCATACTCCATCGATATCGTAATTCATCGCATAAATTATCTATTTGGCAACTTGAATATGCCATGATAATTTATATCTAACGTTGTCGCCTGCTGATAACATATTCATATGCATTTCAGAGAAATTGTAGTTAATTCCAACCAATAAACTCAATTACACGGCAGGAACAGCACACTCATGGAACCCTATGCTCTGCTGCACTTAAATATTTATGATTTCTAAGATCATTAAGAAATAAGATAACTTGAAAACAATCCCACAGCATCCGAACTCATCCGTAGATTCTCCTAAAAATTATGAAGATCTACTACTGTCTACGAAATTCAAATACTACAAATCAACTATTATAGGCACACTTTATCTGGATGCATTTACACCCTAGTGCTGAATCTGTCGACCTCAGCAATCTTGGAGATTCGTACTGGCAACCTTTGAAACACAAACTATGAATATTGCTTAAGCATCGTTCTGCGACATCTGGCGTACACTTTACGTATTAGTGCTGTTGTTGTTTACACACCAAAGCCAAGCTATAGAATTCATGCTAGGAACAAGATTCGCCTCGAGAAATGTTATATAATGTTATATAATGTGTATGTGACACAGTTGTTGGCTTAAGATAATAACGGTTTAGAAACTTCATATCGATCAATCATAATCTCGATTCAATTCAGATTTCATTTTCATTCAGTTGGCAGCACTACCGGAACCGGGACAGTTCCCTCCTTACTCATCACCCCGTACACAAATGCATCCAGATAAGGTCCCGATAATATTCGAAATGAACACTAGTTATGCACTGCTTCATGTGACAGTAATATCAGTTTAAATATGAAACATCTCTTTACTTTTACATTGATGTCTTGTATCGAAGATCTTCTAACTATGATCATCCAATTAAATGTGTGAAATTCGCCTCCTTACCGTGCCATGCATTAACATTTTGACTACTATTTACACGTTCAAATACTTATAATCTTCGGAATATTATTTGAAAACACCATCATCAAATCTTAACGCTTGTCTACATTAGTATCTGTTCAAGACTTCGCATGGTGAATATCTTATTTAATTATTTTCAACCTTAAATATATTGAAATTCTCGAAGATTTCACTACATTGCCGTAATGCTTACTTTAAATGAACTATACTGTTACAACAACCGCATTTATCACCATATCATTCTATCGACGATCCTATCATTCAGAATTCTTTACCGCTTTATATGCGCACCATGCCTATCCATAATTATCCATCCAAAAACATACAAGCACATATATCCGAAGTAACTATATCATAACCAAATACGTGTCAGAATCATCTTAATGTTAACATGGCGAACATAATCATCTCTCACAAAATCACACGTGTAACATGAATATTATCCTATAGAAAGATTTCTAGTCACCTCAACAAGAATTATCCAGGCAGTAACTAATATGTCACCTCAATTAAAAGGAGAGTATCTTCTGAACACACGGACAATCTTTAGAAAATCCCAGAATAATTAAATTACCAGGATTACATGCTTATCACCAGCTGAGTATTGCACGGAAATCTACAGCTTCATTATCTCCTTATTAAGAAATTAACTACTATTCACGGACATTATGAAACATTTGCGACGATCGCATTTTGTTATTCACGTTGTATCTTAATCATGTCACCTTATGACAAAAAAAATTCTACACTAATACAATTATTTCTACATGATAGAAAAGAGGAAAGACAATATTTTGGGGTACTTATCGTTGACGGATTCTTGTAGATCAGTACCATCTTCTCGGTTGCTCGAACTTCAGATAACTTATTTCATTCCACATAATTTCAGACCCGTCAGGACTCTAATCCTGACTTAAGTCTGCATAGTTGTTTTGATTGAAGTATCAAGATGACAGCCATTCACCCTCGTATATATTCTGACCTGAAACTTGTATAATTGGAATTAATACGACATTATACAACACACATAAATATTCCAGCGTTGATTTATAACACTCGCCTAAATCCTTATTATAAAAGCTATATCTTATATTACTACAATTCTTTTCCGTATTTTCATACAATGACCCTTCAAATTCTTATTTTTTATCAGCTTCCTTCTTAACGTGAGTAGCAAAATTTTTACCCAACCTTCAATCTCTATCTTACCATATCATTGTTCATAAAACGAAACCCTATTTTAATATTTAAATAATAACATTGTATCGCGTTTTTATAATTCCTAACAAATCGCTGGTCTGTAATTTCCTTTCCATGTGTTTCTGACATTTGAGGAATGAATTCTGCGACAAGATCACTCTCATAATTGAGAATTCATGCAAAGGAACACGCTTAACCGTTCGTTGTATCTTCTTAACGTGTACAATCTATTTCATAAACGCCTTCTTGATTACTGAACTTGCATCATTCAAACCATTCTATTTATTTTATTTACTTTACTTTATTCTCCCATTGATATGTGATATTTTCATTTACCGCTTTCCGCCCGTACACTAGTTAATGCGTTTCTGGATATAATTATCCGAAAACCACTAGGTTCTGAGCTTATGAATTTACGCCTTCATCCTATTTCCATCAAAATTTATCATTCGAATGAGCGAATTACCTCGACCTACAAACGTAGCTGGACGTATAGTGACTGGACGTGTAACGGCTGGTTATACACCTCCGTATAATTTCCCTTAACTTCTTCGCTACCATAACCTTTTCCTCCATCTCTGATCCGGAGACCATTGGAACGTTATAGTACAGATGAAGTCACCTTTTACGTTCCAGTAAATCTACCCACTCGATACTGACGTATTTGAGCACCTTCAAATAACACCCGAGTGAGCCAGGATCGAACCTGCCAAGTTGGGGTCAGAAAGCCAGCGCCTCAACCGTCTGAGCCATTCAGCACGGCTTTTGTTGAAGAGAGCAGCATAAAATAGGTATGAGAAAGCACAACGGAACCCCTAAAGAGAACAGGAAAATTGTGTCTCTTTTAAATACTATTTTCTTCCTAGACTGTCAGCGACTTACTTTAGGGGTCAAAAAGAAAGTATTGTATATTTCAACCAATATATCTATGTTCAGATTTTGAACATCCTGGCACGATACGACAATCCACTTCGAACCTACTCGGACACTATAGTAGTTTTTCATGGTTCTTCCCCCGACATTCAGAATGATTTAATATTCAATCTCTCTCTCTCTCTCTCTCTCTCTCTCTCTGAGATGTTGACTACCTCAGGTTCGCTTTGTTTTCTTAATTATTACATTACTTATCCACGAAAAACAGAATAGTTGATCTAGTTTACAAGGACTGGGATAAGCAATAAATTGCTTAAATGTCTTCATAAACATTCATTAACAGTTAAAACGCTAAAGGAAGACTACTGTGTTAGTTTTAAAGATAATCGCAAATGAATTTAATAACGTGTTTTAGTTGACAGCCTCCTCTAAGTAGAAAACCACACTACGCTCCTGAGTGAGTAATGTCATTGACATCTTATAAATCACACACAACTACACAACTCTTGATTCAGACGTATACGCTGGTAAGGATATTCCGCCTCACATACTGTTTTAATTGTCGCAGCCCGTAATAAAGACTGAAATTCTACCGACCGTAGTCCTAAAGCTTGACCATTTTAAAGCGAATTATCCTTAGGTATTCTTTATGAGTTACGTTATAAACTCAGTTCCATTTCAACCAACGAATGTCCAAACAAATCCGAATAACACAATAATTACTTTTATAGAAAAAGGCTTGTAATGAAAAACGAAAACCTACAACCTGTTTTCCAGTCATTGACCGGGTCAAGGATGTAATGAATGAAGCATATATAGGCTGTTAGTACGATGGGGTCGCCACTCCCAAAGTGATTTATTAATGAATGATAGATGCAATGAAATGAGAATGGAGAGTATTGCTGGAATGAAAGATGACAGGGAAAACCGGAGTACCCGGAGGAAAACCTGTCCCGCCTCCGCTGAAAAAGGCTTGTACGAGTATGAAATATCACTCGGTGGCAACATGTGAGGTTACAAGAGTGAATACGCCGGTAAGAATTACGTGTACTTCCCAAAGAGTACCCTAGACTGGTTTTCGAGTACAGGAAGTGGTCTGGCATGCGCCTCTCTCGCTCCTACTTGCCCAGCGGCTAGGGGAAGGCACAGCGATATGTATTGGCCTTCGATAACAAACAGGTCCAACAACCCCTATCCTCTGCTACTGTACTCTATAACACGAGGGCAGTATGACGTAACCGGCGTTTCCAACTACGGCCGTTCAAAACACATTAGGTCCTGAAATATTTGGCTCATTCCTTGGGAAATTAATAGTACAAGGTAAAAAGTACATAGCATATGTTCTGAGACGTATTTTTCTTTACTGACTAGCAAAATATCTGCACGTATACCCCTACCCCTAACAGCCTGTATATGGCAATGATCTATATGACATACCGAGTTGTTACAATCATTTCACCCATTTTCCTTACAACGAGGAGCGTGATGGCTGAGTGAAATAGTGACTGGCTTATCATTAAGGCGGCTGTCTTCTGAAACTGGGCTAAAGCATATGGGTGTTTTTAAAATCACTTGCCACTAGATCAGTTTCCACGTAATATTCAAGGTATCGTGGCTAATTACCAACCATGTAAGATTACACGATTCATTGCTTCTGTTCTAATTTCCAAGTTCTGAGACTTCTGTGTTTAGATCCCACCCTTTTCTCGTTCATAAAAGTAATTTATCAATACTAAAAGCAATCTATCAATCGAATCAAACAGGTAAACAAGCATGCTTTTAGATTTTTCATCACAGTCACAAAGACTGGCTAAAACTTTCACTGAGCATATAATAATTGCATCCTTAGAATAGAGTACTCTCATCCCCTAGTTCCGGATCGCTTGAAACTATGGAGACAGCACTCTGTTACTGCAATTCATTAAAGTTTGATAAATGCATGACATTTTCCCCTTATAATTATTTGACCATTACTACACAATATATAACTTATTTTGTCCTAGACGTTAACAATTACTATAATGTCTAGGACAATCTTCATGTTATATCCATATGTAAAAGTACTGCTCATTACTTCCAGGATTGTCGTTAATTGTTCTTCACTCTCCGTTATTATTGCTATGTCGTCAGGAAAATAAATTGTATCTATTCTCTCTCCTTGCATCTAACCTCTTTGTCATAGCTTCTCCTTACTCCATCTTTTTTATATTATTCACTGGCTTCAGAGAAAACCAAACACATTCAATTTGTGCAGGTTGTCATAATTGTGCAAATACTATAGATTGAAATTTCATTAACTCTTAGTAAAAATTGTCTGAGATTAATGTGTCAGCATTTATTGAACTGTCTCGTAGGATAGTACTGTAAGGCTGGAACCCTGATGGACCTGCTTGTCAGTATCGATTGGTTCAGATAGTAGGTCGACTTCCTCCGCACCCCACGCCCTCTTGTTCTGTAATGCAAATAAATGAGCAAGATGCACCTGCTACCAACCCAGGGTGGACCTATGACCAGAGAAACTTTCAGAAATCGCTATTCAATTACGTCACCACATGGGCCATACGCCCTCCCACTGGCGTCGTAAATAACACTCAAGTTTACTTTTAAGTAAGCTTCGCTTCTATTAATAAAATTTTGCAACTATCACAAGCTTCATTTTACTCCCCGTTCACTCTGATTTATGGCCCACCTTATAACACCTTCACAAGCTCCATAGTTGAAGCATTTCCTCCATTGAAATGCATGAGAAGGAAGTAGGTTCTCATTAACAGCCGACTAAACTTCCAAAGATTTAATCTCATCAAAATATTGGAAGTGTAGGACTCTTCAGAAAATTAATAGCAGGATAGATGTTTAAAGGCATGGATTCAATTAAAAATTTACATACCCCATATCAACGTAAAATAATGTACCGGGTGCTTCAGATGTATATTTTTCACAGTATGTCAAATGATGATGTTGAACGGTTATTTCCCTGGTAAATAGAGAGGTGGATGATCCGCCTGTCAATACTATGCGTTAAATTTTTCTACTACTTACCTTTCACATTTACATAATACCTAGTACATTTTTCGAGAATATGCACGTTCTCTTCTTCAGCTAGTTAAGTTAAAATTCCTGAATACAATGAGACCTAGTGAAAATGGCGGCCCCCTTTAAGAAATCTATGACTATGACCAGTACAATGCAACATGTTAAAAATTGATGGACGGAGTTCGATAGCTGTAGCCGTTTAAGTGCGGCCAGTATCCAGTATTCGGGAGGTAGTAGGTTCGAACCCCACTGTCGGCAGCCCTGAAAATGGTTTTCCGTGGTTTTCCATTTTCACAGCAGGCAAATGCTGGGGCTGTACCTTAATTAAGGCCACGGCCGCTTCGTTCCCACTCCAAGCCCTTCCCTGTCCCGTCGTCGCCATGAGACCTATCTATCTCGGTGCGACGTAAAGCAACTAGCAAAAAAAAAAAAAATGATGGATGGTGGCATGGAAATAAATTCCATCTTGTCATATACAATAAAACACAGTAGTATGATGTTTATATGAATAAAATGTTGAGCACTGAGTCCTGTTGTGATGTGACGTCAGTGTGTCCTTGGTGTTCCAATACTTTCTGGTTAAATTCAGGTAGGGTGATATTAAGAATAATATAAAATGATACAAAATCTTGTTGTCAAGTCTGTTCCCTCCGTTAATAAGTGTTTATGCAGCCAGGTTGATATGAACATAATATGGTCTGTAAGAAGGAAAAGTAAAATAGAAACTGTAGCTGAAAGACTGTAATATAAACAAAATGAGAATACAATTCATAAAAATATTTAAACTTACCGATGTTATAATATAAATGGTACGTAAGGCCGTCATACAAACTGTCAAGGGGATATAAAAGCAACTGAAGTTGTTCGACGACTGATTGCGGAATTGCAGTGGGAGGCGCGGCGGATGGAAAGAGGGGTGAGGAGTACCGTCACAGATGATATCGTCATGCTTCTCCCCTTACG
This sequence comes from Anabrus simplex, assembly GCF_040414725.1. Classification (NCBI taxonomy): domain Eukaryota; kingdom Metazoa; phylum Arthropoda; class Insecta; order Orthoptera; family Tettigoniidae; genus Anabrus; species Anabrus simplex. Next base: position 95,770,701 of record NC_090268.1, on the reverse strand, counting down.
CGCTTTCCCTCATTCTCTTTTGCCCTCTTTCTAGAATATTGGATCACTAATTTAAACACCTGATTGTCCTCTGCCATGTGCTCATTAAGGCTATTTTCACTATCAAACTATTGCAATTTGCAAATTTCTAACTTCTCAAGGGCATTCATTTGTTTACCTTTGTTTAACGGGTGTAATAAAACCATGTCCCGTTCAATATTAGTCAAAAGATGATTGTTTTCGTGCATATGTTCGCACATTGTGCTCCTTTTCAACAATGTGGAAATGTTTACTTTGGAAGGATATAAAACTACCAAATAGGGGATGATAGCAAAGTCTAATAATATCAGAAGGAAGTTAAACATAGTTGACTTAGCTTCATGGTACAAAATGAACTGCAAGAAATAGATTGCTTTGGAATAGTTTAATATTTAAGTCAATTAAATGATAGTACATTAAATAGTGGAGCGAACTAAACTGCATATATATGTCCACTCATTTGTTTGTTTGCATCTTTTAATAGCTTTGCGGTAATATCCGGATAAATATTGGTACCTTAACATTTAAGTTATAGCAATTTTTCACAAACTGTAAATTTATCAATGAAATTTTTAAAATTGGAAAAAATTGGGAGTAAGAATGTTCCTTACCTATACAAATATTACAAAGAGAGAAATGTTTGTGAGTTTTTGGAAAATGGTGGTTATTATCGGGAACAACTCAACTGATTTTAGGTATTCTTTCACCATTAAAAATATCATTTCACGCAGATTATTATAGTCTATGTGTAATTTATTACGATAGCATATAAGGAGAATAGATAGTATTTTTCTTAAAGTATCTTCGAGCTAGTTGGCCGTGCGGTTAGTGTCGTGCAGCTCTGAGCTTGCATTCGAGAGACAATGCATTCGAAACTCACTGTCGGTAGCCCCGAAGATGTTTTTTGTGTTTTCCCATTTTCAAACCAGGCAAATGCTGGTGATGTACCCTAATTAAGGACACGGCAGTTTCCTTCCCAATCCTAGCCCTTTCCTATCCCATCATCGCCATAAGTTTATCTGTGTCAGTGCAACGTACAGCAAATTGTCTTAAAGTATCGCAAGTCAGAAAAATTATTGGTCCGGAACTCTTAACAGTGAATAGCCTACGCTGGCAGATCTATTTGTCCTGTCAAACAATGCAGCCCACGCAGTGTATTTAGAATTCAATGTATTACGAAAATATATTGTAATGTATCTCCTGAACGCATGAAAAACTGATTTCCTATGTTCTAGGACGTGCTTTAACCGTTAAAATTCTAAATAATCTGTAAAATGTCGGACCTACAAACAAATGGAATATATTCATGATTTAGAATAAAATATCCAACAAAAATACGAATATGAACTTTCTTTGTAACTGTGACTGTTTTCATTTCGAAATGATCACTTCTGTGTGTTGCTGAAAAGCAGAGCCTCTCAAGGTGCATGCACCGGTGCATTGCGCGGTTCAAGGTGCAAAAGAAGACTTCGCTAGGTTGACCACAATGCAGACCCCACTCCTGAACTTTTAGCAATAGCGCTGTCTCTCTCTCTCTTTCTCTCTCTCTTTCCCTACCCCTGTCTCGCTCGCTCCGCCTGTCTCCCTCTTCCTCACTTGCTCCGGAGCGCTCCGACATCCGATCAGAGTTGAGCCGAACTTAGCCGAGTCGCCCCGAGACAAAACGCTGTTCCGAACAGAGCCGAGTCGGACCAATGCACTGTGCACAGAACCACTACGCCTCGGTTTGCACGCGTGAGATTTTGGGCGTTTGAGACGTCCTGCTGTAAAGGAATATTTCTAGTTTACGGTCTAGCGTGCTGGCACATTCAGCGCGAATTGTAAAGATGTTTAGCTAAATTCCATGGTGCAATATTGTAAAATTCTCCAACATTTTCAGAAAATGCGTTACTGAGTTAACAATAAAACATAATAATGATCGGGAATATGCTACGATATGTCTTGTTGCTCAGTGATATAATTTTAGGAAGTGCGAACCGAATCTGTGTTTGAAGAAGCATGGGTTCTGCTAACGAGAGATGGAATATTTATTCCTCCCGCTTTCGTAGTGAGGGAAGCAAAGATTAGGGAAAAATAACACGCCCCGCAGGGTTCAAAGTTGCTTGCATTACTCTCCGCTGTCTGTCTGTGTGACTGCCATACCTCTCCCTTGCGCCAACTACGCTCACACTGACAAGCTTTACATACTACTCGCAAGAAGCGCTGACGTTTACTTAGAGGATAACAGACGCGAACCACTGTTCTTTGAAATTCCATACGTCCGATTACGCGGAAAGAATGAATTATAAATAAAATATTAAACTGTAAACTATTAAAGAACAACCAAATACAAAGAGATACTGCAGATTCAACAACAAGGTGCTACCTTGCTTAGGCACATGTTATGAGTAAGGACATCCCCGGTAAAAAGTTGAATTCGTAAATAATGACCTTTGAATGCACGTGTATGCATGTCTACTCATTAGTCACGTTTGTTGATTCTGGGTCGTTTATGAGGTAATAATAAGAATAAAATTACGTGGCTATGTCTAGCTAGGTGCAGCCCTTGTAAGGCAGACCCTCCGATGAGGGTGGACGGCATCTGCCATGTATAGGTAACTGCGTGTTATTGTCATGGAGGATAGTGTTATGTGCGGTGTGTAAATTGCAGGGATGTTGGGGACAGCACAAACACCCAGTCCCCGAGCCACTGGAATTAACCAATGAAGGTTAAAATGCCCGACCCGGCCGGGAATCGAACCCAGGGCCCTCTGAACCGAAAACCAATACGCTGACCATGGCATGTTTTTATGGCCGGATGCCCTTCCTCTCATCAACCTCAGGTGAGGAACCATTGGAGGTGAAAATGAATTATCATGAATGAAACTGGGTAAGGTCCACAACTGTAGTGTGGTGTTTAGTGCGTTTTGATGCCACCTCCGGAGGCTAGAGTTCGATTCCCGGCTCTGTCACGAAATTTGAAAAGTAGTACGGGGGTTGGAACAGGCTCCACTCAGCCTTGGGAGATGAACTGAGTAAGAGGGGTTTCGATTCCCACCTCAGCCATCATGGAAGCGGTTTTCCGTGGTTTCTTACTTCCCCTCCCGGCAGATGTTGGTATGCTGCCTAACTTAAGGCCACTGCTGCGTCCTTCCCTTTTCCTTGCCTATCCCTTCCAATCTTCCCATTCCCCAAGTGAGGCTCGCCTGGCTGAGGAACTTGTCCTCCTCTCCAGTTGTATACAAGATAAAATGTCTCACTCCCCAGTTGCTGCCCTTGATTTGGTAGAGCTGGGATCCTTGCAGAGTTCGGGGGAAACCAACCCTGGACGGTAAAGTGATCAAATAATAATAATAATAATAATAATAATAATAATAATAATAATAATAATAATAATAATAATAATAATAAAAGTAAATTTGTAATCAGGTAGAAATAAATGTCTGTGGCCTACGAAAAGAAACTGCGCTGGCAATTAACTGGTAGTGACAATAGGAAACCACACTAAACCAGTTTGAGGGAAGCCGACGGTGGGTTTCCAACCTACTCGTCTCCCGAATACAGAACTTTGTTCCACGGCCATAGCGCGCCATCGCGCCCACTACACACAGTACATGGATCCACTGCCTGTAATTTCGATTGTTTTGCCAGTTTTTCATATATGTATCCGTCTTAGGTCAGCTCAAACTGTATCAGTGGTGTTTAGCTTTCGTGTCTGTCTGTCTGTCTGTCTGTCTGTCTGTCTGTCTGTCTGTCTGTCTGTTCCAGCATCACAGAGAAACGGCTGGAGAGATCTCGACAAAATTTCATATTTAGAGTAGACTCATCCACGAGTAGATTTAGATATGAATATGATTTGAAAATCATGGATTATACTGGAGGTTTATAGAAAAACAGAACAGAGGTTTTATATTTCTTTTTATCTTGTACTATTGATTTTCTGTAAAATCCGTAGACTATATATGAAACATCTCTTAACTTTTGTTATGTAAATAATTTCGCTTACTCTTCAAATGACGCATACAATTACTATTATCTGCCTTTGATGAAGAACACCCTCGCAGACCGACGACGTACCTAACGGTTACCATGACAACGTCTCTGGCTGCTTCCCAGCAGAAAAGTAATGTAATGCCATTTCGTCATCATTCCTGTAAACTCGTGGTTGTTCGTTGGGTAGAAGGCGAGAGAGTCGTGTAAGCTGCAATTCTCAGATATATTTTCAGAATACCGTTGGAGGTTAATCGTCCTCGAAAAAGACGAAATCTGAGCACTTTCCTTTGAAGAAACGTTTCAAGATGTTCAAATGTGTAAGATTTTGGCCCCGAAAATTAATCGATTCATGGAGGCAATTTTAATTACGGTGCATATCTTCGTTTCGAGGTAACACTAGTCAACAATGATTTTGTTAAATGTATAATTTATGGTGATTCTTATGTACTTTTGTGTGCTGATTACGAATATGAAACCAGAAACTTCCCATCACCCACAGTTTTTTTGTAATTTCAAATCTTTGTTTTCATATTTACGGGTTAGCATGCTTTCATTAACAAAGATTAATAAACTATTATAATTGTTATTTTATAATGCTCTTACTTTATTTATTTTACTTTTTATTCTCTTAAGAATGTACAGAATTCCATATTATTCATTGTTGCCACAACAATTAGAAACTTTAAAACATTGCAGTTGTCAGCTGAATTAGAGACGTCTTTCATGCGACTGTCTGCATAGAGTTGTGCTTCCAAAGTCTATTGAAAGGAGATAGTTTGTGTTCAATATGCAGTAGTGTTTTATTGTATTGTGTAAAAAATGCCTCACAACTGTAAAAATAAACCAGATAGTTTCTGTAATATATGTGGCGAGTTAACCCTTAAAGCGCAGAGGCGAAGTGTTACTCCTTTAATTAAGGAAGCTTATGAGTTGTATTTTGATTGCAAGATGGATCTGAATCAGAATTGGGCCCCTAACATATGTTGTGCTTCATGTGTAACTCTACTGACTGGATGGATGAAGGGGACTCGCCATATGCCTTTTGGAATTCCGATGCAGTGGAGGGAACCTACGGATCATTTGACCGATTGCTTTTTTTGTGTGACTAATATCTCTGGTATATCTTCAAAGTCAAAACATACAGTTGTATATCCGTCTCTGAAATAAGCAACCAGACCGGCTCTACATGGTCCAGGGCTTCCTATACCTTCTCCACCAGATAGATCGTTGATGCATGGAGATGAAGAAGTTGATGTTGGTGAAGAGTTATGTGATGAGAAAATGGATGATGACCAACCCTTTGTAGAAAGTTCTGCTGCTTCTTCTGAGTCTCATTTACTTACACAATCAGATCTAAATGATTTGGTTCGTGATCTTAATTTGTCTAAAGCCAAATCAGAATTACTCGCTTCAATACTAAAAGGCTGGAACCTTGTAGAGAAAGATACCAAAGTCTGCTTCTTCCGCCAATCTCAAAAGGAATTTGAGCATCTTTTTTCTAAAAAGGAAGAACTAGTTTTCTGCAATGATGTTATAGCTCTCTTCGAGTTACTAGGGCAGCAGCCTAATCCTGAAGAATGGCGCTTATTCATTGATTCTTCAAAAAGAAGTTTGAAAGCGGTACTGCTTAAAAATGGAAATACATTTCCATCAGTTCCTGTAGCCCATGCAGCTAACTTACAGGAATCATATGAGAACATGAAAATGGTACTATCCGCTATGCAGTATGAAAAGTATTTCTGGCAGATATGTTCAGATTTGGAAGTTGTAGCTCTCTTACTTGGTTTGCAGTTAGGATATACGACATTTTGCTGCTTTTTATGCAAGTGGGATAGTCGAGAAATAATCACTATATAAAAAAGAACTGGCCAAAAGGACAGTCATTTACTCCAGGACAGGAAAATGTCGTTCATCAGCCTCTTGTTGCATCTGGCAAAATCATACTGCGCCCATTACACATAAAACTAGGTTTGATTAAGAATTTTGTAAAAGCACTTGATCATAGTACGGATGCATTTCAATTTCTCCAAACCAAATTTCCAAAAATATCTGTAGCTAAACTAAAGGAAGGCATATTTGTTGGTCCTCACATCAAAGAATTGATGAAAGACAGTGTTTGAAAGCAAGTTAAAAACATACGAACTAGCTGCATGGTCATCATTTAAGAAGGTGGTCACAAACTTTCTAGGAAACTACAGGTCAGATAATTACAGGGAACATATTAGTGAACTTCTACAAAACTATAAACACATGGGATGTAATATGTCTCTTAAAATACACTTCTTGGACTCGCATCTTGACTTTTTCCCTGAAAATCTCGGCGCTGTCTCAGACGAACACGGGGAACGTTTCCATCCAGACATCGTCGAATTTGAAAGTCGTTACCAGGGAAAATGGGGTCAAATATGCTGCCTGACTACTGCTGGTCACTCAAAAGGGATGTTCCTCAAGCCAAGTTCAGCTGAAAATCTACCTCTCATACATTTTAGGTATGTAAATGAAATTTAAGTTTAGATAATAAATTTTAGTAGGAACAACAACATTTTTTTAATTTTTTGAAAATTACTCAAAAACTGTGCGTGATAGAAAAATTCTAAAAACAGATTTGAAATCAGCAGAAGAAAAGTGTACCAGAAACACCCTTCCACTTCCATTTAACAAACAAAAATTTAAATTTTGTTGCCCAGTGTAATTGGTGGCTAAACGGTACGTCGTATCACAAAACAGATAGCTCAATCACCGCTCAATTTGGAGAGATCTAAACCACTGGTTTTATGACTTTTGTCCTATCTCGATCTCCTACACGTTGGATAGAGCTGCATTTCTCGATTATAATCAAATCTCCCCAACTCGACTGTGACTAGCAATAGGAAAAGGGACCTGTACTCCCGAACTCGATTATAAATGGCAGTACGAGACCTGGCCTGTTATTACCACCAGAACTCTCCAACGTGCACCCTACATTGGAAACAACGCACGGGGACCTCCCCGTGTTGTTTCTTGTATAACGCTAAGAGACATTCTATTTAATATAGTCTTACGAGCACAGTCATTTAATTAGAAAACCGTATTCATTGTACAGGGTGGGCGAGAAGTCCCCGTACCCCTGTAACTGTTCAGTATCAAATGTTATTTATGGTAGATTATTTATGCAGGTTAGTAGCTATATTACTTCTTATTAACTGTTGGAATCAAGTGGTGGAATACATATTGTCGCAGTCGAGTGTTAGTGTGAAGCCATGGCAGATGTGTGGTAAGAGTTGCACTACTGAGGAGCGGTTGGTGGAAAGTGTGTCGGGTGCGCGATGGACAACACACAGGGCAGACATTGAGACGGATTATGGGAGCATTCCAGGAGATATTTAATAAGTCTCCACCACGGAAAGCAACACTTTTTGATTGGAACAGAGGTATTTTTTTCCTCGGGCAGTGTTAGAAACAGGCCGCGGAGTGGAAGGAAGAAGATTTGAGAAGAAACATGAGCTGGGGCCTGTGCTTCGATTGAACGATCTCCTATGAAGTCGACGCGTAAACGTGCTTCGGAACTCGGTATACAGAGGACAACAATGCGAGATTATATTTAAAAAAAAATTAAGTTCAGACCTTTTCGACCGACGTTCGTAAAGGAGTCACCGGATACGGACCGGGATGAGTGGGTTTTAGCATGCCGTGATTTGTTAACTAAATTCCCAAAAGCAGTGGGCCGTGTCAAGTTTATGTTCTCAGATGAATGTGCTATTTATGGAAGGTCACGTGCTAGAAATATTGTCGTGTAATCCAAGGAGAATCCTCATTACAGAGTTGAGTTGGAAAGGAACCCGCCACACGTAATGATGTGGACAGCGATGACATTGCAGCATCTGCTGAAGGGACTGTGAATGGCGGAAGTTATTTACACATGTTACAAACATGGTTAATACCCCGGTTTGAGGAAAGGGGCCTCAAAGAACGCATATGGTTGCAGCAAGACGTAGCACCTGCTCACTACGCTCTTGCAGTACGCGAGTTGCTAAACGAACATTTTCCAGGACGGTGGATAAGTCGTGGTTCAAAAGCAACACCAGCTCCCTTGAAATGGCCGCCAAGAAGTCCTGACCTCACCACACCTGACAACTCGGTATGGGGAGTCATTAAGGCGCATGTATCTGCATGTCGTTATGCTACAAACGAAGAACTAAGCAATGCTGTTGAGGATGCATTTCACACTATAACACCGGACATGCTCAGAAATATGTGAAGAAGATCATGGGGGCGTATAGAACTGTGTTTACAGCATGATGGGAAACATTCAGATATATTGGACACTTCATACGTAAGTCACATAACCCAAATAACAATTGATTCTGAACAATTACTGGGGTAGGGACACTTCTCGCTCATCCCTTAGAATACCGTAGCGAAACATGGGTTCATTTGTTAGTTAATAAATCTACTGAAATGTCGTTTTCGGCCTTGTACGCACGAAATGCAATTCCCGAATAATCGGCTCACGGCATTTCATACAAAACGAATAATTCCGCCGAATTGTATCTACGAAGCGATCCACGTTAAAATACGACACAGCAGATTCTTGTACTTGTGAACGACGGAACAGAGCTTTGAAGCATAGAAACTCTTGGAAATGAAACAAGCAGCTAGGGCTTGGGCTCATTACGCCAGAGAGAACTGCCGCTATTGAATTCTCAGGCAGACCACGTCTACTTCCTTACGAGACGCTGGCGTAATGAAATGTGGAAGATGTGAGACGTCAATACCAGTGTCGAGTCGAGCCGAGTCACGTCTGTTGTAATTAACAGTGAACGTTGCTCGCTCCCAGAAAGAAGTTAAGGTGAATGATTTCATCATAGAGTGACGTCACGCTTGTCTTCCGTATGTGCGAGAGGATGCAAATTTAATAAGACATGTACTTTCAACAATACCGAGAAGATTCACTAATCCTTAATAATAATAATAATAATAATAATGTCTGCAACTCGATATAGTGGTTAGTGTGATTAGTGCCATGCCCGGAGGCTCGGGTTCGATTCCCGGTTCTGCCACGAAACTTGAAAAGTGGTACGAGGGATGGAACGGCATCCACTCAGCCTAGAGAGGACATCTGAGTAGAAGAGGGTTCGGTTCCCACCTTAGCCATCCAAGTGGTTTTCCGTGGTTTTCCACTTCCCCTCCAGGCAAATGTCAGACGGTACCTAAGTTAAGGCCACGGCCGCTTCCATTCCTCTTCCTTGTCTCTCCCTTCCAATCTTCCCATCCCCTAAACAGAAACCTGCTCAACATAGCAGGTGAGGCCGCCTGAGTTAGGTAATGGTCCTCCTCTCTAGTTTTATCCCCCATCCCAAAGTTTCACGCTCTAGGACACTGCCCTTGAGGTGGTAGAGCTGGGATCCCTCGCTGAGTCCGAGGCGAAAACCAACCTTGCACGGAAACCTGATTAAGAAAGGAAGAAGGAAATAAATAATAATGCCGAGCGAGTTGGCCATGCGATTAGGGGCTCTGTAAGCTTACGTTCGGGAGATAGTGTGTTCGAACCTTACTTTCGGCAGCCCTGAACATGATTTTCCATGGTTTCCCATTTTCACACCACACAAATGCTGCGGCTATATTTTAATTAAGGCCACGCCCGCTTCCTTGTAACTCATAGTCCTTTCTATCCCATCGTCGCATTAATACCTATCTGGTGGTGATGCGTCGTAAAAACAATGGTATTAAATAATTATGATAATAAATCGGTACACAGTAAGATTTATATATTATGATTTCAATCATCATATGTTGCGGTACTGCTAACAAGTTTTCAGCATGCACTTGAAGACCATTTCCTAAGTTACATGGGAATAACATTTGACATTTGAATACCTGGCGGCAAAACGTTGTAACCCTATTTTTTTTTAGAATGCTGGGTTTCCGTGCATAAACGATGTATGCGGCCAGAGTGAGGAATGTAGGAAGTTATGTTGGCAAACATGTACGTTAAGCGCCTTTTTTTCTTTTGTTTAAATTTCGCCACGGGTCGTGCGGGTGCAGAAACGTTGTATCAATGGAGAAGGAAAGTCGTGTGTCGCTAAGTCCGAGTGTGTGCAACGATATAAGTAGGGGACGAAAACGCTAAATTAAATATAGTAAATGGAAAAGGACTGAAGAGAAATACAAGCGGAACTCAGGGCAACCATGTTTGGCCCACAATAACAAATCACTGCCCGGGAAAAGCCTTGCTGAACAGGCGGGTGCAAAAAACTTGTAAGCCAATGTAAGGAATTCAACGTGTTTAATGGGAGATTATATCTTAATGCGTAATCAGAGCTTTTATTCTCGACTGTATTATATACATATATAATGTATTATATATACTGTATATGCATATAAATATTACTTGCTCTCTTTGCAGATTGCTCATTGTATTCATTAAATGAGGTATTGCCTGTATTTGCGGGAAAGAAAGCTAATATGCTAGACATGTGTCGATACATGCGTGAAAAATATCGAGGTTTTTATGAGGACCTAAAGACGAATTGAAGTGACAATATAAAGTTCATTCATCACTGCAAAACATTCTCGCAACAATATTTCTGGTGTTCAGTGAATTCTGTTAAACAATGGGAAGCTCTAACAATGGGTACTCCAAATTAGAAGCATGGTTTATGTTTCATAATTTTTATACAGAATAAATACTGTTACAGAGTTCTCCGTGGTGGTTAGAGGTGAAAGAAGGTGCAGGGATGAACAGGTCTCAACTTACAAAATTACAGTTAATTTAAAATTTAACAAGGTTATATTTTCTTTTTCAAAATCAAGAAATAACAAATATAACAGGTACTCAGTAGCCTAGCAACAAATCGATAATGTGCAATTACAGTTCTTACAGGATTTGGGCTCCGAGGTCTAGACACACAACTCTTGAGCAATAAGCCCAACTTTACTTATATACAAGGTTCAACAAAGGGGCAGAAAACCCCAAACATGCCTAGGAGCACTTGCTCCCCTTTACACGGTAAAGCCTCCTCGAGGCATATAGAAACCAAATTTTAAGAAAGAGCAACTCGATCTCAAAGTTCAAGCCTATCAAAGGCTACACCTAACTCTACTTTCAAGCTGTCCTCCAAGTACATTAAAACAGGGGTAAAAATACCCAACCTACTGAGGCCTATTAAGTAAAGAAACAGGTCAATTACATGGCCTCCAAAATACCAACTTGAGAGGAGGCGAAACTGCACTCCTAATACATTTTATTAAAACCTAATTTGGCTCTCGGCCGCTTATGCAAGGGCTAATCCCATTCTACGGAGGTGACACGATAGAAAACTTTATGACATTACGAGTAGAAGGGAAACAGTTATGAAAACGTAGTCACCTCAAAACCAAATGAATGGCAGCTCGAGAGGGTTAGGCACTCTCTATCCCAATTTGTAGTTTAAAGAGACAGAATTTATGCCAAGAGTCTATTACATTTTAGAAGAAAGTTACATGGTAAAAAGTGTCGAACCTGCCCCGAGAGTTAAACTGCTGAGCTAGCAAGAAAAGAAGTTATTAAAAGGCCATTACCTTATTGATGAACTGCTGCCCGACGAAAGAGGCGCTTCCCGCCCCCTGCTACATAATTTACACAATGATAGATGTTACTGAAGTGGCGCAGGGACCCGAAAATCAGCAGTTTATATATCCTCGCGGAACATTCGAGACCTTTCATGAATGATAACACCCGCCCACGAGCATTTTATTGGACGGCCAAAAGATTACAAGTCAAAACTGAAGAAGACATCTAGGATTGGTGGAAAATTAATTACAAAAATTACTCATTGGTCGAATTCAAAACTGGTGGAAATAGAAGGGTTATACAGCCAACCTAAACAATGACTGAAAGAAATTTAACAAAGAACAAACTTATGCATACTAAAATTCTTCAAAAAAAAGTTCTTTCACTTCGCACTAGGGTGCACCGTTGTATTTCTTCAGTAGTGCCATCTAGAACAGAATGTTCACACTTCTCACTACAGAGAAAACAAAAATAAATCGAAAAAGACACAGTTCAGAACTCTTCAAAATTTACAGATAGCGACATCTTCTGATAACCTTTAGAATTAACATGGTTGTTAGAGTTCAGGCTTCCTCCAGTAGAGGAGTTTCAACTGGCGCAAAGTTTGAATTAGCGGCGCGGAGGTGTACCGCCTGGTACAAAAACCATAAATGGTATTAAAAGCTATAAATATTTTCAATAGTATGAACGTTGTAACTCGCAAAAATGCGCTACTTCCGTTACAGTTACAACATTTTTGCACGGACGTCCAACGATCATCTCTTATACCTTGAATTTAAAGTCGCACATTGTCAAAATGATTATGCATTAATAACTAGTGTACTTATTTAAACTAATTGCCAATGGCAGAATAAGCATTCACAAACAATTCGCTTGTTTATTAGTTTCTCCCCTCTCCTGAAAAAATTGCATTTTAAGGGTTACAACGTTTTTGCCGGCAGCTATTCATTTGTCGGATAAGAGGCACTTATAGTGTTGGTCAATTAAACATCATAACTTGATAAACATTACAAGAAAACCCATTTCTGCTAGCGAACGCATTCGAATTGTGACATTGTTGCAAGAGGGATGGCGACAAGTGATTGTCGCCGTTCATCTTGGAGTTAGTCGGAGTGATCTCCAGAATTTGGGATAGTTCGGGGAGACACATTCGGTTTATGATTGACAACAGACAGTACGGCCACGCAAAACAACTTGCAAGGAGGATCGATCGGTGTTAGTTCGTTTCAGTAAATCTTAGGTTCATTACTACAGCCACCTCGTTGCGCCACGATCCTCGAGGACCATCGGAATGAATACGCTGGACCAGAAAGTGAAGAATCGACTTCATGACGGAGGAATGTTATCAAGGTAGCCGCTGCCAAAATTTCTTCTTCTTAAACCACACCATCCACGAACCTACTACGCTGGCGTAGCAGGGGGAGAGGTGATACTCCCACGTGGCGCGTCCCAGGTGGCGGATAGGGGGGTCCTAACCGGCTTGCCGGCGGACTTGAGGGAAATAAAATACCTCTCCCGGACCAAACACACTACCCTCTGCGGGTGGGGGACGCACATGTAGAATACACGCGCGGTATCCCCTGCCTGTCGTGAGAGGCGACTAAAAGGGGCGACCAAGGGATGATTGAATTAGAACCATGAAACTACTTTTGATTCGTACCATCACGCGGGGAACACCATGGGTTGCCTGAACTTGCGAGTAGTACCACCATATTAAGTACGAAATAGGTTTGTGATTACTGTACTAGCAGCAGAGAGTGGTTCCCTTGTGGTTTTCCAGTACTCGTGCGTCGTACCAATGTGAGCAACACCGCGGGTCTGGGCGTTGCCTGTGAGTTGTACCACTATATAAACTACACCGTGGGTCTGAGTTGCCTGTGATTAGTATCCACTATATGAGGAACACTACGGGGTCCGTGGGACTGGCACCCGTGACTAGTACACCTAGGTGAGGAAACTAGTCGGTTTGCGTTGGCTATGAGTGACGCCATTGTGTGGGAAACACCATAGGTCTGCGTTACCTGTACGAAGTACAATACTTGTGAGTAGTACCATCTTGTGTGGAACACCGTGAGTCTTCGCTACTTTTGATTAGTACCCCAACATGACAAATACCATGGTTCTACTTTACTAGCGATAAGTACCATTTTGAGGGGCCTTAGACCTGGATTTTGAACTCCTCTAGACATCAAGCATACTCGATTCAAGATTGCGCTATATAAGTGGTCCCTTGGTCAGTAATACTGCTATATATGATCTGTTTTGCGTTGGATCCACTGTTTTTTGTTTGTTTTCGTTTTTTTTGCTTTCTTTTGGTTTCATGTCCCTCCATTCATTCTTCATGACATTTTTCTTATTTTGGTTAGTGGATGATTTTTAACCTTTTGTTGTAATTTCATTTCGTACCATTAGGAGCGGACGACCTCGATGTTAGGCCCCTTTAAACAACAAGCATCCTCATCATCATCAAACCACACCATAGGGGAGTTCAAATAAGGTGGAAAATCCTCATAGTCCATGGTATCAGGGTCAGGGGAAGTGTACGCTCTGCTCTTTTGTGATGAGGTCACCCTAAGCTTGCAGGAACATTAGAGTCTGGAGACGATCTGGTGAGACTTGGACCATGCATGACCTTCATCCTGGATCAACATCAGCAGCAAGCGGCTTACGTCATGTTTTGGGGTTGGACCCACAGGTAACGCAGACTTTTGGTGTTTCTCACATAGGTGTACTAATCACAGGAACTGGTATTATCCCGTGGTGTTCCTCACATAGTGGGTACTAATCACAGGCAACGCAGACCCAGGGTGTCGCCCACATAGTGGTACTAATCACAGGCAAAGCCCAGACCCGTGGAGTATCTCACAATGGAACTAATCACAGGCAACGTAAGCCCGTGGTGTTTCGCATATATTCGTACTAATCACAGGTATTCTAATACCGATACTGATTCAGCCTCTTTTGCTACTAATCACAAACCTACTGTGAACCTAATATATTGGTACTACTCGCAAGTGCAGAACCGCTAGATGAAGAATAATAAACTGAAATGCAGGATCGCTACATAATACTGTAAATAGAATATTGTAACTATAGTAGAAGTCAATTCCATTAATATGAAAAATCTCGTATGCTATTGAAACGGGACAGTACTTCAGACCTTCAAATACGAGAAATCCCCGTATAATACGAAACAGTGCTGTTGGTGGTGGTGATTATTTCAAGAGAAAATACAACTGGGCAACCATCCTTTGCATAATAATAATAATCAGAGGAAGGAAAAACGGGAGGAATCCGACACTTCGAAAAATTAAGGAGTCGGCCAAAGAAAGACAAGCGCCACGAAGGACGTGAAAATAAAATACTTCCTAGGCCTCGAGTGGTCTAATACCGTCGGGGTCGGAAAAGAATAAGAGTTGACCAAGGGGAGTCGGATAGAATATATGGTGAGGAGCCCCGCACAAGTAAGTTGAAGCAATGCCAGGACCCAGCTAAGGGCCCCATGGTCGCTAACCTATGCTCCCAAGTTGAGAGCCCCTGGGGTCCATTTCGGTCGCCTCTTACGACAGGCAGGGGATACCGTGTGTGATTTTCTACCACCTTCAGCCAAGGGGTATAATACGGGACACATGGCGACCTTAATTACAACATACATATCACCCTTATTATGCTTCAAAGTCATTTGCTTTACGTCCCACTAACTACTTTTCTTACGGTTTTCGGAGATAACTTCGATACTCTTGAGAGCCAGGTATGTATTTATTAATTATTTTTGATGAGGGAGAAGTCTGGAATCATTTGTGAAGAAGTAGTATAAAATGTCTCCATTCTAACCGTTATCTTAATAAATTACTAGTAGTGTTATTCTGAATGTATGGGCATGTGAACGCATACATAAATCAACACAAAAATATTATTATTATTATTATTATTATTATTATTATTATTATTATTATTATTATTAATATTAATATTATTATTTCGTCATTTTAACCAGGAATAGGTTATTTCACGATTTTTGTCCTTTCCGCTACGCAGAGAATGGAAGGTAGCCAAGCCGCTACCATTGTCTTCTCCAGTCTTTTAATCCTGCTTACGAGGCAGCAGTGGGTTTAATGGTCGTCTCAGTTTCCCTATCCCCAGCTGGGCTTGGTGGAGCGAGCTGCGTTCAGAGTACTTTATTAAGTGTAACGACCACACTTGAGCGAATGAGCTTCCTTCCGAGAAGATAACTTACTTGTGTAAACTTTTCTAACATCGTACCTGTACTTTGACAAGAAATCATTCAAGTTGCAATTCTCCCGGCAAAGGAGAGAGCAAGAGAAAATTGCTGTATATCATTAGTCGTCTTCCTTTTAAGACCCTCCCACTGGTTGGGTCGGGGACGTAGACGAAGAATACACCCACGGTATCCCCTGCCTGTCGTAAGAGACGATTGAAATGTGCGACCAAGGAATGAATGAATTAGAACAATGTGACTACTTGTAATTAGTACCATCACGCGAGGAACACCATGCGTCGCCTTTACTTGAGAGTTGTACCACTGTATTAAGTACACAATAGGTTTGTGATTAGTAGCAGCAGTGTGTGTGTGTGTGTGTGTGTGTGTGTGTGTGTGTGGACTGTCGGTTTCCAGTACCCGTGAGTCGTACCCATGTGAGCAACACCGTCGGTCTGCATTGCCTGTGGTTAGTACCCACTATGTGAGGAACACCACGGGAATACCCGCACCCGTGCTTAGTACACCTAGGTGAGGAACATCATTGGTTTGCGTTTGGTATGAGTGGCGTCATTTTGTGAGAAACACCATAGGTCTGCCGTATCTGTACGAGGTACAATACTTGTGAGTAGCACAATAATATTTGGAACACCGTGAGTTTACGCTACCTTTGATTAGTACCGCAACTTGAGAAATACCATGGTTCTCCTTATCTAGCGATAAGTGCCATCATGCAGGATAGTTGATATAGATATTGCCCCATTTAGACAAGCGTCATCGATTCAGGATTGGGCTCTGGAAGCAGTCTCTTGGTCAGTAATATTGTTTATGGAACGTGTAGCATTGCGCGTCTTATCCACTGATTGTTTAAAATTCATGTTCATCAATTCATTCCTCATCACATTTTGAATTCTGGTCAATGAATGAATTTTGTAGTTTAAATTGTCATCGTATTTCGTCTCATTTCGTACCATAGGGGCCGTTGACCTAGATGTTAGGCCCCTCTAAACAACAAGCATCATCATCATCATCATAATCATCATCTAAAATAACAAAATTTAAGTTTAAGGTAGGAAATGAATACAATAGTGTAATTTATACTGAATTGGGGTTCTGCTACCACAGTGTTCGACATGATGTAAGCTATAATAGTGAATAATATAGAATTATTCTCTTCCCGACATTCGTAGCCGACCTCGATGCAAAATGTTAGTGCCCGAATTCATTCTCCCTCAGTTTCTCTCCCGCCGTGGATAGTTTAAGTGCTTCTTTGGAAACTTAAGAATTAATATTTGAGGCAATTACGTGTGCTTTTGTCGATCTCGACACACAGGGGACCATTGATTGTTCGACTCTAGCATGTTTAGAATGGCAAGATTCGAACTTGAGTGTCACCTAAACAATTGTAATGTGGAACTTTCGAAGCAATTATACCACCTGTTCCTCAAGTTCATTCAGCACATCTTCGATAACTTAGTTTCCTAATTTTGTTTTAAGGACCAATAATTTAAATAAGCCACGAACCTGCTACGCCTGGCGTAGCAGGGGGAGAGGTGATACTCCCACGTGGCGCGTCCCAGGTGGCGGATAGAGGGGTCCTAACCGGCTTGCCGGCGGACTTAAGGGATATAAAATACCTCTCGTGGACCAAACACACACCCCTTGTGGGTGAGGGAGGCTGACGGATAATACACCCACGGTTTCCCCTGCCTGTCGTGAGAGGCGACTAAAAGGGGCGACCAAGGAATGATAGTATTAGAATCATGAAACTACTTTTGTTTAGTACCATCACGCGCGTAACACCAAGGGTCGCTTTTACTTGCGTGTAGTACCACTCTGTTAGGTACTGAATAGTTTTGTGATAAGCGGGGTTCAGTGTGGGTTTCCAGTACACGTGAGTCGTACCCGTGTGAGCAACACCACGGGTCTGGGCGTTGCCTGTGAGTTGTACCACTATATGAGCGACACCGTGGGTCTGCGTTGCCAGTGATTAGTACCCACTATGTGAGGAACACCACGGGAATACCGGCGCCCGTGATTACTACACCTAGGTGAGGAACCTCATTGATTTGCGTTGGCTATGAGTGGCGCCATTGTGTGACCAACACAATAGGTTCGCGTTACCTGTACGAAGTACAATACTTGTGAGTAGTACCATCATGTGTGGAACACCGTGAGTTTACGCTACCTTTGATTAATACCGCAGCTTAAGAAATATCATAATTCTCCTTAGCCATAAGCACCATTTTGAGGGGCATCAGACCTGGATTTTGAACCCCTTTAGACATCAAGCATACTCGATTCAGGATTGTGCTTTTTAAGTGGTCCCTTGGTCAGTAATACTACTATATATGACCTTTCTTGAGTTGAATCCACTGTTGTTTTTTTTTGGGGTTTCATGTCCATCCATTATTCCTTCATGACTTTTTTCCTTTCGTCAGTGGATGATTTTGTACTTTTTGTTGTAATTTCATTTCGTACCATTAGGGGCCGATGACCTCGATGTTAGTCCCCTTTAAACAACAAGCATCATCATCATCAATTTAGAAAAGAACTGATCAAGACTATAACCCTATTATACTCATGTACAGTAGGGTTCAAACTGTTAGGACATTTTTAATAAATAAATACAGCTTTAATAGTGCGTCATGTACTTTCCCTTATTGGCATTTCGAAAACTTGGCAACGCTAATTGTAATATATATGTGTAAAGTGTGTTGAATTTTTAAAATTCGCTTGCCTAATACCGTTCCAATTTAGCTTAGGATCGTTATATGAAGCGTTTTACATTCACATGGTACAATGCATGTGAAGAAGTTATACTTCAATATTAATGCAATATAAAATTCAATTTACTATCATTACTGAAATAATATAACCCCTTCTCTTACTACTAGGAAAACTACCATAAGAGCTATTGTTAAGGGTTCATTGTTGTTAGAAAGAGAGATTAATAATTGATAAGGTTCTGCTTGCTTCATTAGCTGATATATTTATAGCATTTATGTATAACTATTGTTTTTTAATCTTGTAACATTGATTGCCATTACCTTTAACAGGTAAAATGATTTCATTGTGGTACCGTACGCTATACCATAAGTGAGTGTCATCTAATCAAAAGGGGACAGGATACATTTTATTCAGACTACGTTGGTGAGCTGAATGAATCCGATGTTCATGCTTCTATCAGCTTCATTTGGTAATTAGATGAAGTTGTTCCAAATTCTATCAATTTTTATGTATAAGTGAATTGATTTCCAAGGTAGTCTCTCATTACGGTGGTGTGCAAACTATGAAGCACCTTTATGCAAATATTAAGCGTATTCAGAAGTTTCAATCTAGTGTTTCATATTTTGAGAATCATTGTTCTAGGCCTGAGATATACTAATATTTTTCGAGTTTCACAAGAAAAAATCTACAGCTCATTTCAGCTTGACCACCGCCTTGCTGGAATGGGGACAGGCCGAAAGACATCTGGAACTGAAACCTTGGTTGAGATCTACGAGCTGCAGCATAGGGGTAGATCCCAGCCGGACGCCTTGACCGCATCATTTTGATGTCATGACGTTAAGTATGTTGATGACCGAGCTCGATAGCTGCAGTCGCTTAATTGCGGCCAGTATCCAGTATTCGGGAGATAGTAGGTTCGAACCCCACTATCGGCAGCCCTGAAAATGGCTTTCCGTGGTTTCCCATTTTCACACCAGGCAAATGCTGGGGCTGTACCTTAATTAAGGCCACGGCCGATTCCTTCCCACTCCTAGCCCTATCCTGTCCCATCGTCGCCATAAGACCTATCTGAGTCGGTGCGACGTAAAGCAACTAGCAAAAAAAAAAGTATGTTGATGCGATAATATTTTCGTCCAGCGATATCCTGATGGTCCTAGGTGCTGGTACCTCAGATTGTTGTTTGACACAGATAGGTCTTATGGCGACGATGGGATTTGAAAGGCCTAGGAGTGGGAAGGAAGCGACCGTGGCCTTAAATAAGGTACAGCCCCAGCATTTGCCTAGTGTGAAAATAGGGAACAACGGAGAACCTCTTTCAGGGCTGTTGCCAGTGGGGTTCGAACCCACTATCTCCCGGATGCAAGCTCACAGCTGCGCGGCCCTACCCGCACGGCCAACTCACCCGGTATGATATTTCTGGTGTGCTGGTTGAACGCTAATTGGTCACGACAGAGCCACTGTTAAGATAAAGTTGTATAAGATAAGCTATTACACAGCCCTTGTGAAATGTTAGTGTTCCGAACTTCCGTCAGACCTATGAAGGTGCGACATCCAGTTGACAGTTATTCTAAATTATTCAGCTATTTATTTAGTGTTAAGGAATCACAATCCAAAGTTCATTTTGATTTTGTTGACTGTACTTCCCCATTTGAGCTCTTCTCTCAACAAAATTGTCAATCCGTATAGTGTTTTATTTAGTCTACTGGACCTGTTACTATCTATCGATGGGTGAAATTATTTTTGCGTCGATCTCTTGGTACAGACCAGAGAAATATTTAGCTTTCACAGAAGTCAGTCATTTATGACTATAACATTGGTGGTGGTGGTGGTGGTGATTATTATTTTAAGAGGAATTAAAACTTTGTTATCAGTTTCTATTAACGCGAATCAGAGGAAAACTGGAATACGTCCGACACTTCAAAGAACGAAAGTATCCACAGAATGAAGGGAGGGGCCTCGAAGAGCGTAAAAATTAATTATTCCCTGGGCCACGCAAACTTAAACAACGCCGTGGCAGGAAAGGAGGAAGAGTTGACCAAAAGAGGGACAGACAGGAAACATGATGTTGAGAAGTCTGTCACAAGTGGAAACAATGTCAACTAGGGGAACCGTGGTCACTAACTTGAGATCCCATGATCCTCCCTTTTAGTCACCCCTTACAACAGGCAGGGAATACCATGGATAAATTCTACCACCCAGGCCTACAAGAGGATGTGGCTCTGACATTACGTAAGCTATATGGGCATAAGTGGTGCTTAGTGAAAACTTTCATAGGACGACTAATTTGGTCTGGATAATGTGAAAAGAGTTACACCTATGAACAATTACGTGAATTCTGATACTAAAACCTCTAGTTTTATGAGAAATTCGAATCTGGGACGTGACTATTTGTATTACGCAGCCTTGGCATTGTCACTCAGTTTTCATGCACTCCTGGCATAACTGCCATAATGATGATAACATGCAGAAGACATCCAATGTTTCTGCTCTTGGACTTCGCAAATTTCTGAATAAAAAATTCCGTTCACTGGTCGGCTAAGAGGAAATGTGTTTGCCTTGAAAAATATAACAAAAAGAATCAATTTGTTAGCATTCCCTTCATGATGCTCCTTCAATCAGTTGTGAAACAAGGGTTCATGACGTTATATTGTCACCCATGGATTGTTATATAGATTGATTTGATGGTCAATTCCGCACCCACTACGTGTTTTGTAAAAGAGAGGTTTGTGCCGATAACTGGAACAGAGCGCACATAATTATAAAACAACACATTTTCTCGTTGATTCACTCAGTAAATTCCAATACTACCTATAATGTTTATATAGCCAATATATTCTGCGACTGATAAATTTAAATTACTGCGCTCCCATGTAATAACATCAATATAATAAAACCAGTGCGTTGAAATCATGTCCCTTGAATAATAATTCGGTGTTATCTTCAATAATAATAATAATAATAATAATAATAATAATAATAATACCATTGTCATTATGAACTCGGAGGACGAAATGCAATGGTTTTAAGCTTAAGAAACTGTTGATTTTAGCGCTATTTTCATAAATGAATATTTTTCAATTATCTCATTAATCCATAATGAGGAGACACCGACTTATTTCGGATGAATTCCACGAAATATGAGCCCCCCCCACTCGCTCAAATGCTGGACAAAGTGGAGACGGGATAGTTTTCTTCTCCGAGTGCTCCGGTTTTCCCTGTCATGTTTCATTCCAGCAACACTCTCTAATATCATTTCACTTCATCTGACAGTAGGTAATCATTGTCCCAGAGGAGTGCGACAGGCTTGCAGCCGGGACAATTCCTATCCTCGCCACTAAATGGGGTATGGAAACAGGCTGTGGATATTCATTTTTCATTTTCTACGAAATATGGTTACACCAGTTTTATATTATAAGCAATTCAAACTCGCAAGACTTTTACGTACAACCTTGCATAATGAAAACGAAAACCTACAACCTGTTTTCCAGTCAATGACCGGATCAGGGATGGAATGAATGAAGTCCCCTTCTTGCGGCGAGGATAGGAATTGGTGCCGGCTGCCGAAGCCTGTCCCACTCCGCTGGGACAATGATTAATGACTGACTGATGAAATGAAATGATTGTGCAGAGTGTTGCTGGAATGAAATATGACAGGGTAAACGGGAGTACCCGGAAAAAACCTGCCCCGCCTCCGATTTCTCCAGCACAAACCTCACATGGAGTGACCGGGATTTGAATCATGGAACGCAGCGGCGGGATGCTGCAAGCCACCTTCTTTTAACACCACGCGGAAGACCTGCAGTACGCTATCTGATAAGAATAAGATTAATCATATAGAATCAGTAGGCACCATAATTTCATTTAGGGTGCTTACTACTGTCACGCAAAACACGCTCTATGCTCGGTTCATATTTGTCGAGTATGGTTATGACCGAAGGTTACTTCTCAGAGGCGAGGCGAGCTATGTTAGTTCGACTTCGCCCCTTCATACTCTTATTCATGCGCTATCTCAGTCATAGGTAGAAATGCTCGCCTCCCTCCGCCCTTGTTTAGTCGTATTCTGCTAAGTTTGTCTCGTGTACCTTATTTCTCCAAACGTTACGCTTTTGCCTCAATGGTGGACTCTGACTGGGCGTGAAACTGTCGATAGTCAAACTCATAGACTTAGTTTCTACTCTATACTGGGCTGGGCCTGTCTCGTATGTAGGAAAAGCTGGAAATAACGTAGTAATAAAATTCCTGTCGGAGAAAAGGTTAATGAAGTCCACGTGCTGCCACGTGTATTCCTCCTGGCCAGCATAATTTATTGTTCTATATACGGAAAGTAAACACACGTTATTAAGGCATAAGATATATATTTCACTATTAACCATAATAAAGACATTTTATATAAACTGTGCAAAGTAATAAGTCATTATAACACTTTCAGTTAAATGTAAACTTCAGCTTAAAACTCATTGTTAACGCTAGGGATGTACCACTCGATCGCCTGCTCGAGCAGGCTCGAGTGCTGACGTCACGAACTGGTGTGTCGAGCGTGGTCGAGCCAGATCGAGCAACACGGAATTCCCTCGTGACGTAGGCTTGCATGTGCGCTAAGCCAACACCTCCTAGATAATAAGGCCTCACAACTGTTCTGCATGTCTACCGTGACGTCACTACCGGGAGGCAAGCTTGAACCTTCTCGTTCTCAGTGTTAAGAAAGCAATTAGTGTGGCCATGTGTCGGTGCAATTATGTAGAAGTGTTTTAATTATTTTAATTGTACCAGTTGCGAATCGTTGTGTACAATGGTGCTAAAGTGTTGTGTGCCCAACTGCAAGGGAAATTACGATAATGATAACAAAGTCCATGTGTTTAAGTTCCCGAAAGATGAGGTTGTGCAGTTACGTGCAATTCCAAGACAAGATTACAGAGTTACTAAATACTCGGTGGTGAGTAACTGTTACTTTTACATTCTCACATAATCATAATGCACATAGGCCTATTAGGTATTAAACTACACGTAGCAACTGGCGATATGTAGGTATGTTTACTCTCGTAAGATATGAGGTTATGTTAGCTTACAATCAAGGGATACATTATTATTATTATTACCCGAATTAGATTTATTATACACATTAAACTACATGCCTACATATGTAGGCCTATTCACTCTGTAAATGCATGAAGTTGGCTCACAGTGGTATCTTATTTTATAGGTATGCCACAGATATTTCAAAGCCAGTGATGTCTTGTGGGAATAATTGCTACTGATTCAAAGACAGGAAAAACTTTAACTGCTCCTCTTCCAAGTCCACGACTGTCAGAGAATGCAGTTCCCTGTATCTTTCCCAACTGTCCATCATATTTATCTTCACATTCTACCAGTTAAAGAGAAGAACCGGACAAAAAGAGAAGTAGAATAGAGAGGGAATCAATAAACAGAGCAATTGAAGATAGTATCAACAGTCATGCCTCATACACAGACAGAATTTCAGTTCACAGTCTAACACAACTGAAAAGTAAAATAAACATGTTGATGTTACCTGATGGTTGGTGTACTGTTGTGAAGGAAATGCAAGTAATTTTTCTGTACATGGATACATTAAAGCAACCACATTGCAGAGCATATATAATAATTGAAGAGGACATGACCTCAAAAGTGTATTCTAAAGGGGTTTTATTGCAGTGTAAATTTTCGAATGCAGACAAAATTACCAACACAAATGAAGTACATTCTTTAGTTACAAAATTCCATAAGTACATTACAGGGAATGAGTGTAACAGTGTGCAGAAAGATACAAAAATAAGTTAATTCTAGGCCTAGTGGGTGAATTGATCACTGAAGAAGATGACTCCACGTTTAATTTAATAAAATCACAGTTAAAACTTTCCTTCGTTCCTAAACACAAAAGGGAGTATGATAATGATTTTCTTATTTGTTCAATCTTCCAACTGATTTCTCCTCATGCTTACAAATTTATGAGACATAGAAGTAATTTAATTTTGCCACATGTTAATACTTTGAAAAGAGTATGTTCCAGTCTGAATGGTAGCCCAATATTAGAACAAAACCCTACATATTTTCTGGAATATATAAAACAGTAAGTTCAAGGTTTTCAACAGAATGACAAATTTGTAACATTGATGGTAGATGAAATTCACATTAAACCATACACGGACTTCAAGGGAGGGAACATTGTAGGCTCATGTGCTAACACTACCAATGTTGCTACATCAGCACATGTATTTATGATCCAGAGCATTTTATCATCAAAGAAGGAAGTAGTTCATATTCTCCCTGTGTCCAAGTTAACAGGTGATGATTTACACAGTATCCTGTCAAAGGTTATTGTTGGTTTGGAATCTATGGGATTTAATGTTCCGGCTGTTGTGACTGATAATAATGCTCTCAACACCAAAGCAATGTCAAAATTTTCAAATCCACCTCAACTTAAAACTGAGTATTGTAATCCTGGAAATCCTAACAAGTCTCTTTTTTATCTCATTGACACTGTGCATTTATTTAAATGCATCAGAAATAATTGGCTCAACCAGAAAACTAATGGTTTGGAATTTGTGTATCCTGACTTTGATGATTTTTCTAAAGTTAAAGTTTCATCTTTCAAAGCTATAAGGGACTTGCTTGAGGCTGAAGGGAATGACCTTGTAAAGCATGGGTATGGTTTGACTGTCAAAGCTCTATGGCCTTCAAGTTTTGAAAGACAAAATGTGAAGTATGTGTGTCAGTTGTTTAATGACCATATAGTAAATGCTTTACTAGTTGTAGGAGAAAAGCACAATTTAACATCATATGAGGGCACAGCTGAATTTGTAAGAATCACTACCTGGTGGCAGATTGTTAATGTAAAGACCCCTTTCAAAGGTGTAAGACTTAATGATAAATTTCAACAGCCTCTCACCAACAAACCTGATGATGAACGGAAGGGATTTTTAATGAAGTTTGTTCAGTGGTTAGATCACTGGGATAATCTAGGTCTGAAATGTGGCAAATTGTCTAGTCAAACGCATAGGGCTCTTACTCAAACAACTCGCTGCCTTATACAGCTAACAGAGTTTTGTTCTGAAGTACTGAAATGGTCATATTTTCTTCCTGGAAAGTTTCAGACAGATGCATTAGAGGCACGATTCCACGAACCTGCTACGCAAGCGTAGCAGGGGGAGAGGTGATACTCCCACGTGGCGCGCCCCAGGTGGCGGATAGGGGGGTCCTAACCGGCTTGCCGGCGGACTTGAGGGAAATAAAATACCTCTAGCGGACAAAACACACACCCCCTGTGGGTGGGGAGGCAGACGAATATTACACCCACGGTATCCCCTGCCTGTCGTGAGAGGCGACTAAAAGGGGCGACCAAGGGATGCTTGGATTAGAACCATGAAAGTCCTTTTGATTAGTACCATCACGCGTGGAACGCCATCGGTCGCTTTTACTTGCGAGTAGTACCACTCTGTTAGGTACTCCATATTTTTGTGATTCGTAGCACTCGGGGGGGTTCAGTGTGGGTTTCCAGTACCCGTGAGTCGTGCCCGTGTGTGCAACACCACAGGTCTGGGCGTTGCCTGTGAGTTGTACCCGTGTGAGCGACACCACGCGTCTGGGCGTAGCCTGTGAGTTGTACCACTATATGAGCGACACCGTGGGTCTGCGTTGCCAGTGATTAGTACCCACTATGTGAGGAACACCACGGGAATGCCGGCGCCCGTGCTTAGTACACCTAGGTGAGAACCTCATCGGTTTGCGTTGGCTCTGAGTGGCGCCATTGTGTGAGAAACACCATAGGTCTGCGTTACCTTTACGACGTACAATACTGTGAGTAGTACCTTAATGCTTGGAACACCGTGAGTTTACGCTACCTTTGATTAGTACCGCAGCTCGAGAAATATCATGGTTCTACTGTACTCGCGACTTGTACCATACTGAGGGGCCGTAGACCTGGTTTTTGGACCCCTTTAGACATCAAGCATAATCGATGCAGGACTGTGCTTTATAAGTGGTCCCTTGGTCAGTAATACTATTATTCATGACCGTTTTTGAGTCGGATCCACTGTTCTTTTGTTTGTTTGTTTCTTGTTTGTTTTTGTTATTTTTTGGGTTCATGTCCATCCATTCATTTTTCATGACATTTTCATTTATTTTGGTCAGTGGATTTTTTGATTTTTTGTTGTCATTTCATTTCGTACCATTAGGGGCCGATGACCTCGATGTTAGGCCCCTTGAAACAACAATCATCATCATCAGAGGCACGATTTGGTGAATACAGGCAACTTGCAGGTGGCCAATACCATGTTTCTGTTAGACAGGTGTTTGAAAGTGAGAAAAAAATATGAATCTTGAATTCAATTGAACTGCCCATTTCTAATGGTAGGAAAATTGTTGTAAATGATATTGTTGATGAAGATATACTTTTAGATCATGATTATTGTGCAGTTTCCTCATTTCAAATATTTACAGGCGAGCTCAATGTAACAGACTCAGATCTTGACAGCACATCTGGTGTTGCAAGTGTTTTAACATACATAGCAGGTTATTGTTGTCATTCTCTTCTCAAGAAATTAAATTGTAATTACTGTGCAGATTTCTTAGTTTTGAAAGATGTTACTGTTATTGACAGCCTCAATAGGGGCAATTTGAAATATCCTGCAGAAACAGCTGTACACTTAGTTACATACACATATGTCATCATAAAAAAGATGTTGAGGCCAAAAAGTGAGAGAAAATTCCTTACCTTAAATAACCATAAGAAGTATGTAAGTGATGTGACCCTGCAAATTGTTCTCTCAGCTGATGAGTGTATAGACGACAGGAATGAATGTAGGGAGCACATTTCAGAATATTTGTATTACAACATTATTTGGAAGTGTACAACTATTCTAATAAATAACTACTGCAGGAACAAAACTAATGAATCCACAAAACATTGTACAAATTCAAGAAAGTCTGTAATTTTCTCAAAATAGGTGTGTACAGTACTCATGTAATAGGCAAAAGTATCGAAGTCATTTTGCATTACTAGCATGCTTGATATATGATGATGTATATCTTATTAACTTTAATGCCAATATGTTATAATTTGGACCTAGGCCTACCTACAGACCAGGTGAATGTTATGCTCCTCTTCCTTAATATTATTAACTCAGTGTCTTTCTAAATTTTCCCTAAATGGAAGTTTGTAAATAAATGTGAAGTTAGTCTATCATATTTTTGTAGTACAGTCTACATGTTAGGCCTAAACTAATTTTATGCGTTCTTTTTGTATTTTAAAATCATTTACTGTCTATTCAGTGCCTATTTCAATTGAAATATGTTTGTGAATTTTAGTTCTGTGTCAGCCTGGAGTAAGTTAACATTGTAAATGCTGCCGTGATTTAAAACAGTGTATTGTTTATCTTTAATGACAGTCTCTAAGATACGGTAATAACGGCAATATAATTCAATGTCCTCTAAAATTTAAACTTTATTTGTTGGTAAATAAGTTATTCCACAAGCTAAAAGTATTAAAATCATGTTTGTGTGTGACCATGCTTTGCGTTTCTTTGGAATGCGATCGCCTCCGTAGCGTGACGCCATAGCGCTGTTGTGAGACCTTATTATCTAGGAGGTGTTGGCTAAGCAGGAGTGTGTGTTAGGGCTCGAGCCACAATTCCGTCTGCACTCATTCACGTTGATATTCACCTTCCGGCACTACGCGTAGTCATAGTGGACGCATCAGTTTATTAAATCCATATATGCCCATAATTACTTTTTTTTATCAAATGGAAGTGACTGCTCGACATGGCGATGAGCTCTGCATAGTGATAGTATTTGTGTGGTTTTCCTTTCGTTACTTGGTCCTACTTCCATGTTTGGTTCTTCTGAACATTGTATGTATCATTTTAATAATATATTCTGTTCAGTTTTATTATAATGCTATATTTACTATTTCTCCTACATAATAAAAAAATGTGAACAGACCTGAAGTCCTGCGTCCCATATATTATAACTGGTTTTTTGCTATTGGTTTTACGTCGCACCGACACATATAGGTGTTATGGCGACGATGGGATAGGAAAGGTGTTAGGAGTGGGAAGGAAGCGGCCGTAGCCTTAATTAAGCTACAGCCCCAGCATTTGCCTAGAAACCACGGAAAACCACTTCGAGGATGGCTGAGGTGGGAATCGAACCCACCTCTACTCAGTTGACCTCCAGAGGCTGAGTGGACCCCGTTCCAGCCCTCGTACCACTTTTCAAATTGCGTGGCAGAGCCGGGAATCGAACCCGCACCTCCGGGAGTGGCGGCTAATCCAAGGCCAACTAGATATACAGGCGATAAGGCTCCCCCTCCACTTCAGGCGCTACGTCACACGAAGAGCCATCCGCTTCATTTTTCGCCAGTGACTTGTAGGCTGATATGAACCTCGCAACAGTAAGGCTATCAATGGTGTTGAATGACTTAAACGTGTGTGAACATTGTGAATTATGCCCACGTCGTGTTGTGTACCTGGTTGTAGAAGCAACTATAGTTCAGAAGAGCCCAGTATTTCAGTGTTTAAATTTCCTACTGATTTGGTTCGGAAACAAAAGTGGATCCATCGAACAGAATTTGTCCCTTCAGCAAGCTAAGTTGTGTGCATAAAACACTTCGACGAACGTTTCGTAATTAGGGAGGATTCTGTTAAAAGACCTGCTGGGTCTATTTTAACAGTAACATTTTGATCACACAGTTTAAATTATTTAGTGTACTTATAAGAGATAAATTTGAATCGAGGTTTTTACATGGTGATTCTCAAAGAAACATTCTGATTTTGCTTGTCAACAAAGTTCTGGAAAATGAAAACGTCATGTTTGAAACATGCAGTGATTGTAGAAGTAGTTTTAAAGATTACGTTGACAAATGTATATACATATTTTGTAATATATTATTGAATAACTATAGAAAAGTTATCGCAGACAAACTCGTTGCTGTATGTATGTATGTATGTTTAGTCATCAGCCCGAAGGCTGGTTGGATCCTCAACAGTTCCGCCATGAGCTGTCATAGATGGCCTAGGCATCACTGAAGAGGCGTACTGGGGAAATGAGGAGTGAGGTAGTTTCCCGTTGCTTTCCTCACCGAGCCAGAAGTTGCTATTACATATCAGTCTGCCAAGCCCACTGAAATGGATGCACCAACCGACCCTGTGAGCAACAGTTTCACACCATTCATAGCAGGGACTGGCTGCGTAAGGAATGGCATTACTATCATCGCTCATACCTCAGTCACTTTCATTTTGTCAAAGCCAAGGTTAAGACAGAAACAGATCAATGAAAGTAACAAAATTGCTCTGGCCCATAACAGAAGACTTAGTGCAGTGTAAACACTAGGTCCCGCCAGCAAAGGCATAACTCATTGCTAAGAAGAAGAAATCCTCAAGTAAGGATAGCCATAAATCGGCGAAGAAAAGGAAAATTGATAAACTGAAACCTTAAGAATTGTTAGATAAGTTTTAAGTTGAAGCCTAACTTCTAAGAAAGGTTCCAGACTATTGTTGTGAATTGCTATCATGTATTTGCATAGTAACATTAAAACTATTTTTATACGTATTATGGGTTTTAATCTTTTGCATGAAACCGTGTTCCGTTACAAATGACAGATGTCAGCTTAATTTTACGTAAATAAATGTACATAAACTGTTCCGCTAGTTTTGCCCCGCATAAAACTGATGTAGTGCACAAGCCTAAATAAAACCACAATTAAAGGCGTGTTCAGTTATATCGTTAAGGTTCAATAAATTAATAATATCATGGAAACAGTGAGAGCGGGCCGTATACTCCCATGCTGAACGCCAGCCACTGGCGTGACGTCACGGTCCGAGCCTTGTGGCCTGTCTATCTAGTGCGGCCTTGGCTAATCATGCTATCCACTACACCACAGAGGCGGACTTACTAACATATTACGCCGTATCATTTCTCAGGCGATAATATTACTCTAGGATAACAACCATATAATCCATATACTCCTATGTTGTGTAAGAGATTCAATGTATTCCGTTAATAATGTTAAGGCGTTATCATTATAAATATTATTTTCATGGTACGAAATGTAACAAGCTATTTCTGAAATTGCCGGGTGAGGATATAGTTTGTTCAGTTGTGTTCCTGTACACACACTGGTTTCATTTCATTAGTATTAAAAGAGCAAAAAAGAATGCCACTCATCTGATTTAGCCACGAACCAGCTACGCAGGCGTAGCGGGGGCAGAGGTGATACTTCCACGTGGCGCGTCCCAGGTGGCGGATAGGGGGGTCCTCACCGGCTTGCCGGCGGACTTGAGGGAAATAAAATACCTCTCGCGGACCAAACACACACCCCCTGTGGGTGGAGGAGGCAGACGAGTAATACACCCACGGTATCCCCTGCCTGTCGTGAGAGGCGACTAAAAGGGCGACCAAGGGATGATTGCATTCGAACCATGAAACTATATGTGATTAGTACCACCACGCGGAGAACACAAATGATCGCTTTTACTTGTGCGTAGTACCACTATATTAGGTACGAAATAGGTTTATGATTAGTAGCACACACGAGCACCGCGCGGTCGGCTTTTGCAGTACCTATGATTAGTACCACCATATGAGCAGGACCATGGGATGATAGCTACCATGGTTCTGCCTTGCCTATGATTAGTACCCACTATATGAGGAACACCACGGGATAGGGAGAGGTCCCTGTGGTTAGTACTCTTATGTGCTGAACACCATAGGTTTGCGTTGCCTGTAAATGGCGCCGCAAAGTGGGAAAAACATAGGTCTGTATTATACGTCGAATTTCATAACCTCTGAGTAGTACAATAATGTGTGGAATACCGCAAGTCTCTGCTACTTTTGATTAGTACCGCAACAGTACAGATACCATGGTTCTGCATTACTAGCGATAAGTATCATTCTGAGGGGCCTTTGACCTGTATTTTGGACCCATTTAGACACCCAGCATCCTCGATTCAGGATTGTGCTTTTGAAGAGGTCCCTTGGTCAGTAATACTATTAACTATGATAGTTTTTTGAGTCGGATCCACTGATTGTTTTAAATTCATGTTCATTCATTCATTCTTTCATTCATTCATTCATTCTTCATGACATTTTTTATTTTGTTCAGTGGATGATTTTCAACTTTTACATTGTCGTTTCATTTTGTACCATTAGGGGCCGATGACCTCGACGTTAGGCCCCTTTAAACAACAAGCAGCATCATCATCATCATCATCTGATTTAGTACAAGGTAATCACTCATAGATGGCAGGCCATACTCCTGCTCGAGTACTGCTCGACCTAGATCGAGCAGTGACGTCATCAGCTCGAGCCGCTCGAGCTGCGCTCATGCCCATCCCTAGTTAACGCAACTATTCCATTACCCTTTTATACCTCTAAATTGTAGACCTTTGCTCTTTATAAACAAGATATTACTCATATCTGAATGAACCATATTGATTGCAACGTCAGTAAAGCAATCCTTTCTAGTCAGCAAACTTCGCTTCGAACATGCCCTGTCGAACGAATTGCAGGAATCTCGGGCATTTTAACTTACACGCTCCATTCAAGCGTGATAATGGTTGTACATGCAGCAAGGCACATGTTTCTCCGTCTTCCTTAACCGTCTCAAGTTCGAACAATGCATGCCACTAATACCTACACGTCAGTTTTACTCTACACACTGTTTTAAATCACGGCAGCATTTACAATGCAGAAAAGGAAATGTAATAACTTTTTAATTTACACACGTGTAGACATTCCACTCGATAAAAGAGTTACTTGTATAAAACAAAAACTGATACTGTTCTGCATTCAATGTAAAAGTAACCGAACTGTTCTGCGAATTACGTGTGTAGAAGGCAGACGTCTATTTGGAGGTTCGGCTGCATTGCGAACAGGCTGTCCAGTTTAAAATTATGTCTGTGTATTCATCGCTGCTGAACACAGTAGCCATTGCAGAAATGCCGACAGCAAATATAGTGCGGCTGTACCATACACCAACTTAGAAGTATGCGGTGGAAAAACAGGTTTACTAATGCAAGGGGTGCATTAGACCTGTACCGCTGAGTAACATGTTGCGAGCGACAAGCCGATACTTCTCTCTTTATATTCTGACGTAACCTACCCGCTGGCAGTAGTGCCCCTGTGAAAATCAGTTGGTAGATACCCCACTCATCACTTATGCATGCGGAACGTTTATAAGTAGAAAGTACGGCGTTCGTGAGCCACCTGGTATATTGTCGTACCTCATATTATTATCATTCAATATTATCTCCTTACGATGATCTTTATCTTGGTAATAACGATCAATACCAGTGATTTAAATTATTTTGTCATATTTCAGTTGTCTAGATCCAACTCTTACAATATATGTGTATTTATTGATCCTCCTGTTCAGTATATTATTTCACATCTTAAGATGTTTCAAGTTTATTCACACGTGATTCGACTGCTTAGGAGTCATCTTCAGTGACCTATATTAATTAAAACAGATGAAAGTATATTTGTGTGCACTGTAGAGTCCCTACTATTTTCGTTATTTACAGTCCAGGAAAAAACCGTGTTAGCTTCAATAATACAAAACGTTGTAAGGCATAGCCTTTTGTCTGTTGTAAAACAGCTTCTTCTTGTAATTTATAAGGACTAATAAAATGTATTGAAATCCTGCCCCACTCTTCTGTGGTTCAATAGTATGCTGCTAGTACATCTTTGTTCTACGTGTGTATTAAAGTATGTATTTCGCGACTTATTTTGTAATTTTTTTTCTTCTAGTGACGTTACCGTCAAACGGATGGCATTCTTTTTCCCCCTTAACTTTCCTGGATCTATTGCTTTTTGAGTCTGCCTCTCTAGTGGCGTGTTTCTATATTTAACATATATTATGCTATATTTAAAGGAGTCAACAGCCGTAGCTGTGTTGAAACACTGGATCCCGTGAGATCTCCGAAGTTAAGCAACATTTGGCGTGGTCAAGATTTGGATGGGTTGCCGCGCACTTTTGGTGGGGGTAAGGGAATGGAGGAGCGGAAAGAAACTGGCCACATTACTGTCCGTAAACTCCGGCTCAGACACACCTCTGCGGAGGTTCGGATCTGCCTTCGGGCAGAATACACCCTTACCTTGCCTATATTTAAAGGCTGTAATGTTTGGATTCAGTGTGAAAGTAACCGACCCTATGGTTTACGATTTAAGATTAATAATTACGTGTGGCTTCTGGAGAGGCTTGATGCAGGTCCTTCGATATGACACCCTTGGGTGGCCTGCGCATCTGCGAGGATGGATCCGTACCTCGTAAAATATTTAATGTTTAATAAGTTACGAATACCCGATCCACGAGGCAGAGGAAATAACAAATTAAGGTTAAAATCCGAACAAAATTAGGCAGTAGTAAACAATAATACTGGTAGACATCTTTGAGCCCTAACTCCTAAATTTAACTTTTTCGAACATAATGCTTCCTCTCTCAAAATTTTCAGTAGAAGAACTGTTTATTTTTGTGTACGCTGCTGCTGAAAATCACTGTATTTGGATAAGCTTGTGTTCTAAATTGTGTAAATAAGGTTGTTAAAACATTTTACTCGCAGGAGGCACAATTGGTTTCTCCGCTTGAGTCAGAGCTTCGCTGGATGCGTCTGACGATAATCACATGAAATCAAGTCTCTGCGTGCTCGACAGGACAACAATATTGGAGCTGATTGCACGGCTAAATACGATTGAGACCCATGATTGAACTACTGAACGAGTGAGCACATGGCGATAACTGTCACGTTTCTAATCGCACACTATAGCCGGTTTACAACGTATGTATAACAGAATTACTCATTTCATCGAGAACAATGGAAGCTGTAATGAAAAATGTGGAGTGAGGTTGGAAAAATTATACCGTTGTACGACGTGTGTGAAACAGAACTTTGAAATGATATTAACTTACACATTACCATATTTATATTTAAATTGAAGTGCTTGTATGTCGAAACCTTCCGAATTAGGTTTATTCTAAGAAACACGCGTGTTTTAGGCAATATCACGTTTATAAAAGTTACAGTCTTTGGTAAAGCTCTTTCTGTTTCGACAGAGATCCATTGAATTTAATGCCACACTTCACCGAGACGCACGCTCAGAGGATTACAATGGACTGTGAAATATTAAAATAAATCTACTCCTCCAAAAATTCTTCAATGACGGTCTTTATCGAGGTGTTTAATTTGCGATGTGATATAGAGAGACTAAAAGTTAGTGAGAAAATCCTAATTACAATTTTTTCAGGGCCCTTTAAATTTTTAAATCACCTTATTTCATTTAGAGATTAGTGTCAAATCAGTTTAATCAATTGAACACATATCGGTACATCCATATTTCTTTCTGAGGAATAAATATATTTAACCAGCCACACTTCCTTGACTGTCAAGGTTCAAAACTTTTTAAAAAATTATAACAACATTTAAAATTCATGAGGTATTTTTTTAAATGTTAAAATGTTACTAAGCATTGTAACTTTGCATATATCATAAATAATAAGACACGCCGAGTGAATGGATACGCGGTTTGGGTTACGTAGCTGTCAGCTTCGAGATAGTGGGTTCGAATCCCACTGTCGTCAGCTCTGAAGATGGTTTTTGCGTGTTTTCCCATTTTGATACCAGGCAAATGCTAGAGCGGTACGTTAATTAAGGCCATGGCCCCTTTTCTCCCATTTCTTATCCCATCGTCACCGAAGATCTATGTCGTGTGACATAAACAGATCGTAAAAAATACATTTTACATAATAAGACTGCAAACTTAACAACTGCACAGGGACAATTTGTTCCTGGCCGACGTCTGGTTTGCTGGCATGTTAAAATATTTTTATGCAAGGGTGAAATTGTGGCACTGTAGTGTCCCGCAAATATTTTTTTCTTTCACGAAGCTTCCCTACATCTTGATGGAGTGATACCTGACCTCGTCCTTGGCTTCTAGATAACTTCCTCAGACCACAGGTACAGAAATGCCCATCTTCATTTGGTTTGTAGCTGCCTATGTTAATGTTTCCTGTGGTTATAGGAACACATTTATGAAGCCCTCAGCTCATACAATATACAACTGTGTTGGCTTACAGAGAACCAAACTATGCTGGAAGCAAATATTCAGTAATATCAACATACATAAGATACCTTCGGATGAATTTCTACAGAATGTGACGAACCAAACGGTACGGAAATTACAAACTACAAATCATGAGACGTCCTTATAACATGCGAGGTGACGATCTAACTACGTCGGTAAAGCATGTGTCCAAAATGTGCACCCCTCCTACGTCAGAGGAATTATTACATAACGGTCCTATAGATTGTCGAACAATTTACCCTCATCACCTTGAATGGTTCAGTGGCGTACATCGTGATGTTCAGAACAAGTCTTTAATTTAAATATTATGTATCTTACCAGGTATTGAATTTTAATACCTTTTGGTCGTTGAGCCTTTCAAATATTTCCCTCATACTTCCTTACTTCATTGGTATAGGACACCAAAATATTGCAATTCAATGTAAATACATGCATGTGAAACATCTGTAAGAGCGGTTACTAATGCTAAACCTGTGGTATTTAGATAATTATTAATGAAAATGTAAAATATTTGCCTCTCTTCATCTGATATTGGGTGGGAGGAGGAAGAGGTCATCGCGGTTTAAATCCGACTAAATGAAGATGAAAACCCACAGCCGGTTGCCAGTCATTCAACCGGGTCAGGAACGGAATGAATAGGAATTGTTCCGGCTGCCGAAGCCTGAGGCGCTCTTCTGGAAAAATGATTAATGGACTGACTGATGAAATGTTAATGGAGAGTGGTGCTGGAATGAGAGATGACAGGGAAAAAAGGAGTACCCGGAGAAAAACCTGTCCCGCCTCCGCGTTGACCAGCACAAATCACACGTGGAGTGACTGGGATTTGAACCATTGGTATCCAGCGGTGAGAGGACGGCGCACTGCCACCTGAGCCATGGAGGCTTCAACACGACTAAATGGATTTCGAATTTTTTAATGAGAATGCATACCCTGGTGATTCGGATTCCACTTAGAACGAATGGTCCGGTGGCTGTTACGGTATCGACAGTAATGTAAAACTACAAACCCGTTTTTCCCCACTTCCTCGTAGGATTTCGGTTTCGATCTGTATCGTACATATGGACTTAGCCCGGTTTTATGGACGAGTGCCTTCCATATACTCAGGTATATTTCATTTCCACCTTGATTCCACGCTTGACTGGGATTACGTGCCTGAATATTTTGATATTTTCGAAATCATCATGCATAGGGCCTAAGTGGGAAATTGAGTATTTGTTTGAATCTACGTGCACTACCAGAAACACCATGTAATTACACCGTGTGGGTGGGGTTCGAATACGAAGAATACACCCACGGTATCCTCTGTCTGTCTTAAGAGGCGACTAAACGGGGTGACACCCCCTGTGGGTGGAGAATGAAGACGAAGAATACACCCACGGTATCCTCTGCATGTCGTAAGGGGCGGTCGAGGAATGTTGTTCTTAGAACCACGATGTTACCTGTTAGTACCGTTAGTGCGAAACATCATTGGTCGCTACGAACCTACTACGCTGGCGTAGCAGGGGGAGAGGTGATACTCCCACGTGGCGCGTCCCAGATTGCGGATAGGGGGGTCCTAACCGGCTTGCCGGCGGACTTAAGGGAAATATAATACCTCTCGCGGACCAAACACACTATCCCCTGCGGGTGGGGGACGCACATGCAGAATACACATGCGGTATCCCCTGCCTGTCGTAAGAGGTGACTAACAGGGGCGACCTGGACGATTGAATTAGAACCATGAAACTACTTTTGATTGGTACCATCGCGCGGGGAACACTATGGGTTGCCTGAACTTGCGAGTACTACCACCATATTAAGTATGAAATAGGTTTGTGATTAGTAGCAGCAGAGAGTGGTTCCCCTGTAGTTTTCCAGTACCCGTGCGTCGTACCCATGTGAGCAACACCGCGGGTCTGGACGTTGCCTGTGAGTTGTACCACTATATGTGCGACACCGTGGGTCTGCGTTGCCTGTGATTAGTATCCACTATGTGAGAACACTACGGGGCCCGTGGGACCGGCACCCGTGCCTAGTACACCTAGGTGAGGAAACTCATCGGTTTGGGTTGGCTATGAGTGGCGCCATTGTGTGGAAAACACCATAGGTCTGCGTTACCTGTACGAAGTACAATACTTGTGAGTAGAACCATCTTGTGTGGAACACCGTGAGTCTTCGCTACTTTTGATTAGTACCCCAACATGAGAAGTACCATGGTTCTACTTTACTAGCGATAAGTACCATTTTGAGGGGCCTTAGACCTGGATTTTGAGCCCCTCTAGACATCCAATATACTCGATTCAAGATTGCGATTTATAAGTGGTCCCTTGATCTTTTTTCGTTTTTTTAAATTTTTCTTGTCCATCCACACATTCTTCATGACATTTTTCTTATTTTGGTCAGTGGATGATTATGAACTTTTTGTTGTAATTTCATTTCGTACCATTAGGGGACGATAACCTCGATGTTAGGCCCCTTTAAACAACAAGCATCATCATCATCATCATCATCAGTTCCACCAAGTGAGGAACACTACGAGAATACCGGCGCACGTGATTAGTACACTTAGGTGAGGAGCAGCATGGATCTGTGTTGCTTGTGAGAGGTGCCATTATGTGTGACATACCATGGGTTTCCATTACCTGTGATTAGTACCACTGTAGAATAAATAGATAGATAGACAGATAGATAGATAGGTAAGGAATGGGTGAGCCCTGCCTTCGCAGGGCTCCACACGTAGGTCTGTGAAGACCCTTTGTGTCCCTTAAATGGGTTTGCCTAGTCCAGCCCTAGTGCTCCTATAAAGGATACCAGTGTCCGAATGTTAGCATTCCTGAGATCTTCCAGGCTCACAAAATGTGAGCCAGGATATCGATGTCTAGTGCTTGAAAGAGATTCGCACTGACATAACACACGTGCGGAGGTCTCTTCCTCCCTACCGCATCTTCTACACATCGGATCCTGACTGATTTTCATGATGTGTAGGTGTCGCTGTAAGGTATTGTGGCCTGTCAACAGTGCAACTACCATTCGTATTCTG
The DNA here is from genome assembly GCF_040414725.1 of Anabrus simplex. NCBI lineage: Eukaryota > Metazoa > Arthropoda > Insecta > Orthoptera > Tettigoniidae > Anabrus > Anabrus simplex. Next base: position 95,732,121 of record NC_090268.1, on the reverse strand, counting down.
GTCCTATTCAAATTTACCACTGTAGGAGGAACACCATGGTTCTGTTTTACTAGTGATTAGTATCATTGTGAGGGTCCGGTGACCGGATTTTGAACCCCATTAGATAATAAGCATGAAATGAAAATCCACAGTCATGCGACCGGGTCAGGAATGGAATGAATGAAGCCCCATCTAGCGGCGAGGACGGGAATTGTGCCGGCTGCCGAAACCTGTCGCACTCCTCTGGGGCAATGATTAATGAATGACAGATGGAATGAAATGATAGTGAAGAGTGTTGTTGGAATGAAAGAGGACAGGGGAAAACCGGAGTACCCGGAGTAAAACCTGTCCCGCCTCCGCTTTGTCCAGCACAAATCTCACGTGGAGTGACCGGGATTTGAACCACGGAACCAGCGGTGAGAGGCCGGTGCGCTGCCACCTGAGCCACGGAGGCTCCTCAGATAATAAGCATCACCCCATTAATTAACACATAGTGAACTGGATTCACTGATTGTTTTTGTTTAATTTTCTCATCACCATTCGTTTTAGGTTCTACTCAGTGGGTACAATTCGAAGTTTTTAATTTGCATTTTGTTACACCTCGTACCGTTAGGGGCTGATGACCTAGCTGTTAGGCCATTTTAAACAACAAGCTTCGTCAAATTCATCATCATCAGTACCATCACATGAGGGACACCATGGATCAACGTTACTTGAGATTAGTGCCACAATGTGAGGAACACCATGGGTTTGCATTATCATCGAGTAGTACAGTTATGTGAGAAATGCCATTGGTCGACATAACCTGTGATTAGTACCAGTATGGGGGTCCCGTGACCTGGATTTAGAACGCCTTTTTCAACAAACATCATTGGTATATAACTTTTGCTTTGAAAGCAATTCGTTGTTCCGTTTATACCATTGTTGTAAGTTATTTTATTGGACGGTGGGGCACTGCAAATCGGACCACTGATTGTTTTAAGTTCATAATCACTTTTACCGTTGTTTTTAAAATTCTATTTAGCAGATGGATTTTGCTTTAGAAGCAGTCCCTTGGTCAGTAATACTATCGTTTAACGCTAGTTTGTAGGAATGTAGGGCATTGCGGGTCGGATCTACTGATTAAGTTCATATCCATCCATTCATCTTTCGTCCTCGCGTTTTGAACTCTGGTCAGTGGAGGATTTTAGACTTAAATTGTTATCACATTTCGTACCATTGGGGACCGATGAGCTGAATTTTAGGCCCCTTTGAATGACATCATCACCATCATCATCATAATAATAATAATCCTCTCTTAACCTAGGCCGAATGCCTGTACATAGCCCGAATTTTAGTTAGCTTGAAAAATATATACGGAAATATCTGATTGGTCCATAACATAAGGATGAAAGAATCCTTTTTAGTACTGACAACCTCACCACATAAGAAAAAATGTATAAACACTAAAGGTTTACCAACTACGACACTAGCAAATGCCCTTAAAGAAATTAATTATTCGTCCTCCCACCAGACGAGACACATAGACGGATACAGTACAGGCATCTAAAGATTAGAGGTCCAAATATCTTCAGATACATGGTTTAGGGTTCACAACACAGGTGGCGCAGTTCACTTTTTACATTCTTCTCCACAACCATATTTCGAAACTTTCCGAATACTTTGTTTCTTTCTTTCTTATGTCCATGTTTCAGCTCCATACGACACTATACTCCACACAAAATACTTTGTGAACCTCTCTCTTCGATAAATAGGGATTGCTTTAGATGTCAAAAGCCCTCTCACCTTTCCGAAAGTTTATTTTCCCATAGATATTCTGCTTCTTCTTCTGTACAGTTTCCATTCGATGTTAACAAACTTCAGAAATATCTGAATGACTTTACTTATTCCAATTTCTTTCCCTCTAGTGTTATATTAACAACAATCTCCTCCTTTCCTATTCTCATTACCTTAATATTCCCAATGTTGATCTTCATTCCCAACTTTGCCCACTCTCTCTAGTATTTTCCAAAATGACCTGCAGATCGTATTCTGATTCCGCTATATGTAGTGCTCCTCTGAAAATAGCCCTGAAGTAAAAGAAGGTTTTATGTCAGTAACGATAGCTAAATGTTCACCATTCTGCTTTCTAAAACCATCTTTTAGGTAAACTGTGTTCAGCAGAACATTACTGAGGTCTAGAAGATCTCGTTCTCCTCCTCATTACAGTCTTCACGTACAACTCTTTTTATTGCTAATAAACATGCCTCTTCTTGCAGGGAAATAAATTTACGGTAACTACTCACCACCTACGGAGAAAAAGTAGCCGAGATACGAGACAGCAAAGATTTACGATCCCTAAATAAAGAGAACGTTCGGAGTACAGATGGAAGTGTATACTTGATATATGTAGAAATAACAAAAGTAGTCTATGGTTGTAAATTAATTGTCAACAAAAGTAGTCCAAGCTTGAAAACTTACAAATCAATTGTCATAAGTTCTGCAATTAGGAAATTACTCTAATTACTGAACAAGCACTCATTACCGTTCTCTAAAGATTCCATTTTGTCACTGCTATCAAGGTTTTCAGTTTTGAGCAAATATCTTCAAACAAACAGAATACTTTCTATTTTGATGAGATTTCCAAAACGCATCATCTTTGATTATAATTTTATTTACTTTCCAGTAATTCTTTCGTCAACAAATTTTTCCTTTCAACTTAAACATTAAGATATATTCTTTTACGTGCCTCTCTTTTCCTGCCTTTCTTATTATTTTGTTTCCTATTTTTGATCAAATTGTCTAAATTTTTATTCTTTTTTCTTACGTTACTTTCCATACGGACTCCAGGTAAAGGATTTTTTTTTAAAGGGAACATTCCTAACCCCTTAAGTTAGGCATTTATTAACAACATTTATTTTCAATTTTTAAAATCTGTATTTGCAAGTAATCTAGATTTACCACGAACCTGCTACACAGGCGTAGCAGGGGGAGAGGTGATACTCCCACGTGGCGCGTTCCAGTTGGCGAATAGGGGGGTCCTAACCGGCTTGCCGGCGGACTTGAGGGAAATAAAATACCTCTCGCGGACCAAACACACACCCCCTGTGGGTGGGGGAGGCTGACGAATAATACACCCACGATATCCCCTGCCTGTCGTGAGAGGCGACTAAAAAGGGCGAACAAGGGATGATTGAATTAGAACCATGAAACTACTTTTGATTCGTACCATCACGCGGGGAACACCATGGGTGAAATAGGTTTGTGTTTAGTAGTAGTCATGAGCGTGGCCTGGGGGTTTCCAGTACCCGTGCGTCGTACCCATGTGAGCACCACCGCGGGTCTGGGCGTAGCCTGTGAGTTGTACCACTATATGGGCGACACCGTGGGTCTGCGTTGCCTTTGATTAGTATCCACTCTGTGAGGAACACCACGGGGCCCGTGGGACCGGCATCCGTGCCTAGTACACCTAGGTGATGAACCGTATTGGTTTGCGTTGGCTATGAGTGGCGCCATTGTGTGAGAAACACCATAGGTCTGCGTTACCTGTACGAAGTACAATACTTGTGAGTAGTACCGTCTTGTGTGGAACACCGTGAGTTTCGCTACTTTTGATTAGTACCCCAACATGACAAATACCATGGTTCTACTTTACTCGCGACATGTACCATTCTGTGGGGCCTTCGACATGGATTTTGCACCCTTTTCGACATCAAGCATCATCGTGCTTTATGAGTGGTCCCTTGGTCAGTAATCAATTATGTATGATCTTTGAGTCTGATCCACTGTATTTTGGTTGTTTGTTTCCTTTTTTTGTTGGGTTCATGTCCATCCATTCATTCTTCATGACGGCATTATTATTTGGTTTGGTCAGTGGATGAATTTGACATTTTTGTTCTTTCATTTCGTACCATTAGGGGCCGATGACCTCGATGTTAGGTCCCTTTAAACAACAAGCATCATCATCATCAATCTAGATTTACTCATTATGAAGGACTGATTCCAGATCCTTCTTCTTAGTGGTTTACATCACGCCAACTCAATTAGGCTTTCGGTGACTATAGAACATAATATAATGGAATAAGACCGAGAAAGGGCCTTAGTGAAGGTGAGGAAAAGGAAAAGCACGTTAAATCATTCTGTGTTTTTCCGATAGTGAAATTTGAAATCGCCATCTCTCGAATGAAATGTAACAGCCACATTACACCGACCGAACCGCGCAGCTATATTGGTCGGTCTGATTCCTACAAGCAATTAGGATCGCCGTGTAATACAAATTCTTTACTGGTTATTACGACGCACTTATTGTCAGAACTTAGCCTTTTAAGCATAAATATTAACTTTCCTTTTGTTTAGAGTATCTCTTAACAAGTTAACCCTCTAGCTAGTGGCCGATTAATTTTTAACCGGTCGGTGTGTATCACGCACACGCAGTACCTCTTGTACACATAACTGACGTAGATTTTACGTGCTAGTTACGCGACTTCTACGCCAAAACTTTGTGAATGAACTGAAGTTTTTTTAATAGTGATTTGTATTTTCGCATTCTCATTTTATGACGCTACTTTGTAATAGTACAGTGTATTTCTTTGGAAGTAAGACTGCAATACTCATCATATAAAAGTATAATATTGTCGACTATTTTAAAACTTTGCAAACATACAGAAGTCTACACAAAGTGAATATATCTTTATTATCCACGAAACTGTAGTAGAGCACAGCTAGTAGATATGCCCTTCATAACTTACAGTAGTGAGGATCAATTCACCCCATTATAATTTGATATAAACAGCCTTACACACCTCGATAAAAATATCAGTTGAATTTGTCAGATTTTATTATATGGTGTCACTTGAAATACCTATGTAGAACATAACAAGCGTGTGAGTATAGGATTGTGTCACTTGGGCCTAGTACTGAAACCATCCTCTCACCACGCCAATTACATCTGTCATCTAAATCAAACTCGTCATTTGAGGTCAGATATGTCTGTGTCTGTCTATATCGGTCCCTCAATCCTGAGGATCGTGAACTCTAAAGATATTTATTTGTACCCGTTTCCATCCTCCATGGTCTTCTACTATACGGGTAGATTGTATGAACGATGTCTTTGTTGCGTGTTATATGCCATCTGTCCAGCGTATAGGTGCTCACCCACGCTCCCTCTTTACAGGCACGTTTCCCAAGATTATGTGCTTTTCAAGGCTTCATTCTCCACGACGCATAATATGACCAAAGAATTGGAGAATCCTCTGTTGACATTTTGCCGATAACGTGCTACTGATGTTCAGCTCCATGAGGATGGATTCGTTGGTTCGAAATGCTGTCCAAGGAATGCGAAGCATTCTTCTCCAGCACCATATCTCGAATGAGTTGATCTTATTAAAATCTGAAGCTCGTAAAGTCCACGTTTCAGCACCATAGAGGAAGATAGAGAATAGCAGTGTCTGTACTAGTCTCATCTTTAGCTTTACAGAATTTTCCACATATGAGATAACTGTGACATGATATTCTTGGCCATGGCAATCATTCTCCTGATCTCCATTTCACAGCTGTTGTTGATATGCACTAGCGGAATTATCGATTCTTCTTACGGATAGCCTTAGTTCACAAAAAATCCCCTTCTCTTTTTCATGCGATCAGAAATGAAATACAATAAAAAATACCTCGGTTCTTGGTATGTCCAGAGAAACACAACGGGGTGTTTTCCAGGATATCGTACTTATTTGGAGTTCTGCTTGACTTCACACGCCACCAAAACATATAGATCACAGCATAGCAGCCTGACACCTCCCAACGATACCCACTGGCATAAAAATTACCCATCATATCAGCTCGCGACTTCTCGCTGCAAAACATTGCCCATTCTGCATGTTTCTACCACGTATTGTTCTCCATTAAAGGGTTGAATTTTGCAGAATGTTCGTTGCATTTTCTTATAACCTGAGAAAACGTATTCGACTTGTATATCACTCATCCCAGGGAAAATTAATTCGACTTGTATATCACTCATCCCGGGGAAAATTAATTCGACTTGTATATCACTCATCCCGGGGAAAATTCAGATAAGTAATGTTTTTCAGGTATTTTTAATTTTTTAACTAAGCTACTAAGGTCAATGTTCTGTACCTTTTGACACTAACGAGATAGGTAATTCCGCCACAATACTGGAGAAATAACCAAATTTTACTTCCACATTATTCAAGAACACAAAACCAGATAAGTTGAGTTATTAATACCGTATTTACGCGAATAATACCCGCATATTTTATAAAAAAAATGGAGGGACGAATAATACCCGCGTATTTTTAAAATAATGAGGCACAAAATTGGGGTGCGGGTTTTATTTGAGTCAATGTTGGCAATTTTTTCTAAATCAGCCTTCCTAAAGTTAGGCTGTGGGGATTATTTGGTGGCGGGGATTATTCGCGTAAGTACGGTATTTTGAATACACTCAACTCTCGATTTACCGTGATCGGATCAACCGCGTTGCGGCTTAACCGCGATATCAAAAACACTAAAAATTCACGACTGTTAGAAGTTACAGTAATACAGATATTTCTGAAGAAGCAAGGAATTCTCGGATTTGATGAAGCCGATACAGTTAGTACAGTGACTGAAGCCGTATAAATTGTCCTAGGTGGAGAGCAGTTCGACGAAGACAATATTCCTCAGTGGTTTGATTGTGTCCAAAACGACCAAGAAGAACTGACAGATAAACAAATTGTTGACAAACTAAAGGACAGGGAGAGAACGGGAAGTGAAAGTTATGAGGAAGGGGGAAACTACCTGCTGACGCCTCACAAGCACAACAAACAGTTACGTATGGGGCTGCCTTGGCCAACGTCGACTCGTTGCTGGAGTACATCGAGGCCCAGGATGATGCTCTCATCGCCGAAAAACTTCTTTTGAGAAACTTGAAAAGCAGAATAAAGAAAAAGTGTTTCTCGGCATAAAAGTAGAAAACCATGACAGATTATTTCCTGAAACGTAAAGTTAGGTAGTCGGAATTTCGTTTCTCCTTATTAATTTCAACGAAAAGTGGTGTTAATTTTTTCCATTTATTAATTGTGCTAAATGTTACTTTTACTGCAACGTATTGGGTAAGTTAATTAAAAACAATACAGTAGTACAATTAATTATCACTGTAACTGTAATTTCAGTACGCCTGTTCTCTTTTTAACTTGTGGGGGGTTACCACGATTTTACTTATCCGGGAAGCCTTAACCCTACATTATTCCGGTTGAGAGTTGAGTGTATTGTTAATAAAAGTGACTTCCACCAGTAAAAAATTCTGTTTATCTTATGCGTAGTATCCTTTCTGTTGGTATTATGGACGTGGACGTTATGTTGTAAGTTACATGAATTATTGAAAGTGAATTTTATAGCTGCCTTTCTTAAAGGGAACTATTAAGTCTTACTAACAAACAATACACAACTTTGACTTACACCACTTTGGGTATGACTGATCCACATCACAAAATGTCTTATCACCGAGCTCGATAGCTGCAGTCGCTTAAGTGCGGCCAGTATCCAGTAATCGGGAGATACTGGGTTCGAGCCCCACTGTCGGCAGCCCTGAAGATGGTTTTCCGTGGTTTCCCATTTTCACACCAGGCAAATGCCGGGGCTGTACCTTAATTAAGTCCACGGCTGCTTCCTTCCACTTCCTAGGCCTCTCCTATCCCATCGTCGCCATAAGACATATCTGTGTCGGTGTGACGTAAAGCAAATAAAAAAAATGTCTTATCGATATAGGGCAAATCACTTCCATTCAAGATCCAAAGCAGATAGTTCATTAATATTTTGCATTAAACAAATTCGAACCAAAACCATTATTTAAAAGGCTGTTTCCTATCACGCAGAATGGTTTGACAACATTTCATAAATCAGAGATTTCGCATTGTTTAAAAAAAAGCTTCCCCTGAGAAAATTAATATTTTTGACTTACCTTGTTATTCTCTGGGAAGAGTGATAATTTTCTTTCAATATTTTCATTATTTCTTCTTCTTCTTCTTCTTCTTATTTCTAAGACGCCGTCTCCGAGCGGAGGTTGGCGATCCACGTAACTAGCTCTGATCTTGACAGCGCAGAATGGAATGCCATGTCTGAAGTACAGCAATGCCATCTTCGTAGGTCTTTCAGCCATGAATTTCTTCTTCTCCCAACAGATCTCTTCCCCTGTATCTTTCTTTCATCATTTGGCCGTCGTATTTTATAACTATTACAAACTGAAACTTTCATTCGTCACATAGATAACACATGTAATGCAACAAAAACACTATACAATTCAAGAAGAAAACGTGTCAAGTTTGCTATTAGTTCGGTGCGTCGACCTATGAAGATCTTCTGCCCCTACTTGCACCATATGTGAGGAACCTGCGTATATTATGTAAATGGTGGAAGTGTAAAGTGTTGATTGTGAGGAAAGGAACGGTAAGGACGACAAAAACGCCCAGTCTCCAGACCAGGGATATTAATAATTTACGATTAAAAACACTCGACCCGGCCTGGAATTGAACCCGGGGTCGCCGGGTGGCAGGCGGACGCGTTGCCCCCTACATCGCGGGGTTGGACAAAACATGACAATGACTTCAACATATTGATAGATCTTCATATGTTGTTCGATAGTGTTGTGACTGTGTGCCTGACAGCCTGACGGTGTGTAAAAACTGACCCATTTGACCGTTCTCCGCTGTTCGAGACTTCAGCTATCATTGCGTGTGCCGTAATACCATTCATAAAATTACGCACTGTTTTCTTTTAAGTGACTCACAGTTTCTACCCCCATCATCATTTTATATTGCCTCTTATACCGATCCAGAGTTCACTTAATCTTTTTCATATGCATTGTTTTTCATGTTTTTTTATGTTTTGATCGGCTGACGATGACCTGGACTATGTTCGAAACCGGTCCCAATTCTAATTACGATTAAATAAGAATGTAATCACTACATTTCTTTCTCTTATGTATTGAATAGGTTGAACCTCTTTTTCAATTATTCAATTTTAACGTTAATACTTTTATCAGTTATTAACAGAGAAGGAGACCTGCGGTTTTACCAAATACGGTGAATAAGGCACACATGTTGATGTACCGTCACCTACCGGTTCTATGGTTAAGAATTCCGTCCATTCCCTCCTTTTTTCCTGCCAGTAATACAAAGTCATCAGCAAAATTATTTACAGTGACCTATAATAGTTTATAATCCAGCTATTGAATACATCTTGTCCTTACTTCTCGTGTCGTAAGTTTTCTCGCCAGTAAAACAGACTATCTTGAACGTTCGTTTAATCCTTGGCCAGTAGCGGCAATTCGTGGGGTCAAGGAGGAGGGGGGCAGTCTTTTCGGAGAAAACATGACATATATATCCCATTTTAGCCGGCTGAAACTAGGAATTATTTTAAAACAGGAATTTGTACAAACCGAGCTGTTTTCCTTTTATTTTCTTTAAATGTTAACAAAATTATTAGCGGAAATACGCACAAAATGTCGTTTGTTGCGACTAACCGATTTGTACAGCGCCACAGCAAGTTGTGGAGACTTTACATGTGTCGTGAGGAAGGGTAGCTGGAGTATATATTTTTTTACCAAGGCTATGGGCACTAAGATTTGATTCACCCGCTTCCCTCGCGCATTCGTCAGTTTGGCAGTCTTTTTAGCGTCTGATAGATAGTTTTTTAGTGTGTAGTCAAATACTAAATTATTTTAAGAGTCTAATCACGCCGTACTTATATTTATTGATATTTATTAGAGAACATTACAAGCTTTCGGTCCAAATACATGTTCCCGTTACAAAGAGAAAAAATTCAACTCTACCATGTGGACGCAAAATAAAACTAAACTAAGACTACTATGTGGATGCTCACATGGCCGGGAAGCCTATCCATATGTGAGCGCCACGCTTATAACTATCTCACTTACCCCCCCCCCCCCCTGGTGAGGAAAAAAAAGGTAGTCGTTCTCCCTGGAACGAAACGACCGGCACTTTACACAGTCGTAGTTCTATTTAATTGTAATACATGTGGTGAACTTTTTATTATATAGCATTGAATCAAAATCTCAGAAAACTATTCAGAGGAAAAAACTCTCCAATTTGTAGCTTATTTTTCTTTCGGTTTTGACGTATAGGCCTATACATCCCCCCGCCCCCCCTATAATCCAAAACTGGGTAGTTTTTCTTGTCCATTTTTCGCCCCACCACTTCTAATTCCCAATCGGTGCTACTGTCCTCGGCTGATGAAATCACATCGGTGTTAGCTTGATTATGCGAGCCTTGATGAGTGCTGTTAATTTGAATTACAACTTGCATGTCTTAGCCTGAGTGGCGCAACAGTGACGACTAGGTTCTGCCACGCCTCGGTGCCACCCCCATCCGCCTCTAACGCCGGTGAAGGGCGGAGTTAACTCATGCGAGAGTAAACTCACGACACCATGATACGTCAGCTTGTGACAAATAACACACGAAGACACTTGTTAACTATATAATACAGTGCTCAGAAATGTTTTGCTTATCACGATTTTAACCCCTCAGCTACTTTTGCTATTTGCTTTACGTCGCACCGACACAGATAGGTCTAATGACGACGATGGGACAGGAAAGAGCTAGGAGTGAGAAGGAAGCGGCCGTGGCCTTTACTAAGGTACAGCCCCGGCATTTGCCTGGTGTGAAAATGGGAAACCACGTGATACTCCCACGTGGCGCGTCCCAGGTGGCGGTTAGGGGGGTCCTAACCGGCTTGCCGGCGGACTTGAGGGAAATAAAATACCTCTCGTGGACCAAACACACACCCCCTGTGGGTGTGGGAGGCAGACGAAGAATACACCCACGGTATCCCCTGCCTGTCGTGAGAGGTGACTAAAAGGGGCGACCAAGGGATGATTGTATTAGAACCATGAAACTACTTGTGATTAGTACCACCACGCGGAGAACACCAAGGGTCGCTTTTACTTGCGCGTGGTACCACTATGTTAGGTACACAATAGGTTTGTGATTAGTAGCACACAGGAGCACCGTGCGGTCCGCTTTTGCAGTACCTGTGATTAGTACCACTATATGAGCAGGACCATGGGATGATAGCTACCATGGTTCTGCCCTGCCTATGATTAGTACACACTATTTGAGGAACATCACGGGATAGGGGAAGGTCCCTGTGGTTAGTACTCTCATGTGATGAACACCATAGGTTTGCGTTGCCTGTAAATGGCGCCGCAAAGTGAGAAAAACATAGGTCTGTATTATATGACGAATATCATAACCTCTGAGTAGTACAATAACGTGTGGAATACCGCAAGGCTCTGCTACTTCTGATTAGTACTGCAACAGGACAAATACCATTGTTCTACATTACTAGCGATAAGTATCATTCTGAGGGGCCTTTGACCTGTATTTTGGATCCATTTAGACACCAAGCATCCTCGATTCAGGATTGTGCTTTGGAAGTGGTCCCTTGGTCAGTAATAACTATGATAGTTTTTTGAGTCGGATCCACTGATTGTTGTAAATTCATGTTCATTCATTCATTCTTCATGATATTTTTATTTTTATTTTGGTCAGTGGATGATTTTGAACTTTTCCTTTTTAGTTTCATTTCGTACCATTAGGGGCCGATGACCTCGATGTTAGGCCCCTTTAAAAAACAAGCATCATCATCATCAGTTGGATTACTACACCTTTCCAAGACGCTAGTGGCTAGGGAGCCGGTAAGACACCACTACAAGCCTCCTATGTGGGACAATGCAGTGACGGTACACTAGGGAAAGGATGTGCCTCCACTTGTATAAATGCCTGCCTTTGGCCTTTATATAAACAAATTAAATTATCAGAAGGAAACTAATTTCATCGATTACCAATATAATAATATTTAAGGACACGGGGTAGATTTGGTTAACAGAACTAACTACAACAATACATATTTTTATGATGTCCCCTTATTCCCATCCTATTACTCAGACAACACTCAAATTTTATACATGCATTACATAGTGGTTCTTTAACCCAAAAGAGTAAATTTGGTATGATTCATGCTATAATTTAAAAAAATCATGTGTAAAATATTTATGTATGTTTTCTTTAAAGGGGCTCATGGACGTTCAATATTATTGCGCAATATCGGGGTTTGTGCTATATAATTGATAGTGTGTATTTAATATTGAAGGGTTGTGCAATATATTGTACGAAATATAAAGTTGAAATATATTGCGTAAATCGTAAAATGCTATGCCGTGTGTTGGCAATATTGTGCAATATCCCGTCCCCCCGCCAGTTGCTATCAACATGTGAGGGAGACAAACAGGCGGTGAGAAAGTTTATTTTGGAGTTTATCGAAGTGTACCATGGCCTTCTGGCTCTATGGGACGTTAAGAGCAAAGATTACAGTAATCGCGTTAGAAAAAGGTGAACAGAACGAGGTGCTTATTGAAAAATATCGCGAAAAATACCCGGACGCCGACAAGCAAGAAGTTATTTTAAAAAATTAGTTCTCTGCGTACAAACTTCCGAAAAGAAGGGAAGTGGCTTCGTGATACAGAAAAGTGTGTTCACCACACAAAATACCGGCGTGGACTGACTGTAAATTACCACGCATAGTATACGTCTATGACCACTTTGCACAGTATATTGCACAACCATCAATATTATCTCCACACGATTCTATTTATTGCACAAACCCGATTGTTGTGCAATAATTTTGTATGTCTGTGGGCAGCTAACAATATATTGTACAATCCATTTTGCGCAATAATATTGCACGTCTATGGGTCCCTTAAAGGTACACTTTTCTCCGAACTCGTTGAATCAATTGAATTAATATTTGTTGAGGGTATCCACAGGGATAGCAGGTATATAACAGGTAAAAATAAGTATAATGTTGATTTAAAAAAATATTAAATGTCAAAAAAATTCAAAGGTTGCGGTTCAAGTTCAATATGTTTTAAGACCCAAGTTGTTAGGAAAATTAATATAATATCTCACCTAGTATGTAAATCTACGTCTTTAAATCATAAGGATGAAGTTTAGTTCCTCTCTCACTCTGGGCCACGGGCTGCGAAAAGTGCAGCTTTAGAAAAAGATACATTAAAATATCATATTTTACGCATGTAATTTAAAGAAAATTCTTTTCTGGAAATGAAAGCATAAATGGGTTAAAGAAGAATTATGCAATGCGTGTGTAAAATTTGAGTGTTCCATGCGTAATAGGAAGGGAATAAGGTGACGTAAAAGCGTGCATAGTCTGCCTCTGTGGTGTAGTGGTTAGTGTGATTAGCTGCCACCCCCGGAGGCCCGGGTTCGATTCCCGGCTCTGCTACGAAATTTGAAAGGTGGTACGACGGCTGGAACGGGGTCCACTCAGCGTCGGGAGGTCAAATGAGTAGAGGTGGGTTCGATTTCCACCTCAGCCAACCTGGAAGTGGTTTTCCGTGGTCTCCCACTTCTCCTCCAGGCAAATGCCGGGATGGTACCTAACTTAAGACCACGGCCGCCTCCTTCCCTCTTCCTTGTCTATCCCTTACAATCTTCCCATCCCCCGCAAGGCCCCTGTTCAGCATAGCAGGTGCGGCCACCTGGGCGAGATACTGGTCATCCTCCCCAGTTGTATGCGCCGACCCAGGGTCTGAAACTCCAGGACACTGCCCTTGAGGCGGTAGAGGTGGAATCTCTCGCCGAGTCCGAGGAAAAAACCGACCTCGGAGGGTAAACGGATTAAAAAGAAGAAGTAGAAGAAGAAGAAGAAAAAAAGCATGCATTGTTGTGGTTAATTCTATTCCCAACTTCACTCCGTGTCCTTAAGCTCTTAAATTTGCAACCGATGAAACAGAATTCTGGTTTCCTTCTGTGATCTTATTTTTTAAATTTGATTTTAATTTATTTTATGTTAATTTTATGGTCATAAGATTCTTCCCAAAGGGAAGCTTGACTCCATTTTTTTTAAAGAATGTACCAAAAAGCACTTATGGAAAGCTGTCCTAACACCATGAGGCTTGGAAGAATGACAATACATGGCTTGCACGTTTACTGTAATCCCGCTTACGGCTATGAACCCGCAGGCTCCGGATGGATAACCATTTCATCACTGTCCCGGACAGCTGCCATAATGGGGCAGCGTTGTGTTTCATTAGTTAGGTGGAAACTGTGTTCCAGAGGACACCAGGTTTGCATACAAATCCCACCAGGATGCTCCTTGACTATCCGACAAGGAAAGAGAATTTGCTGAATAGAAATCTTTTGAATGTAATTAAATCTTGCAAGCAATTTAGCAAGTTACACATTTGTTCCATGAATGAAATGTATTTGCTTCGCAGTATGCACACTGTGAATTTTCCTACAACTAATAATAATAATAATAATAATAATACCGGCCCCACGATGTAAGCGTAGCATGCCTGCCTCTTACCCTGAGTCCAGGGTTCAATTCCTGGCCCCACGAACCTGCTACGCTGGCGTAGCAGGGGGAGAGGTGATACTCCCACGTGGCGCGTCCCAGGTGGCGGATAGGGGGGTCCTAACCGGCTTGCCGGCGGACTTGAGGGAAATAAAATACCTCTCGCGGACCAAACACACTACCCCCTGCGGGTGGGGGACGCACATGTAGAATACACCCGCGGTATCCCCTGCCTGTCGCGAGAGGCGACTAAAAGGGGCGACCAAGGGATGACGGAATTAGAACCATGAAACTACTTTTGATTCGTACCAACACGTGGGGAACACCATGGGTTGCCTGTACTTGCGAGTAGTACCACTATATTAGGTATGAAATAAGTTTGTGATTAGTAGCAGCTGGAGGGGGTTCTCCTGTGGGTTTCCATTACCCGTGCGTCGTACCCATGTGAGCAACACCGCGGGTCTGGGCGTTGCCTGTGAGTTGTACCACTATATGAGCGACACCGTGGGTCTGCGTTGGCTGTGATTGGTACCCACTCTGTGAGGAACACCACGGGATGTGTGGTTAGTACACCTAGGTGAGGAACCTTATCGGTTTGCGTTGGCTATGAGTGGCGCCATTGTGTGCGAGACACCATAGGTCTGCGTTCCCTGTACGAAGTGCAAAACTTGTGAGTAGTACCTTCTTGTGTGGAACACCGTTAGTCTTCGCTACTTTTGATTAGTACCCCGACATGACAAATAGCATGGTTCTACTTTACTCGCGACATGTACCATTCTGAGGGGCCTTAGATCTGGATTTTGGACCCCTATCGACATCAAGCATTCTCGATTCAGGATTGTGCTTTATGAGTGGTCCCTTGGTCAGTCATACATTAATTATGATCTTTTTTGAATTGGATCCACTGTTTTTTTGTTTGCTCGTTTTTTTGTTTTTTTTTGTTCATGTCCATCCATTCTTTCTTCACGACATTTTTATTTTATTTTGGTCAGTGGATGAATTTGATTTCTTTTGTTATTTCATTTCGTACCGTTAGGGGCCGATGACCTCGATGTTAGGCCCCTTTAAACAACAAGCATCATCATCATCATCATCAATTCCTGGCCAGGACAGGGATTTTAATCTGGATCTGGGAGCTTTTTCGATGTTCACTCAGCCTACATTATTACAGTTGAGAACGTTGAGATAGCGGCTTAGATAAATTGATTTTTCAAGCAAACCAAACCAATCCATCTTATATATGAATTTCCATTTATAGGGGCTGGTAACATAGATTTTAGGCCCTTTTAAACGACAAGCATCATCATCAAGCACCCTCCCTTTGTAGTGAACTGCAGTATACCTCCACATACAAAAATTAAATGTGTCTCTGTCTACATTCCGAAATGCGATCACGTCTAAACTGCTGGGAGGAATTTCATTAAAGATTTCACATACATTCTTAAAGAAATATTTAGTTAACTATATAGGTTTTGTTTCAAAATATATAACAAAAATATATTTGTTTGCAAAACATCTCGTAATAGCCTACTCCCAGACCAGGTACTATAGGTACGTGAGCAAAGCAATGGCGTACGTGTATTGATATGAAGGTGACAGCCGTCATATTGATAGTTTGTCACCAAGCACGTGGCCGCGCGGTTTGGGTCACGTAGCTATCAACTTGCATTCGGGAGATAGTAGGTTCGAACACCATTGTTGGCAGCCCTGAAACTGGTTTTCCGTGGTTTCCCGTTTTCACACCAGGAAAATGCTGTAGCTGTACATTAATGAAGGCCACAACCGTTTCCTTTCCACTCTTAGCCTTTCCTATCCTATCGTTGCCATATGACCTGTCCGTGTCGGTGTGACGTAAAGTAAATTGCAATAACTTGTGCGACGCAGTGTTACCTACCAGCCGTGCAGTACTGATGGATGGCCATGGCATGGCCTATGCCACTCTCAAGGTACTGTAGCTAGACAACATCGCTTCACACATTTTGTTACATGACACCATTTTGTCACACAAATTTTTGGATGACCCCCGTCTCTAAGGCATATTTTTGTCAGAAAACTGAATACGTCCTCAAGTTCAAAATGATTTAACCTAGTTGGTAGATTTGCTTTAAACGTAAGGCTAGATATATGACGTAGTGTGCACGCTAGAGAGATGTTGTGTTACAAGGGGATGGTCTGACATGTGCCTCACCGATTTTGATAAAATTTTGCAGGGACATTCTCTACTGAAAAAGAATACACCATGTTTCGGCGTTTTTCTAGACACTCCCTATGTTTAAAAAAATCTATGTCAAAGTTTATGACGGAAAATGGTATTCTAAATGCTATAGATGCTAAAGATAATCTAAAAGCAGGATTTTAAAAATATGTAATACGTTGTTAATAATATTTGAATTATTAACGTTTTCGTGTTTTCATGCTGTAGCAGAGCGGGGTCGGCGACAGACTACCCAACTTCTGGACCGTGTTCATGGGCGTGGCATTTTTATTTTTTGTTTTCGTTCATAAAATGTTCGGTGAATCTGATAATAGACGATCAGTTAAAATTATGCAATAATATTTTTATACCTAGTGAAAATATATGTAAGTACCTTATATATACTTATTTAATTGTTAATCATACCTCCAGACTTTTATTTCAGAAAAAGGCAAAGAAAACTATTCTGCTTATCAAAATATTATCAGATTCACCCAAAAATTAATGAAAAAAGCCACGCCCAAGAACACAGGCCAGCGGTTTGGTAGTCTGACGCCTACCTCACTCTGCTACAGCCCGAAAATACATTCACGTTAATAACTCCAATATCATAACTTTAAACCGTATATTACATAAATAAAACAGGTTTTAAGACGATCTTTCGATGTATGGCATTGAAAATACGATGTTATGTCATCAATCTTGAACTCTATTTTTTTCAAAAACCAGGCAGTGTGTAGCAAAACGGCGAAACACATGTCTCCTCATTTTAAATATAACTTAGAAGGTCCGAACAATATTTTATCAAAATCGGTGAGGCACAGAGAAGTTTATTACGCGGGTGACGATTCTGTCTTGCAATTCCTTTTCCAGGTTTTTGTATTCCACCCTCAGTGTTAAAAACGTCTTCGGAATGTC
Organism: Anabrus simplex; assembly: GCF_040414725.1. NCBI lineage: Eukaryota > Metazoa > Arthropoda > Insecta > Orthoptera > Tettigoniidae > Anabrus > Anabrus simplex. Next base: position 95,714,669 of record NC_090268.1, on the reverse strand, counting down.
GCAATAATCTGATTGAAACTGTATGACTGACGGAAAAAAGGGATGATTGGCTCGTAGCCTATATCCTCCTCTTCTCCAGGACAACAACACCTGCTGGCTGAGATAGTGAAGATTCAAATCTGGTGGGATCAATAAATTCGACTTCGTTCTCTTGCTTCTTTATGGCAATTATATCGACTCTTCAATTTCTACGTACGCCGGCAACACAGTGCAGTTCTTCGTATACGTCTAGGCAGTGTTTCTTTAGGAGAAGACGTGGCAGTACTCACCGGAACTTCTTCATAAACTGAATCTCACGCTGTGTTCATATCTCAAGATGTACCGTCTTCTTCGCTTCAATGGTACTGATTTTACTACTGGTCCAGTCTGAAGAAATGTTCACTTCCATCTGTTTTTCTGGCCCTAATCTTTATCTGGGCACACCTTACAACCTAGTATTTTATTTTTCGCATCAAGCCACTCGTTTCCCTGGAAGAGGTCACTTTTCTTATTTAATGACAAAAAAAAAAAAACCGGGCCCATCATAGTCAGAATGCTTCCCTCTTGAACTGCAGTAAATATATCGGTACTTGCGATGTTTTTTTTATATCCACTTGATTCCTTGTTCACAGGTTCAGGGTATAATTCTAAAGAATCATCATGCTTTCTTTTATTGCACACCGGAAAAAAATAATTAGTTCACTTATTAATTTCACTTCTGCCCCCTGTGAGTGTGGGACGCAGACGAAGAATACATCCGCGGTATCCCCTGTTTTTCGTAAGATGCGACTAAAAGGGGCGGGCAAGGGACGTTGAACTAGAACAATGAAACTACTTGCGATTAGTGCCATCACGCGGGGAAGACCATGGGTCGCGTTTACTTGCGAATAGTACCACTATGTGAGGAACAAAATAGGCTTGTCATTAGCAGCAGCAGAGAGTGGTTCACTGTGGTTTTTTTTTTTTGCTAGGGGCTTTACGTCGCACCGACACAGATAGGTCTTATGGCGACGATGGGATAGGAAAGGCCTAGGAGTTGGAAGGAAGCGGCCGTGGCCTTAATTAAGGTACAGCCCCAGCATTTGCCTGGTGTGAAAATGGGAAACCACGGAAAACCATTTTCAGGACTGCCGATAGTGGGATTCGAACCTACTATCTCCCGGATGCAAGCTCACAGCCGCGCGCCTCTACGCGCACGGCCAACTCGCCCGGTCACTGTGGGTTTACGGTACCTGTGGTTAGTACCCACTATGTGAGGAACACCACGGGAATACCGGCACCTGTGATTATTACATCTATGTGGGGAACACCATGGGTTTACGTTGTCTATGAGGGGTGCCATTATGTTAGAAACATTATAGGTTTGCGTTACCTGTGCGACGTACAAATACCTGTGAGTAGTACCATAATGTGTGGAGCACCGTGAATCTATGTTATTAGTAATTAGCACCGCAGTACCATGGTTCTAATTTATTGGTGATAAATACCATCATGAGGGGTCGTTGACCTGGATTTTGAGCCCCCTTTAGACAACAAGCATCATCGATTTAGGATTGTGCTTTGGAAGGAGTCCCTTCGTAAGTAATGCTATTGTTTCAAGATAGTTTCTGGGAAGGTGGGGCATTGCGGGTCGAATCCACTGATTGTTTTAAGTTGATTGAATTCTAGTCGGTGGATCGATTTTGGAATTATTTCTAATTTTCAGTATTGTGAATTGGATCCACTGATTATTTTAAATTAATAATTCTTCATCTTCACGTTTCGAATTCTAATAAGTGAACGAATTTTAGACTTTTAAATTTTCATTAGATTTCTTACCATTACTGGCCGATGATCTAGATGTTAGGTCCCTTTAAACAACAAGCATCATCATGAAGCATTTCACTTCTCTAACTTGGGAACCACGACCACCCCTTGCACCTAATAAATAACTACGAATTCGCTTGGCGTCCCAGGTGGCGGATAGGGGGGTCCTAACCGGCTTGCCGGCGGACTTGAGGGAAATAAAATACCTCTCGCGGACCAAACACACTACCCCCTGCGGGTGGGGGACGCACATGTAGAATACACCCGCGATATCCCCTGCCGGTCGTAAGAGGCGACTAAAAGGGGCGACCAAGGGCTGACTGAATTAGAACCATGAAACTAATTTTGAATCGTACCATCACGCGGGGAACACCATAGGTTGCCTGTACTTGCGAGTAGTACCACTAAATTCGGTACGAAATAGGTTTGTGATTAGTAGCAGTTAAAGCCTGGCCTGGTGGATTCCAGTACCCGTGCGTCGTACCCATGTGTGCAACACCGCGGGTCTGGGCGTAGCCTGTGAGTTGTACCACTATATGAGCAGCACCGTGGGTCTGCGTTGCCTGTGATTAGTACCCACTATGTGAGGAACACCACGGGAATACCGGCGCCCGTGTTTAGTACACCTAGGTGGGGAAACTTCTCGGTTTGCGTTGACTCTGAGTTGGGCCATTGTGTGAGACACACCATAGGTCTGCGTTACTTGTACGTATTGCAATACTTGTGAGTAGTACCATCTTTTGTGGAACACCGTGAGTCTTCGCTACTTCTGATTAATACCCCAACATGACACATACCATGGTTCTATTTTACTCGCGACATGTACCATTCTGTGGGGCCTTAGACGTGGATTTTGCACCCCCTTTAGACACCAAGCGTCATTGTGCTTTATAAGTGGTTCCTTGGTCGGTAGTAATGTTATTTTCGATCTGTATTGAGTCCGATCCACTGGTTTTTGTTTGTTTGTTTTGTGTTTTGTTGAGTTCCTGTCCATCCATTCATTCTTCATGCCATATTTTATTTTTATTTTGGTCAGTGGATGCCTTTGCAATTTTTGTTCTTTCATTTCGTACCATTAGGGGCCGATGACCTTCGATGTTAGGCCCCTTAAAACAACAAGCATCATCATCATCATCGAATTCGCTTGCTTCGGGAGTACAAAACAGGAGTTTTTGCTTCTCAAATTATTTAATTAATTTATTTAAATTAGACATGTATTAACCTCAGATTAAGTATGACGGTTAGCTATTTACTAGTCGTTTGACCTTCGAAATAACGACACGAAATGGTTAAAACGACAAGAACGATAAATTTAGTACGACAGTTTACAGAACTTCAATCATGCGGTCGTACGCATTATATCTATAGAAATTAAACAAAAGCGGATAATGAAGCTTAATTTTAAGCAATGAGCCAACACATCATATGACAATTTGATAGGAATATTTCGAATAATATACAATTAATTTTCTCTTTCCTTAGAGAAAAAAATCCCGGTACTGCATAGCGTTGTGTACCGCCACATAAAAGCACTGCGCCTAAGTATTTTAGACAAAATGTTTTAGCAATCATGTTTCTGATTGAATTATGGCCCTTGTTTTGAAGGATTTCACTCTGAGGAAATCATTCCAGTTCGTGTGGTAATGTTTCGTACCCACTGCAGCGACGTTAGCTGGCGGCGAGTGCGCATTGGTGGTATTATTACTGGCCTCTCCATTCAGAAACTAGGTAAACCACCCCTTTTTACTACCCACGAATATACGGACGAAACTTGGGCAAGCACTTCAACGCCTATTCCTTTCTGCACCATGTTTAAAACTCGCGATTTCTCAATAACCCTCGCAGTTTTCTGACAGTTTTTTGTCGAATCCTCCGCATCCATTGCAGTTCGGGTAAATGAACAGTCATAATTACTTGTGAGCATTTCAGTTCAAAATGTCTCACTGTCGGACAACTTAATTCTACGAACACTTCAAACAGTCGAATTTGTTATGGAAATGATAAGAACGGAATGACAAAATCTGCTTGTTAGAATTTCTGTTTTATTTTGTTTTAGAAATGGTGAGATTTTATACAAGCACATTTAAATGGATTAATTTTAAGTTTTTTAATTTCGTGTGGCTATTTCTAGCCGAATGCAGCCCTTGTAAGGCAGACCCTCCGATGAGGGTGGGCGGCATCTGCCATGTATAGGGAACTGCGTGTTATTGTGGTGGAGGGTAGTGTTATGTGTGGTGTGTGAGTTGCAGGGATGTTGGGGACAGCACAAACACCCAGCCCTCGGGCCACTGGAATTAACCAATTAAGGTTAAAATCCCCGACCCGACCGGGAATCGAACCCGGGACCCTCCGGACCGAAGGCCAGTACGCTGCCCATTCAGCCAACGAGTCGGACAATTTTAAGTAAGCATGTATGATAATAACTGTAAAAAGCATAACACTTGAATGAAATGTTTTATAAAGTTACAACAAATCAATTTAAAAATTCTAATTTTTTTGTGAGAGGATATAAAAAAAATATACTTGCTTTTAGGTTGAACTGAATTATAGTAATATTTAAACGAGGGAATTGGAAAAACCTGGGCTTCTTAATGCTCTTAACATCTACAAGTTCAACGTGCGGCTTTAAAGGAAGATCAAAGGACTTTTAGCGTATACCAGGTACTACAAACGTAATGAGAAACAGCCTAGCCAAATATGTGTTTTGTTTGGTGTGATGAACTTCCGGACATCTTCTGAAATTTTACACGGATATTCTTCCACGCAGTTCTCTGGATCCGGAACTCGATTATTATTATTATTATTATTATTATTATTATTATTATTATTATTATTATTAATAATCCTAGATCAATCTGCCGTCAACTCAGTGTTTTCTACAATTTGATTAACGTCGCACCGACACGGATAGATATTATAGCAACGATAACATAGGAAAGGCCTAGGAATGTGAAGGAAGCGACCGTGGCCTTAACGTACAGCCCCAGCACTTGTCTGGTGTGAAGATGGGAAACATCTTCAGGGCTGCCGACAGTGGGATTCGAACTCACTATCTACTGCATGCAAGCTCACAGCTGCGCGCCCCTAACCGCACGGCAAACTCGCGCGGTACTTCAGTGTTTAATGTGCTTTATGTATTCCGACATACCTAGAACAAGTTGTTCCTTTCATCACTCTGTCTTAGTCCCATCCTTAGTTTTGACAATATGAGTGTCTGAGGTATGTCCGACTCCTCGAATTCGGGTCGGGGATTTTATTCGCTTCTGATTAATGCTTCGGGGTGCTTGAGCCTGGCCTAAGACTCCCACCCTCTTCATATTCAGACAACACATCACACTACCAAACACCACAGAAACTCGTAATAGTGATTACACCCGCCAAATAGGGTTGGAGCCAGGAAATGCCGTAAAACGGAGCCAAAATAAAAAATCGCACAAGCGGTGGTAGTAATAATAAAGAATAGATGAATAAAGTGACGGGGGATGAGCGATACTAGTAACACCACTCTTTATATACCATAGGTACAGCTCCTGTTATGAATTATGTAAAATTATATTTTAATTCAATTGATCGTTTGGTAGACTGATGTAATTGTACCTTGTACCTTCCAACTTAGTGAGAGGAGCAATGCGAAATTTTCTCACATCTCATTTAACTCGTACATCCCTCGAGTATCCGATCCAACCAGTCTTCAGGCTGATGTATAATAATAATAATTTGTTTTCAGTTTGGCTGAATGGCTCAAACACTAGAGTTTTGGCTTTCTAAGCCTAAGCAGGTGGGTTAAATTCCAGCTCATCAGCTGGTATTTGAATGTGCTCACGTACGTCAGCCTTATGTGCCTACATTAACGGCATCTCGGAGTCTCTGAAAACTGGAGAAGTAGTTACATGGACGTACAACTATCATTATTATTACTGTTATTATTATTATTATTATTACTCCTTCCATTTGTTTAACGTTACGAGAGTTGTTATAGATTGTACGGACGAGTTTGTTGCCTGAAAAGATTTCTTTAAGGTGTCTACAATATCTCTCCTTTAAAGAGACTTACTTCAGACTGATTTTACCAGGTTTAAATCACTCTACTTAAATCGCAGACGGTGAACTCCTAGATCGTTGCACCACACAAGAATTAAGACACGTTGCCTTAAGAGACTAGGGAACTACAATAAGACTCTCACGTCTCCGGTTCCCACTGCTGAATCCAAAGCAACCTCTTTATAGTCTAAGCACAACGTCGATTCATCGATCTCGGAGACCAGTGTCAACAGCAAATTATATTATCCTTATAGCGCTGTTGAACTAAGATCACACAGGACCTCCCTCTCGTCTGAGGCTGGTACCCTGATGAATATTCAACGCTACACAATCCCAGGAAAAACGACTGGGCACTGCCATCCGTCGCTTCCCTTGGGATTTCGATCACTGGGCCGCTTCTGCTGAAATGAAGATAATTTCAGTGCGGGTAGCAAACACCGCACTCACACCCTATAGGTGGGGGACACAGGTGAAGAGTACACCCACGGTATCCCCTGCTTGTCGTAAGAGGTGACTAAAAGGGGCGATCAAGGGATGAATTAGAACCGTGCGACTACTTGTGATTAGTACCGTCACGCCAGGAACACTGTGACTCGTTTTACTTGCGACTAGTATCACTATTTTAGGCACACAATAGATTTGTGATTAGTAGAATCAAAGTGTATATCGCTATGACTTTATAGTACCCGTAGTTAGTACCGGAACACCACGGGCTTACATTGCCTGTGATTAGTACCACAATAGTAGATGGGGGACGCAAATGAAGAATACACCCACGGTATCCCCTGCCTGTCGTAAGAGGAGAATAATAGGGGCGACTAAGGGATGATTGAATCAGAACCTTGAAACTAATTTTGATTAGTACCATCACACGGGGAGCACCATGAGTTGCATTTACTTGCGAGTAGTACCTCTATGTTATCTACTGAATAGTTTTCTGATTAGTAGCAATAGTGGGTGGCTCACTATGGGTTTAAAGTACCCGTGATTGGTACCACTATATTCGGAACACCACGGGTCTGAGCGTTCCCTGTGATTAGTACCACTGTATGAGCGACACCGTGGGTCTGCGTTGCCTGTGATTAGTTCCCACTATGTGAGGACCACCACGGGATAGTACGAGTTCCTATGCCACGAACCTACTACGCTGGCATAGCGGCGGGAGAGGCGATACTCCCACGTGGGTTGCCGGCGGATTTGAGGGAAATAAAATACCTCTCGCAGATCAAACACAGAACCTCCTGTGGGTGGAGGACGCAGACGAAGAATATACCCACAGTATCCCCTGCCTGTCATAAGAGCCGACTAAAAGGGGCTACTAAGGGATGATTGTCTTGGAACAATGAGACTACTTGTAATTAGTACCATCACGCAGGGTACACCATGGGTCGCATTTTCTTGCGCGTAGTACCACTATGTTACGTACAAAATAGCTTTGTGATTAGTAGCGACAGTGTGTGGATCAAGATGCATTTTGCAGTGCCTGCGATTCGTACCACTATATAAGCAATACCAAGGATGAGAGAGACCATGGTTCTGCCTTGCCTATGCTTAGTATCCACTATATAAGGAACAACACGGGATAGTGCGGGTCCCTGCGGTTAGTCCACTTATGTGAGGAACGCCAAAGGTTTGCTTTGCCTGTAAATAGCGTCGCAGTGTGGTAAACACCATAGGTCACTCTTACATACGCGAATTTCATAACCTGTGAGTAGTACCATAATGTGTGGAATACTGAGAGTCTACGCTACTTTTGATTAGTACCGCAACATGACAAATAGCATGGTTCTGTTTTCATAGTACCGAGCTCGATAGCTGTAGTCGCTTAACTGTGGCCAGTATCCAGTATTCGGGAGATAGTAGGTTCGAACCCCACTGTCGGCAGCCCTGAAAATGGTTTTCCGTGGTTTCCCATTTTCACACCAGGCAAATGCTGGGGATGTACCTTAATTAAGGCCACGGCCGCTTCCTCCCAACTCCTAGCCCTTCCCTCTCCCATCGTCTCCATAAAACCTATCTGTGTCGGTGCGACGTAAAGCAACTAGCAAAAAAAAAAAAAAGAAAGAAAGAAAGAAAGAAAGAAAGTTTTCGTAGCGATAAGTACCATTATGAGAGGCCGATGACCCGAATTTCGGACCCCTTTGGACAAGAAGCATCATCGATTCAGGATTGTGCTTCGGAAGCACCACTGTTTAAGATACTTTCTGGGAAGGTGTCGGATCCACTGATTGTTTTAATTTTACAATCGTTGTTCATTGAATTGTAGTTAGTGGATTGATTTTGGAATAATTTTTAACTTAGATTTAGATCCGTTGATTATTTTACATTCATATTAATCCATTCATTCTTCATCATCACATTTTGAATCCTGATCAGAGGATGAATTTTGGAATTTTAAATTCTCATTATATTTCGTATCATCAGGAGGCGATGACCTAGATATTAGGCTCGATTAACAACAACCATCATCATCATCATCATCAAACACCCCACTCAGTTCTTGTGATGGCGAAAGAGCGTTCTTACCTCGTATAAAGGCCTGGAGTACCCTGAGTTAGAATAAAATATAATAACTAATGCTGTGCGTCCGGGCTCCATTGCTGAATGGTCAGCATACTGGACTTCGGTTCAGAAGCCTGATGGATTCGATTATAGGCAGGGCTGTGAATTTGAACTGAGCGTGTTTAATATGTGACTCGCAAACTGAGTGTTTGTGTTCCTCGTAATACTCTTAATTTATATTTAACACATCACATATTTAACAACAAGCGTCATCATCATCATCGAAGTGACGGATCCCTTCTTTTCCTTTTATCTACCGCCTGTGGGTGAGGGACGCAGATGTAAAATACACTCACGGTATCCCCTGCCTGTCGTAAGAGGCGAATAATAGGGGCGACTAAGGGATGATTGAATCAGAACCTTGAAACTAATTTTGATTAGTACCATCAAACGGGGAACACCATGAGTTGCATTTACTTGCGGGTAGTACCCCTATGTTACGTACTGAATAGTTTTGTGATTAGTAGCAATAGCTGGTGGCTCACTATGGGTTTAAAGTACCCGTGATTGGTACCACTATATGCGGAACACCACGGGCTTACGTTGCCTGTGATTAGTACCACTGTGGGAAACACCGCGGGTCTGAGCGTTGCCTGTGATTAGTAGAACTGTATGAGCGACACTGTGGGTCTGTGTTGTCTTTGCTTAGCACCCCACTATGTGAGGACCACCACGGAATATTACGAATTCCTATGCCGCGAACCTACTACGCTGGCATAGCAGGGGGAGAGGTGATACAGTACAGCGGCCGTGGATTTAATTAAGGTACAGCCCCAGCATTTTCCTGATGTGAAAGTGGGAAACCACGGAAAACTATCTTCAGGGCTGCGACAGTGGGGTTCGAAACTAATATCTCCCGAATACTGGATATTGGCCGCACTTAAGCGACTGCAGCTATCAAACTCGGAGAAAAACTTTGACCGTGCATTTTCAAATTACTTTCTTTATATTAACCATTTCCAGGGCAGAAAACACAGTTTTCCTTGTTATAATCGTCGCCATAAGACCTATCTCTGTCGGTGCGACGTAAAGCAACTTGCCCAAGTTTTCTCAACCTGAGTTTTCATAAGGCAAAATGCTACGCTGCGATTCATTCTCTTCACCTTACAAACAGGTCTTGAACGTGTAATTAGCTCATTATACTGCATACCCGTACTGAATGTACACTGACTGACAGAGCAAATGCAACACCAAGAAGGAGTGGTCAGAACTTTATGCCAATTGCAGGGTAGACTGACGTCACTGAGGTATGCTCATGATGTGAAATGTACCGCTGTGCTGCGCACGTAGCGAACGATAAATGGGACACGGCGTTGGCGAATGGCCCACTTCGTACCGTGATTTCTCAGCCGACAGTCATTGTAGAACGTGTTGTCGTGTGCCACAGGACACGTGTATAGCTAAGAATGCCAGGCCGTCGTCAACGGAGGCATTTCCAGCAGACAGACGACTTTACGAGGGGTATGGTGATCGGGCTGAGAAGGGCAGATTGGTCGCTTCGTCAAATCGCAGCCGATACCCATAGGGATGTGTCCACGGTGCAGCGCCTGTGGCGAAGATGGTTGGCGCAGGGACATGTGGCACGTGCGAGGGGTCCAGGCGCAGTCCGAGTGACGTCAGTACGCGAGGATCGGCGCATCCGCCGCCAAGGGGTGGCAGCCCCGCACGCCACGTCAACCGCCATTCTTCTGCATGTGCAAGACACCCTGGCTGTTCCAATATCGACCAGAACAATTTCCCGTCGATTGGTTGAAGGAGGCCTGCACTCCCGGCGTCCGCTCAGAAGACTACCATTGACTCCACAGCATAGACGTGCACGCCTGGCATGGTGCCGGGCTAGAGCGACTTGGATGAGGGAATGGCGGAACGTCGTGTTCTCCGATGAGTCACGCTTCTGTTCTGTCAGTGATAGTCACCGCAGACGAGTGTGGCGTCGGCGTGGAGAAAGGTCAAATCCGGCAGTAACTGTGGAGCGCCCTACCGCTAGACAACGCGGCATCATGGTTTGGGGCGCTATTGCGTATGATTCCACGTCACCTCTAGTGCGTATTCAAGGCACGTTAAATGCCCACCGCTACGTGCAGCATGTGCTGCGGCCGGTGGCACTCCCGTACCTTCAGGGGCTGCCCAATGCTCTGTTTCAGCAGGATAATGCCCGCCCACACACTGCTCGCATCTCCCAACAGGCTCTACGAAGTGTACAGATGCTTCCGTGGCCAGCGTACTCTCCGGATCTCTCACCAATCGAACACGTGTGGGATCTCATTGGACGCCGTTTGCAAACTCTGCCCCAGCCTCGTACGGACGGCCAACTGTGGCAAATGGTTGACAGAGAATGGAAAACCATCCCTCAGGACACCATCCGCACTCTTATTGACCCTGTACCTCGACGTGTTTCTGCGTGCATCGCCGCTCGCGGTGGTCCTACATCCTACTGAGTCGATGCCGTGCGCATTGTGTAACCTGCATATCAGTTTGAAATAAACATCAATTATTCGTCCGTGCCGTCTCTGTTTTTTCCCCAACTTTCATCCCTTTCGAACCACTCCTTCTTGGTGTTACATTTGCTCTGTCAGTCAGTGTATCTGTGAATATGTGTCTCTTAACCTGAGGAACTTGGTACCTTATTGAACTGAAGGTCATCGGGGCGAAGGATTGTGGATGCTTATGGATGTCCTGCTTGAGGAACCTGAAACGCTGGTACCAAATTTCTTCAACACAATTGTTCCGAAACACTATAAAATAGTAATAAATCACCACGACTGTACAAAATACTCGAAACAGACAAGGTAACGGCGCTAGAAGAAACATATAGTTATACCGGTGTGTTTATACAGCGCTCAAAGAGAAGTTCTGCTACATTCTGGTTTAAAGCACTTCTTATTTTACTATAGATAGATAGATAAAAGCCTTTATTTTCTGTGGCGAAGTTATGGCTCTTGGCCCTTTCTTACACTTAACCACACACATATTATTATTTGTTAACGATGACACTGATTAACTTAAAATACTAAGAACTACAAATAACACTAATTTTTAAGACAAGAATATGAATATATACAAGCAAAGAAGAAAGAAAGAAAAAGGAACTGCCTAGATCAGAATATAAATAGATTACCAAGGGCATATACGGAACACAGCATGCATTCAGTTATAGAAAAGAAAAAGTAACGCAACAAAAACTCGAATTTGGTAATATGGGATTTTGAACAAAAACTCAATACCGTGTATAGGCAGCTCGGGCCCTGAGCAGCATTCCCTTTCAAATAAACCAACTTGTTACGGGGAAAATTATCCCACTTTTGGATACAAGCTTCAGTCAGTTGCCGAATGTTACCAGTTCAGTTCATATCCTCAGAATATACCAGCCACATTATTATCATGTTCATTTATATTATCATGTTGTACATTCTATAATTATTTCTTTTATTACTATCTCCATATTTGCTATTAGTACTATATTATTTAAAAAGGATTTCTTGTATTTAAAAAATATATGTATGTTAATTTATTTTAAATGTTGTGGTTAAGTGTAAGAGAGGGCCTTGAGACCTAACTTCGCCACGAATAAAGACGACTTACTTACTTACTTACTTACTTACTTACTTACTTACTCCTTTATGCCGTGAGTTTCAAAAAACGGATTGACCAACTTGGCCACTAGTGTAAAAACTTCGCCCGCATTGGCAAAAAATCCTGCAACTACAAGTTGGTGGACGATGGTTCGTGATACCCAGGATTACAGGCGCACGTCGACCAAATATGATCACGCTCCAGAGCTTGACAGAACCACCTTGCTGCTGATGGCGCTCCGGGATAAATAGTTCGTTCCATCTCTCGCTGATCTTCTCCAGGCTCCTATTGTACTGGTGCAAGCTTATGGCGACCTCATCTTAATAGCGCACGTTCCCACTGTTCCTAACACCATAGGCTTTCAATTGTTGCCCAACTCACACGAACTTCCTTACGGTGTAGTTGAAGAGGATACTTTGGCAGTGGCCTCCTTGATACCAGGTCTCCTTCATGAGGCGTTTTCATACTGTGAGATTCGATACATTCATTCTTGTGTGTTTTTGAAGACCCAAGGTGCAAGTAGCAGTGGGAACAATGTACTGAATGGAACAAACACTGATTCTCCCAGCTGTCGATCAGCAATCGTTTTTGGCTTCCTGATCTTTTCTTAAACCCTCAAGGCATCATTCCAAAACGAGCATGTTAGGCCCCTTTAAACAACAAGCATCATCATCATCATCACCAAAACGAGTGGTGACATCCACTTGTCACCATCCTTCTTGCAGCAGTGTCACAATTTGAATAACGCCAGAAGCAGCAATGGCTACTCCTGTCATGCTACACACCAGCTGTCTACACAGCAGCGACTTTACAGGTGATGTGATGTTAAATTGACCGACAAGACAAATGCCTCCTATCGTACAAATATCACACTTAATCTGAGATTTTCATCAGAAAATCCTCAGTCGAACGAGTGAACTGCCTATAACACGAGGCTGGCCTCCTTACGCCGTGGTATAAATCATGAACCTGCCTCGAAACTACATGGATTTAGTTAAACGTAAAGAGAAATCGGGTTCTATTTATAATGACACAGATGTATCTCCCTTGGTAATAGCTTTAGAGATTAACCGTTTCTCTCTTTTATTCTCAAAGCGAATGTAACGATCTTGCGGTCAGAGGCTCTCGGCGTTTTACGACACAGAGGAAGATAAAAGTGCTTTCCTGCACGCACGTAATAGAATTACTAGTAGACATTCCGAAGGTATGTTGCCCATTATCCTGAAATTACTATGTTCTCTTTGAAAGTGTATGCTTTCAGCGATACCCCGTCCAGATTTCTAGCTATATACAGCCATTTAAATGACATGGTGCATTCTTCAGTAACTGCTCACAAAGAAGAAGTAAGTACCTTAAAGAGGACAATATCGAATATCATCCACAAATTGTAAAATTCTACTGTATACCTCGAGTAAGGTGTGTAATAATCTTTATTATCAACAACGTCCTACAGGGATCCATCTTAACACAATTTGACCATTCTGTACAACTGCACATGTTATTTTAGGTACTATGTTCTTGCTGGGGAAATATGCTTAAATTTTAAACCTTATTCGGTTGTTATTACATCTTTATTCAAATACAAATGAATCGTAAATTGCTGAAGGGTTAGAAGTCCACATTTTGGCGGTTTCCACTTATCCGTATATATATGAATCTCTTCCTCTGGGTTATGACCAGCCTTAAGTGTTAAAAGACATTAAATCCGGGACAATCTCCAGCTTATTCGGGGTGGCCAGTTCTTTTATGGAGTGTTAAAAGGTAGTAAGTCCTGGCTGTGTTCTTGTTTCTCCCTACATTGGGAGTTATGTGAAACGCAAATTTAAGCTAATTCAGCCACGCTTCCACATAACTTGGCCTACCCTGAGGGTTCTGTTCCCATCCACACTAAAAAGTTGAAGGATATTCAGCAGCCCCTACCATACATTCTGCAGGATATGGAGGAAGGCGATTTTAAAAATATATTCTAAAATGGAACAATGTGGAAAGTTTGGGGGACGAGGGTGATGAAGACTGACAAAACACTATCCAGGGTTTTAATGGTCAGTTTTTAAATAATAAAGAGGGTAACACTTAAAATATTCTACATTGGTATTAATGTCCGGCTCCATGGCTAAATGGTTAGCGTGCTGGCCTTTGGTCACAGGGGTCCTCGGTTCGATTCCCGGCAGGGTCTGGAATTTTAACCATCATTGGTTAATTTCGCTGGCACGGGGGCTGTGTGTGTGTGTCGTCGTCTTCATCATCATTTCATCCTCATCACGACGCGCAGGTCGCCTACGGGAGTCAAATCAAAAGACCTGCACCTGGCGAGCCGAACATGTCATAGGGCACTCCCGGAATAAACGCCATACGCCATTTCATTATATTGATATTAAAGAGGATTGCCTAATGTAAAATTTCTTGATTTCTTTTGGTGATATTTCAGTATGTGACTTAGATAAACCTCATACTTACAAAAATATTTCCCTTTAATTTTCAGAGATTGGCCGTATTTCTATTAATATAAACGCATTATATACTATAATTACCAACAAATACTTTGTTTAATATCCCAATTAAAGGGTAATTTTCAAAGAATAGCATTTTTAAATGGAAATTACATAAGAAGAAAGAGTGAATTTCTAAAAGGACTTAAGTCAATGCACTTTAAACATAGTATATAAAAGTGAACTTCATATTCAATTTTTGGATTTATATAGGTCAATCAAAAGTAGCCAAACGTATTACAAAAGATTTTTGCTTTCATAATGCAATAACGCAGAATACAAACACTTTTTCTTAGTTTTCTCAGAACTAGGTTCAATGGACTTACGCCGTTCTACAATTCCTGACACAAATATAAGGGGAATTAGTGCCTTTCAAGTGTGAACCAGCGGTATTCTTTACATTTCCTCAGTTCAAGGGTGTTCATAATCCTCTAATTTAATTGCTAAATAATTAATTAATTTGTTAATAGACTTGTGCTACAACCGTGTTGATATTAACTCAGTTATAGTTAAATCTGCAGGGTCTCTATTATAAAGCCAGACCGTCCAGTGGAGATTTTACTCGTCCAGAACTAAGCAGATGTACGTGAATCTTGACCTTGCAAGGAGTGTGCACGTGTTCCACCTAGCATTAACAGCTAATGTCATTCTCAGATGTTGAAACGGTGATGCAGTTATTGCAACACCGTATTTTCGTATGTAAAAAGGTTTTAGGTACGAAGTGGCTCGACGGCTACGGGATGTATTTGAACAGCAATTTCCGGGTGAAGTGCCACGTTCATTAGCACATTTTGATGTAATTGTAAATAAATTTGAAACTATTGGGTCAGTGCTGAGTAAAAAGTATGCGCGCACTTGAGCAGTTTTAGCAGAGGAAAAGCTAGATGACATTGGTGCGAATCTTCAACGGTCACCGAATAAATCCCTCACAAAATTAGCACAAGTAGAGGTTTCGGTTTCTTCTGCACACAGAGCTACAAAGCTGTTACACATCAAACCGTACAGGTTTACACGGGCCCATTGTTTAAAACTTCCTGATTCAGCCACAAGAGTGAGATGTTTTGAGTGGTATCTTGCATCATTGAATGGTGGTTTATTCGACCCACAGCTTGTGTTCTTTGAGGATGAGGCCTCGTTACATCTTAATAATCGTGTGAACAGTCATAACTAGAGCCCGGATTTTTATGCATTAATAGATTAGAATGCAAACTAACTGAAGCGAGTAGCAAGTATAGTCTACCTTCACAACGACTATGCTATGGGGTTTGCATGTACATTAGGGGTACGGCCCATCAGAACCCCTATAATTTATGTTACTCTTGCTACATTATGGAAGAGCGAGTGGCCGACATTTCCTACTAACCTAATTAGTTTGCAGTCTAACATTTTACTGCATAAAAATCCGGGCTTTAGTCATAACTCTCGCTGCTGGTGTGCAAAAAGTGCTAATGGTGTTTATGAAGTCCCTTATTATGACGGACGACACTTCCAGCATCTTTTATAAGGTAAGATTTCGTATAAGAATGTATATATGCTTAAAGCAGGGCGGCTGCGCCCAACGAATATTGGGCTTATGCAGCTGCCATAGCACAGAGTACAAACACTGTGCACTCGGTCTGGGTTTATAATAGAGACCCTCTACAACTGTATTTTAAGTTTAAGATGTAAATTTCATTTACGAAACCAACTGACCCACTAGGCTGTGGCGAAACCTGATTCTCAGAGAAAGTTTCATTATTTATGATGGCATAATGTTGTAAGAAGTAGAACTGCGTACGTCGGCTCACAAAATCTGGTTCGTTAATTTTCCGCATACCCCCTGTGTGTGGGGGACGCAGACGAAGAATACACCTACGGTATCCTCTGCATGTCGTAAGAGACGACTAAAAGGGGCGACCAAGGGATGATCAAATTAGAACCATGAGACTACTTGCAATTCGTACCATCACGCAGGGAACAACCTGGGTCACTTTTACTAGCGCGTAGTACCACTATGGTAGGTGCAAAATATGT
Source organism: Anabrus simplex (assembly GCF_040414725.1). Classification (NCBI taxonomy): domain Eukaryota; kingdom Metazoa; phylum Arthropoda; class Insecta; order Orthoptera; family Tettigoniidae; genus Anabrus; species Anabrus simplex. The sequence continues at coordinate 95,698,206 of NC_090268.1, read as the reverse complement.
TTGTGATTAGTAGCGACAGTGTGTGGTTCAGGATGCATTTTAAAGTACCTGTGATTTGTACCCCTTTATGAACAACACAATGGGATGAGCGACACCATGGTTCTGCCTTGCCTATGCTTAGTACCCACTATGTGTTCAGTCCACTTATGTGAGGAACGCCATAGGTTTGCGTGGCCTGTATAGGTTTGAATTGCCTTTAAGTACCGCCCCAGTGTGCGGAACTCCATAGGTCTGTGTTACATGTGCGAATTTCGATACCTGTGCATAGTACCATAATGTGCGGAATACCACGAGTCTACGCTACTTTTGATTAGTACCGCCACGAACCTGATACGCAGGCGTAGCAGGGGGAGAGGTGATACTCCCACGTGGCGCGTCCCAGGTGGCGGATAGGGGGGTCCTAACCGGCTTGCCGGCGGACTTGAGGGAAATAAAATACCTCTCGCGGACCAAACACACACCCCCTGTGGGTGGGGGAGGCTGACGAATAATACACCCACGGTATCCCCTGCCTGTCGTGCGAGGCGACTAAAAGGGGCGACCAAGGGATGAATGAATTAGAACCATGCAACTACTTTTGATTCGTACCATCATGTGGGGAACATCATGGGTTGCATGTACTTGCGAGTAGTATCACTAATATGGTACTAAATATGTTTGTGATTCGTTGCAGTAAAAAGCCTGGCCTGGTGGATTCCGGTACCCGTGCGTTGTACCCATGTGGGCAACACCGCGGGTCTGGGCGTAGCCTGTGAGTTGTACCACTATATGAGCGACACCGTGGGTCTGCGTTGCCTGTGATTAGTACTCACTATGTGCGGAACACCACGGGGCCCTTGGGACCGGCACCCGTGACTAGTACCCTAGGTGAGGAAACTCATCGGTTTGCGTTGGCTGTAAGTGACGCCATTGTGTGCGAAACACCATAGGTCTGCGTTACCTGTACGAAGTACAATACTTGTGCGTAGTACTATCTTTTGTGGAACACCGTGAGTCTTCGCTGCTTCTGATTAATACCCCAACATGACACATACCATGGTTCTATTTTACTCGCGACATGTACCATTCTGTGGGGCCTTAGACGTGGATTTTGCACCCCCTTTAGACACCAAGCATCATTGTGCTTTATAAGTGGTACCTTGGTTGGTAATACTGTTCTTTTCGTTCTCTATTGAATCCGATCCACTGGTTTTTGTTTTTGTTTGTTTTGTGTTTTGTTGGGTTCCTGTCCATTCATTCATTCTTCATGACATTTTTTATTTTTATTTTGGTCAGTGGATGCCTTTGTAATTTTTGTTCTTTCATTTCGTACCATTAGGGGCCGATGACCTTCGCTGTTAGGCCCCTTAAAACAACAAGCATCATCATCATTAGTACCGCAACATGAAAAATAGCATGGTTCTACCTTCCTAGCGATGAGTACCATTATGAGAGGCCGATGGCCTGGATTTTGGACCCGTTTTGACTACAAGCATCATCGAGTCAGTATTGTGCTTTAGTAGCAGTCCCTTGGTCAGTAATACTATTATTTAACGCTAGTTCCTGCGAATGTGAGGCATTGCGGGTCGGATCCACTGACAGTTTTAACTTCATATCCATCCATTCATTCTTCGTCCTCACGTTTTCGAATTCTGGTCAGTGGCGGATTATGGATTTTTAAATTGTCATAACATTTCGTACCATTAGGGGCCGATGGCCTAGATGTTAGGCCCTTTAAGCAACAAGCATCATCATCAATTTTCCACATAATGGAAGGCTTAGCCGGTGGGATTTTATTGTTGTCCACCGGTATGTTCAAACTCTGTACCATAACGTCTTCTAGATATCATCTAATGGCGTGCTCGAAAAGAACACAACCCATTATCACATTTGCCAAAGACTCTGTTTTATGAGATACCAAGTACATAATATTCGAATCTAATTATATATTGAGATGTAGATACACAATGTTTTTAATAAATCTATAAATTATCATTATTGGAGTAGAACCTCTGAAATCAGAACTATCTGGCGCTGTTGTCTGTTCGTATCTGGAAATAATCGTATTATACACGTAATACTATACCTAGTAGGCCTGTACAGTACACATTTACAGTTCTAGTAGCTACTTGGAAACGAAGCGTAATGGTGAGACAGAAAGAGCGAGGGTGGTAGCAGTATCTGCAGTACACCGGAGTTTTACATACTTTGAGATTGGCATTTGTTACCGGTATCCTGCATATACAGAGTAAATCGGGACTGGTTAAGTGTTTATAATTTTCATTGTTAAATTGACCAGTGTATTTGTTTCCTGGTCCTGGATTTGTAACCACTCTCTCAGTATATCTCTTGTATTATGTAGGGTACATAACGTTTACACACCTTTGCATTATCATATCGTCGTTGCCGGGAAAAAACTCCTATGTGCAAAATAACAATTTTTCAGGAGAGACAAAAAATTATTTCATATAATAATACTTAACTTCATAATAATCGAAGTAATCTAGTTCCCTTCTGTACCTGTCTTTTTATAACCCTGTACTGTTTAACTGCAGTAATATTAATTATTTCACCAGATATTTAATTTTTGTTCATTACGTTGACACATAGGAGGTTATGGTTTCCACGAAATTACACATAGGAGATTTTGCTTTAAGAATGAAGCTTTTATTATATTGAAGTTTTACTCAAACACATGAATCATTACAGTTTATTCAGCTGAATTTTATTACATCAATTGTTCCTAATTGTATTTTATTAAATGTATACTATGCAAATTGATCACTGTCCTCTTCTGGGAACTTTTCACTTGTCCGGCTTTACAGAGAGATTATCATAGAAAGAGTGGTGGTCATGGTCAAGTACCTGCTTCAGTTCCTGCAAATGAGTGAACTTAGATATTGTGATTGGCAATTGTGCAGTGTACAAACTGCGTGGTTCACCAATTGGAAAACTCATTCTCCTCCTTTGTGGAAGTTCTTCCCACTCTGCTGTGTGTTCCAATTTGTAATTTATTCTTCCATCAGGTAAGTACTGCAGTTGGCGGATATCTGTCACTACAGGGTCGCCAGATTTTCTTCCAGGCCGTAATGATGGGAGGTTTGATTTATGCTCAAAATCCTTAAAGAAACTGAAGTCGACACTTTTCACATTGTATGGCTTCGTGGGTCTGGCTTGCCTCATTCTTGCTATATAATCCATGGGCGAATTAATTGTTGGAGAGAAGTAGTGCTCTAGAGTGGCATGGGCACTATCACATTCCATCATAGTATGCCCCTTTTCCAGATACAATTGTTCAACGGTGATGTTCTTAGATCTAGCGGCATTACTTAAGGCGCTGGCTAAAACCTTGTTCCTATTCTGATAATTACAGCCATCAGAAATTAAGGTAACCTTATTGGTTGGAGGTGGCAAATTATCAATAAAATTAACTATGCATGAAGTAAATTCATTTGCACTTACACCACCATTGCCCTCGTGCCATACATAAAGTGTAACATCAGCGTTTCTTAGATCATAAATTGTGAAATTGTGTACTTGAAGTTTCTGTCTGTAGTATGTCTTGGATGCTAGCAACTTAGGACACAAAAGAACACTTTGAAGATTCATTGTTACCACAACATGATAATCAGTACTGGCCTCCTTAGCTTTATTCTTCGCTTCCCGAGCCTCGTCTTTCCTTAGGAGGTGTTTTTGATATTCTTCTTCTTCTACTTGACCAACTTTATATGCACAGCAAATGTCGCACTGGTCTTTTTTAGGCAGATGAATATCAATTTTGTCTTCTTCCAACGTATCCATGAAAAGGGTTCTACAGCTCGGAGATTTGTTGTTTTCGTCACACCATTCCTTGTAGACTGAAAACATATGTAATTTTGATCGAAAAGTTGGCTCAACGTATACCTTTTTCGTGGACTTTCGACAATAATGGCTGGGAACTTTAGGTAAAACTCCAAGCCACTCACGAATTGTCTTCTTGTCTTCAATTTTCCTTTTCTTCTTGATGGACATAGGTACATCCTGCTTTTCTTGGGCACGTGTTTTCAATGGACTGCTTCGGGCATCGGTGTCTGAATTATCTGCTCCCTTACCAGTAGAAGTTGAAATATGTTCGACGTCCTTTACATGTGTCCATCTCTTGTAACTGTCCTCACCAATCCCCAAAGTGTTAATGAAAAATGTTCGGCAAACACGCACACTTTCTCCGTCAGGTTTAGTTAAATGTATATCATGGCCTACGTTCTTTCTTTTGATGTTGCCTGCTGTTTCTTTGCGCCTCCTGAGAACATTCCTAGTGGTGACAAGCCCTCTGATGTACGCCTTCTTTTCAGCCCAGGATGGAATCTGCCAGAAATCTTTGAACAATTGACATCGGTGCTCCTCGTTGATTGTACCGCAAAGGAATGTCTTCTGTGTCTTCTTTATAAGTTCTTTATGTTTTCATCTGTTACCTAATTTTCTTGCCTGTTTTGTGATTACTTTAGCCTTTTGCTGTAAGCCTAAGTAAGGCTTGCCAAAGATTCTATTTGAACGGGATTTTTCCTTTGCTTTGTGGTTGAGTCTCTTCTCTGCGCTTACATTTCGTATATCAGGATTACCAACAGACATTTCGGAATGATCCAGCGCCTCACTCACAGTTTTCGTACCTTCGTTAGACGTATCTTCGGTCTTCGGTGTCCCTCTATTTTTAAGAGAGTTCAGTATATTTCGGAGATCATCTTCTTCTACATTCCAATTAATGGAAGAGATGTCATGTAGATCTTCTAAATCTGAAATAAATGATTTAATATTAGAAAACAGTTTTTATCCTTCGTGTGGCTCCATTTGTCAACGTCACAGATTTTACACTAATTGCTTTGTACTCGTATTAGTCACAATTTTATGTTTAAGTAGAAGGCTTGTAAAACTTCAAACATACCTATTATAGGGCAGGCGATTTCCATTGCCTCCACATTTCTTGCTGTGCTGGTAGTCATTAACAGACATCGCCGCTATGGATGCAGTAAGTTCTTCTAGATGAAAGGGAAATGAGGATTATTTTGTAGATAAATTTTAGAGGCCACATGACTATTTGTTTACCAATAATGCAACATTCATATTGAACATAGTTTCTATGATATCCATGTGTTTCAAGTTGGTATTGTAATTCATACGTTCCTGCTGCAGAACTTGTAACATCCATCACGTCGTCCAATATTTCTTCCATGGTAGGGGTGTCGTCATTTCCATAGTGATTTGTCTCTGTTGTGGGTTTTACAAATGCACCTGCGGTATATTAAAGGAAATAAAACGATCATACTATTGTCATCTTACAATCCATAGTAGTTGTTATTTAAATGTGCATAGAGTTGGGATAGCCCTTGTGTTTTTGGTATTTTAAGATTTGCAATGCATCATGCTTTCATCACTGTTTATTAATTGACTTACCTTTGTCTGACTGATAATCTTTTGTAGATATCTCCAATGCCATTTGTAGAATCTTCTTTCCACGGCTGAACATTTATCTTCACAATAAAGTTCCTGCAGCAATAATAGTAGAAGCGGCAGAAAAAGATCTGACGTCTACTTGTTCAATCTGGCGCCATACAGAGTAAACAATCCCTATAGAGTTGTCATTGTTGAGCAGAAGGCGGAAAATTATAACACTAACTTGTTCGACTCAACACATAGGAGATATTTCCCGGTAGCGTGAACAGTGTGGACCAAGGTATAATACTCCTATGTGTCCTTCAAGCACGTAGGAGATTTTCGCCAGCAACAAAAATGCTAAGCCACATAGGAGGTGCAATATTTTGTGGAATTTAACCCATTTAATATTTTCTAACACATTGGAGGTTTTGCCACTTCGTAGTGGCAGCCATTCTGAATCTCTTGGTGCTAAAATCTCATTTTCACAAATTCTGACACATAGGAGTTTTTTCCCGGCAACGACGATATGCTAAATACATAAATAGCACAGCTCGTGAACATTTAAAAACACTGAAAGTTGTCAAGCGACTTGACATGGGGAAGGTGCTCCAAAATTGCTTAAAGAATAGCGTCGGGTAAACAATTTTCAGTGAATGAAATAGAACTGTGGTAAAATTGAACATGTTTGTAACACAAGTGGGAAAAAGTACTGGAACAACGCCACAACTCGACGGTGTCTGTGAATAATAATAATAATAATAATAATAATGTTATTTGTTTTACGTCCCACTAACTACTCTTTTACTGTTTTCGGAGACGCCGAGGTGCCGGAATTCAGTTCCGCAGAAGTTCTTTTACGTGCCAGTAAATCTACCGACACGAGGCTGACGTATTTGAGCACCTTCAAATACCACCGGACTCAGCCAGGATCGAACCTGCCAAGTTGGGGTCAGAAGGCCAGCTCCTTAACCGTCTGAGCCACTCAGCCCGGCTTGTGTGAATAATAAAATTAAGGAAGCAACTTTCTTGTGGTTTACTAAGGAAAGACAAAAAATGCGTTCATTTAGTGACACGTTGATTCAAGAAAGGACGTTAGAGCTCAAAGAATTATGACTGACGATTCAGAATTTACTGTTTGCAATGGATCGTTAGGCCACCGGAAAAAGAAATATGGAAACCTACGACTAACGATAAGCGGAGAGAAATTATCAGCCATTGTTGCCACAGCAAAAAATTATTAAATTTGCAGATGGATTTCGTCAGAAAATTATTCGCCACAGCTACTTTTCAACGCGGTGGTTCGAAACCATTATTCACCGAAAGCAGCGCATAGCCAACGTACTTGGTGTTAGTGTACAATTGTATTCAAGTAAAACCATTATGAAAACGGAAGAAAGGAGAAAGAAACAAATGAATGCCTTGTTATTTCTATTGACATTATAAGCGAGGAAATGCTTGAAGGATGATTTCATAACTCTATTGTGTAGGTGACTAACAAAACTCATAACAAGGTTTGCATACCATGCAGTGGGAAGCTAATTAATATGACCACGCTGGCATGCAGCCCACACTTGCAGAGTGTTGCGTGCTTGGAGGAGAGACTAGACTGGCTGGGGCAGGATGGGCGTATCAGGGGAAAATCGACTAGGCCTATTGTTGCCACTCAGCGCTATTCAGCATGACTCTGCTCTCTCCTTTCCCGTCACCGCCATCAATGGTCGATAAGCGTACCGAACATTCAACGCCGAAGAGTGAAAGCACAGCAATCAACTCAACAGTACGTATGACCTGTTGCTGTACAGTCCAGGTGTATCGTACAGCATAAAAGAGCGTCGCATTCTTCAACCACAGCATGAGACATTTACCTTAACTTGACCAATATTCTGCTTTTCCATTACATTGGTGCAACTCTTGAATATATTATCTCACTCGTGACAGCACAGTTTCACTAATGTAATAATGCTACATGCGGAAAGTTTCTTAAACATTCTCTCATTCATTCTGAATTACCCTGTACATCGTTCATCGAAAACTACAATAAATCAGCTCCTTAAAGTCGCTGGCTGAATGGTCAGCGTCCTGGCCTTCGGTTCAGAGGGTCGCGAGTTCGATTCCCGGCCGGGTCAGGGATTTTAATCTTCATTGGTTAATTCCAGTGGCCCGAGGGTTGGGTGTTTGTGCTGTCCCCCAACATCCCTGCAACTCAAACACCACACATAACACTATCCTCCACCACAATAACACGCAGCTACCTACACATGGCAGATGCCACCTACCCTCATGGGAGGGTCTGCCTTACAAGGGCTGCACTCGGCTAGAAATAGCCACACGAAATTATAATTATTATTAGCTCCTTAAGAGATAGCATTGCTAACTAAACTACAGGTATTCAGATAACACCTTGAACTGAATCATTTTGTATACCATCTCAGAAAGTTGGTTAAAAGAAGAACACAATCAAAGACACTCGTAGTGCAACTCATTAAGGGTCTCTTGCTTGCCAAGAAAGCTCCTACCCAGCTAACATTTTTAGAGTACAAAATGGTCAACTTACGATATCTTCAGCCATGTTGCTGAGCTTTTGTTACAGAGTCACTGTCTTCGTATCTGTTGTAACCAAGGTTGAAGTTTACAGAACACAACTTTATTTGCTTCACTTTATAATATTTACACAAATAACTGAAATTTATTTTGAAGCAAAAAGGAATATTGAATCTTGAGAAAAGTCTGTCTTTATACAATATGTACAGGTTTGCAGTCTTTATATACACTTCTATCTTGAAAAGATAGTCTTTGTGAATTGACACTTTGATAGTCGAGAACTATCTGGCACACTAACATAAATGTTCATGAGAGTCCTTGTTTGTTGAAGTGCCTGAATTCCTAAAAAGCAAGTTCAATTGATTGAAGAAATTCCACCTAGCGAAACTAAGGGAGCTTGCATAAGTTAGGGAATGAAAATGGCTTGTAAGAGAATTACGGAACATAGGCAGCGGAAACAGGTAAGGGAGCGGTGACCAGAGGTGAAACCTCGTACTGCCAGAAATTCAGTCCACCTGGTCGAAGCACATTTTCAAGAGGAGTAGCCTCCGTGCTCGACGTAGGGTGTATTCTGGAGCTGGACACCGGGGCAAGTGGGCAAGTGAGCTGGCAGGGAGCTCCTATTTATAGTACACTCGATGGTCAGGCACGCGCACTGAGGGCTGCGCGTCGAAGCTAGCAGAATGATACACAGGCGCGCGTGCAGCTGGCTGGCGGAGCGAGAAGGGAGTGCCGGACATACAACAGTATCAGCCACCTCTCGTATTAGTCCCACCAAGTTGAGAGAATACCATTCCAACCCTCATTCCAGAAATGAAATCCACGAACCTGCTACGCAGGCGTAGCAGGGGGAGAGGTGATACTCCCGCGTGGCGCGTCCCAGGTGGCGGATAGGGGGGTCCTAACCGGCTTGCCGGCGGACTTGAGGGAAATAAAATACCTCTCGCGGACCAAACACACACCCCCTGTGGGTGGGGGACGCACATGTAGAATACACCCGCGGTATCCCCTGCCTGTCGTAAGAGGCGACTAAAAGGGGCGACCAAGGGCTGACTGAATTAGAACCATGAAACTAATTTTGAATCGTACCATCACGCGGGGAACACCATAGGTTGCCTGTACTTGCGAGTAGTACCACTAAATTCGGTACGAAATAGGTTTGTGATTAGTAGCAGTAAAAGCCTGGCCTGGTGGATTCCAGTACCCGTGCATCGTACCCATGTGTGCAACACCGCGGGTCTGGGCGTAGCCTGTGAGTTGTACCACTATATGAGCAGCACCGTGGGTCTGCGTTGCCTGTGATTAGTACCCACTATGTGAGGAACACCACGGGAATACCGGCGCCCGTGTTTAGTACACCTAGGTGGGGAACCTTCTCGGTTAGCGTTGAATCTGAGTTGGGCCATTGTGTGAGACACACCATAGGTCTGCGTTACTTGTACGTATTGCAATACTTGTGAGTAGTACCATCTTTTGTGGAACACCGTGAGTCTTCGCTACTTCTGATTAATACCCCAACATGACACATACCATGGTTCTATTTTACTCGCGACATGTACCATTCTGCGGGGCCTTAGACGTGGATTTTGCACCCCCTTTAGACACCAAGCGTCATTGTGCTTTATAAGTGGTTCCTTGGTCGGTAATAATGTTATTTTCGATTTGTATTGCGTCTGATCCACTGGTTTTTGTTTGTTGGTTTGTTTGTTTTGTGTTTTGTTGAGTTCCTTTCCATCCATTCATTCTTCATGCCATATTTTATTTTTATTTTGGTCAGTGGATGCCTTTGCAATTTTTGTTCTTTCATTTCGTACCATTAGGGGCCGATGACCTTTGATGTTAGGCCCCTTAAAACAACAAGCATCATCATCATCATCATCAGAAATGAAATCCCTGGACAGTCGGAAATCAATCCCGGGGCCTCAAAGTAAGAGGCAGGCCAACTATCCCTACAACAGAGTGATGGCAGACAGTTGGACAATTTGGTGGTGGTGATTCTTGTTTTAAGAATAGAGGAAGTATAACTGGGCATTCAATAAATGAAGTAATGGCATTACAGTATAAGCCTGATATCCTGACCTCCTAATAGACGAGTGGACTTCTGAACAAGTAATTCCATATTTATTTTCGTTTTCTAAGAAAGTGTTATGTGATACTGACTTCCACTCAGGTTCACTAAAAGGAGAACGTGACTTCATGGAGATCTGTCAGTTGCACCAAGTTGAAGTGTTAAGGTTAAAAGGAACAACAGTAATTGAATTCAAGCGACATACATATATATACGAGGTATTGATACCAACGAAGTTCGAAAGCACTTACCTAACTAACGTACGAAAGACAGAAAAAGAGGATCTTCAATTTACATGGAAGGAATAGAACAGTTACGAACTGATAACAGAAACGCTTTCTGTAATGGGAAGAATGCCGTGGAGTGAGTGACTAGATGTTTCAGGAAACCTAATTTCACTCGCACTGTGGTTCGTGCGCTCAAATACTGATACTTTTGCCTCACATTAAAAGAACTGTTACGCTCAACTGCTTAGCAACCCCGTCAGCGTTTCACAATATTTGCAATGTTGAAAAACTCATTTCTTTTTACTCGACGGACGAGTTAGGTTATGCATTCCGCACAACAGAACTGCTGTAATGGTTGCTGTTCAGTCTTACATCACGGCGTTGACACGTGTATAATTTCCATCAAATGCCGTGCATACCTAAAATGCCTTCTGTGGAGAACACCACGGGGCCCGTGGGACCGGCACCCGTGACTAGTACACCTAGGTGAGGAAACTCATCGGTTTGCGTTGGCTATGAGTGGCGCCATTGTGTGAGAAACACCATAGGTCTGCGTTACCTGTACGAAGTACAATACGTGTGATTAGTACCATCTTGTGTGGAACACTGTGAGTCTTCGCTACTTTTGATTAGTACCCCAACATGACAAATAGCATGGTTCTACTTTACTCGCGACATGAACCATTCTGTGGGGCCTTAGGTCTGGATTTTGCACCCTTTTCGACATCAAGCATCCTCGATTCAGGATTCTGCTTTATGAGTGGTCCCTTGGTCACTAATAAATTATATATGATCCTTTTTTTTAGTTGAATCCACTAATTATTTTGTTTGCTCGTTTTTTGGTTTTTCTTTGTTGGGTACATGTCCATCCATTCCTACTTCACGAAGATTCCTTTTTTTTTTTGGTCAGTTTATGATTTTGAATTTTTTGTTCTCATTTCATTTCGTACCATTAGGGGCCGATGACCTCGATATTAGGCTCCTTTAAACAACAAGCATCACTACCCAATTTCTTGTGATAGGTTTTAATCCCTACTCGAACCGATACTACTACTACTACTACTACTACTACTACTTCTTCTTCTTCTTCTTCTTCTTATTATTATTATTATTATTATTATTATTATTATTATTATAAGCCCCCGTGTGTCAGGTGTCAGCGCGCCGGCCTCTCACTGCTGGATACCGTAATTCAAATCCTGGTTCCTCCATGTGAGAATTGTGTTGGACAAAGCGGAGGCGGGACAGGTTTTTCTCCGAGTACTCCGGTTTTCCCTTTCATCATTCAATCCAGCAACACTCTCCATTAAAATTTGATTTCATCTGTCAGTCACGTATCATTGCCTCAGAGAAGTGTGACAGGTTTCGGCAGTCGGCACATATCCTATCCTCGCCGCTAGATGGGGCTTCATTCATTCCATTCCTGACCCGGTCGAATGACTGGAAACAGGCAGTGGATTTTCATTCCTTCATTATTATTATACCATGCGAATTTTCCGTGTGGTTACGGTCGCGCAGCTATGAGCTTACTTTCGGGAGGAAGTGGGTTTGAACCCCACTGTCGGCAGACCTGAAGATGGTTTTCCGTCGTTTTCCATTTTCACACCAGGCAAATTCCGGGGCTGTACGTTAATTAAGGCCAAGGCCACTTCCTTCCCACTCCTATCCCATCGTCTCCATAAGACCTATCTGTGTCGGTGCAACGTAAAGCAACTTGTAATAATAATAATAATAATAATAATAATAATAATAATTAATATAAGTGGCCTTAATCCAGTTAGCACATTTATTTATTTTAATACAATGAGCCACGAAATCCTTCGTTCATTAACTACGTACTGTATTTCGATTATACGTACCTCGTTGCACATATTCTACGTGAAAACTTGTGGCCGTTTGATCTCCTTTAAGAAAATAGGTGTTTAAATTTTGTTGATGGTCTTCTAAATATGGGCAGAATTCCGGACATCATTTCGGGGTCTCCAGAAACCGTAAACGTAGTCAGTGGGACGTAAAACTATTTTAATACAATCTCCTTCTTTTCTGACCTTTGCTAAATCATTCGAGTTCGGAGCTAAATGAAGATTAAGTCCAGTTTTACAGTTAGATGCCTCTCCAGATATCAATCTTATGTAAGGTGATGTATTCAGAAAAGTAAGATCGTGGTAGCTCCGTGAACCATTACAGCAATGTGGCCTTTAGTTCATTTCCTGTAAGTCCCGAAAAAATAAAAAGTAATGGATATCACTTGGTAATATATCACAACAGCACGATGGATAATCATGAAACCCTCGCATCTTCTCCGCCTGACGTTTATCGTAAGACGTTGTCATCGAGAATAATGACACCAGACGAAGACATACCTGGATGCTTTCTCCGGTTGATGCAAGTTATCGAGTAGTGGACGGTATCAAACTCTAGATGAAGCAGTGGGATGCCTGTCTGGATGTGTGGGTGATTTTTTCTTCTAAGACTATACCGTATTTTTATTCCTTACAATTCATGATTCCTCCTTGTGTTTACCATGTAACCGGACTGAGTGGCTCAGTCATTAGGGAGCTAGATTCCTGTCGCGAATTTTCCGGGTTCCATACTGACTCAGTCTGTGGTATGTGAAGATCCTCAAATTACACCAGGCTCAAATATTCCGACTATTGCGTAACAGACAACAGATGAGTTTGTTTTTGCTTGAATACAAAATTGTCTGTTTCGGTTAATTTACCAGCATATAAAAGAACAACTGGGTCTCAAAATTCCTAGCATCTCGGCGTTTCCACATACCGTAAAAATAGTGGGAAGTAAAACTGTTTTACCTTGTAATTTTATGGTATGATTTTGTAATATTACATGGGATTCCGTTCACACCTTTTAGGCACTATTCATATGATTTCTGTTAATCTGTTCGCCTGTATTATCTGATATGTTAATAGGGTTTTTATTGGGACATTTAGCTACGATTATTTCGGCTATCTCATCTGTTATCTTAGTCTATGGGTAAAATTTCTTAATTTTTGCGTCAGTTTTAATCCCCCTGTTATGTGGCATATCGTTAGAGACCATAGGGGTATGCGAAAAACATGTATTTTACTTCCGTACTAAATTGAAAATCATTATTAATAAGTAACGTTATGGTTTTTCGTCCTTATTATTACTTTTTACAGTTTTCGGAGATGACAAGGTGCCGGAATTTTGTCCCGCAGGAGTTCTTAATGTGCCAGTAAATCTACCGACACAGAGATGGTGTATTTCAAATACCACCGGGCTGAGCCAGGATCGAATATGCCATAATTCAGTCTGATAGCCAGCACACCATCATCTGAGCTATTCAATAAAAAAAATTCTTAACGTATGTAAATCTGGTTAGCTTACGTCAAAATGGGCTTAAGGCAGCTACATTCTAAGTGAGGTCGGATATATCATGAATATACATTGTGCGTACCTACACTGAGAGAATATAAATATGACTGGGAGCAGTTCAATAATGGACATACATCGGCCGGAAGCACGACACGCAGGAAAGATTAAAAATAATGTATGTATATTCGGAAGATAATTTTGAGATAATTGTGGTTGAATAAAGAAGATAAAGAATAAACGCCCTCAACGTTGTCTTCAGCCCCTCACCAATGCGACAACACAAGTCTTCACTGTGAATTCATGGAGTGTGTTGCAATCTGAACCTTTGTCTCGGATGAATGTACCACCTGAAATAGTCAATTTTTAAAATATTGCTTCACTTGAAAATGATAAAATATCTATAAAATGTTAAAATGAATAAATGAAACAGATAACGGAAAAGAAATGTTTGGAACTTCCCTTGTAGTCCTAACACCCGCAAACGTTTACGAATTAGCCCTCTAGAAAATGTGAATTGCAGCTCTAACACAAATACGCGTCCGGTGTTTAGAAGTATTTAACAAAATATTTTAATTTTAATCTACATGATATAACTTTTTATATGTTTTGATTGATAGCTCACACAGGAGCATCAAATGAGGCTAATGTGTAAGATCTTATCGTAGTTTAAAAAAACTAAGCTCATGTTTCTGACGTGTATTAGACTTAACAAACTTTCAGATAAAGTAGAAAGCTTAAGTAAAGCAAACTTTGAGATAAGATAGAAAGCTTAAGTAACGGATTGCTCTGTTTCCTTATAGCATAATGAAGTATAATACGGTATTACGTTATAAATTAGGTCAACGTTTGAAAATTAATGAGTAAAGTTAAAACACAAGTCTCAAATTTACTGGGTTTCAGGTTGACTCAAAGATGGAGAAAAAGGGGGAAAAAGAAAGAATGCATGAACGAATAAATGAATGAATGAAAGAAAGAAAGTGAAACTAATCGAACAGGAAATACAGAAAATGGTAGACTATTAGTTTGATGACAACTAAGTCATTCATTTGTAAATCTTCCGTGCTTTGTAGTGAAGCTAAGGACATGATATCCAAAACTGAGTAGAAACGTCATCATGTGCACATGTAAGTCCATTCCTCAGCCCGAAGGCTGGTCTGATCCTCAACAGGTTCACCATCAGGTATCATAGAAATCCAGGTATCACTGAAGAAGCGTCCTACGGAAATGAGTGACGTGGTTTCCGGTTGTTTTCCTCATCGATCCACAATGTACTATATATATATATATAAATCTGTCAAGCCCACCAAAATATACACACTAGATGACCCCACCAACGAAACCTTAATACGCTTCATATTACTATTACTTTTTTAACAAGAAAATAGGCCTTTGTTGTTAGCTTATGCTGCAGTCACACATACCGAATAAATTAAGAGTTATTCCTAGTCTATTATGTAAATCCACGATAATATTTTGTAAGAAAACGTTAAATTGTTGTGTGTAAAACCAAGAAAAACCACGAACCTACTACGCTGGCGTAACAGGGGGAGAGGTGGTACTCCCACGTCGCGCGTCCCAGGTGGCGGATAGGGGGGTCCTAACCGGCTTGCCGGCGGACTTGAGGGAAATAAAATACCTCTCGCGGACCAAACACACAACCCCCTGTGGCTGGGGGACGCAGACGAAGAATACACCCACGGTATCCTCTGCCTGTCGTAAGAGGCGACTAAAAGGGGCGACGAAGGGATGATTGGATAAGAACCATGAAACTGCTTGTGATTAGTACCACCACGCTGGGAACACCATGGGTCGCTATTACTTGCGCGTAGTACCACTATGTTAGGTACCAAATAGGTTTGTGATTAGTAGCACGCAGGAGCACCACGCGGTCAGGCTTTTACGGTACCTGTGATTAGTAGCACTATACGAGCGACACCAGGGTTCTGGCTTGCCTATGATTAGTACCCACTCTATAAGGAACACCATAGGTCTGTATTACATGTGCGAATTTCATTACCTGTGAGTAGTACCATAATGTGTGGAATACCGCGAGTCTACGATACTTTTGATTAGTACCGCACCATGACAAATACCGTGGTTCTACTTTCCAAGCGATAAGTACCATTTTGAGAGGCCGATGGCCTATATTTTGGATCCCTTTAGCTTGCAAGCATCATCGATTCAGTATTGAGCTATAGAAGCAGTCCCTTGGTCAGTATTACTATTTTTTTCCGTCAGTTTCTGTGACTGGGGCGTTGCGGGTCGGCTCCACTGATTGTTTCAACTTCATATCCATCCGTTCATTCTTCGTCCTCACGCTTTTAATTCTGGTCAGTGGAGGATTTGGGATTTTATTTTTTCATTGCATTTCGTCTCATTTCGTACCATCAGGGGCCGATAACCTAGATGGTAGGCCCCTTAAAACAACAAGCATCATCATCATCAAACCAAGAAAAATTCACATTTGCTAAAGAGTTTGTAGGGAGACTCAGTGTAAAATTTGTTGATAGTGAATCTAAAGTTAAAACGAGAACAAAAAAAAAAAAAATCGTTTCAGACTCACAAACTTAGGACTGGATCGCACCAGGAAAGACAATGAAATCATTTCATCTAACAAAATAATATGATAAAAGAAAATTGTACCGGGCGGTACACCTCTACGCGACGCAAGTTCATATCTTGCGCCAATCGAAACTTCTCTACTGGAGAAACCCGGAACTTTAACCACCGAACTAACTCTACTAGTTATCAGAAATTGTCACTGAGTGTTTTGATTTGCTTTTGTTTTTCATTGATCAAGAAGTGTGGACATTCTCTAACAGATGTCTCTACCAAAAACTATGGTAATACACTCTGGCGCAATGGAATGAACTCTCTTGAAGAAATTTTGTATTCATAAGTTTTGTCCTTACTAAATTTTGTTCGGTGGTTTGTGGGTTGGTAATATTAACTCCTTCTTTCCGCCTGTTTTGAATTTAACCAATCGGTAATTTCTGTAATTAATTTTCCTCCAATCATTGATTTCTTCTTCTAATTTCCATGTGTAACTTTTGTCAACCAATAAAAATTGACGGGGTGTGTCTACTCATTCCTGAAAGGTCTCGAAGCTTCCACGAGGGTTTAAAAACTGCTGATTTTCTCGGCTCTTGGCCACTCGTATAACATATTACTCAGTCTGTGAATATGTAGCAGGGGGCGGGAAGTGCCTCGTTCTTCAGACAGCAGTTCTTCAACAAGGTAATGGCCTTTTAACATCTTTATTTCTTGCTAGCTCAGCAGTCTAACTCTCGGGGAGGGTTCGAAACCTTTAATATGTAACCCATCTTTTTAAAATGTAAATTCCGTTTCAGTCTATGTAAAAACTACAAATCTCTTTTACCGTAAATCGGGGATAGAGAGTGCTTCACCCTCTCGAGCACCCCTTCATTTTGAAATTGAGGTGAATACGTTTTCATAACCGTTTCTTCTCTTCCTTAATGTATTAAAGTTTTTTTATACGAGTCACCTCCCTAGCTTGGGATTAGCCCCTGTGTATCGGCCTAGAGCCACTTAGGTTTTAATATTGTGTATTTAGGAGTGCAAATGCACGCCTCCATCCTTTTGTTTTGGGCCATTTAAATTAACCTGGTTTTTGCACACTAAAGCCCAGTAGATTGGGTACGAGATACCCCTGTTTCTTTATTATGCCTTGATGGCAGTTTGCGTAAAAGTTTGTTATTGCCTTTATAGGCTTGAAAGATCGAGAGCGGGTCAGCTCTTTATGGTGTTGTGGTAAAAGTTCCTTAGAGAGGCTTGGAATGTAAGGTTGGGAGCTAATGCCCCATGTAAGTAAGGGTTTTCTGCCCTTTGCTGTTTTGTGACTGTGAGCTGAGAGCTCAAGGATTGATGAATTTGGGCCTGTAGCCCAGATCTTGTAAAGACCACTTAACTGGTGTTTTCTTGTAAAGCGGCATTGTACCTGATTTTCTTTGTTATTCCCCCCTAGTGGAAACTGTTAAAATTTTTCTCTTGGTTGTGTACCTGATTTAACTTGTTATTTGTTGTACGCTCAAAATTCTATGTCACCATTGTTAAATTTTGAAAATATAACCTTGTTTAAATTTTAATTCATATTTCGAACTTGTAGTTAGACCCATTCCAGCCCGCACCTTCTTTCACCTCTTCCACGGATAACTCCGTAACAAAAATAATAGAGCATAAAAAAGTTAATGTAAATAATGAAGTATAGGATAAACGTTTTTCCTGGTAAAACTGCAGGGATATGATTTCTGAGGTAGTAATAAGCAAAAATAATCGAATTCAAAACTCTTTGTGCTATAGTCACTTAACACGCTCTCCTCACTTTTTGATTATCCCATACTATTCTATACTACCATTGTAAATTATATACCATGTAACCTTACAGCCCCACAATTTCTGTGTATACTGTATGTTTCCCACATGCAACGGTGATGAATGGGATGCCTGAACGATGGTTTGCAAAGGAGCACTACAACATGCTCTATGTCGGATGTGAAACAAATACGTAGCAATCAGTTTGCTACACACGTTCCCTAACAGGGTGCATTTGTAAAAAAGCAAAAGACACAGAAAATAAAGTTTAATAATCATTAATTTATACACATACAGGCATTGAACTCTACCAGTGAGTTGCTTGTATGTGCCTTGAACTATCCATTCACTCTTAATTACAAATCTGTTCGACGAAATACGTGTATAGAAGGCAGGCGTCTATGTGTATACTCCTGAGCTTACCGTCTGCGAGCTTCGGCTGCATTCCGACCAGATTCTCATAGATTAAAATTAAATATGTGTACTCGTCGCTGCTGAACACACCAGCCTTTATCGATATGCTGACAACAAATGTAATGCTACTGTACAATATACCAGCCTACTACTCTACGTTCGAAAATGACGCTTACTAACGCAAGGGGGCGGGTTATATTGGGTAGCACTGAGGAACATGCTGCGAGCCGCCGCCCGGTTTTTACCTCTCGTATTCCTGCAGGCAGTAATACCCCTCTGAAAATCTGTTATTAGGCATACCATTCATCACTAGCGCATGCGGGACACTTTCAAGTAGAAAGGATGGCGCTGGCGGGACACCTGGTATATGGTTTTGTCTATTACATCTTCTATTATGAATTGAATCATTCGGTGGAGAAAGGAACTAAGTCATTTTTTCTAAGTTTTCAAGAGAAACAAAAACTAATTAGTGAATAAAATGATGAGCTTAACTAATTATTTTTTAACATTTGATATGCGGCCTCTAGGGATTATTAGGCACTCACGGGAACCGACATATTTAATGAGGGATTAAAAAATATATTTTTAAAACAACATGGTTCTTTTGTCCTGTCGTTGTTGGAATTTAGTATTTCAGGTAACCTTCTCGTGAAAAACATGTATTTGGACAACAAAATTATTTCCGGTATATTTCATTGATCAAATTAGTGAAAAATAACATGAAGTAAATCAAATCAATTATTTTATGACATGGTCATCACCCGAATTGGAAATAAATTATATTATAGAAAAATATAGAAATATTGTTGCAATGCAAAATGTTTTTTGAAACAAAATTCTTGTTTCAAAACTTGTTCAGTTCACTTCACAAATGTACTGAATCTTCACTGTTGCAGTATTTCATCAATTTACGAATACCTGCGATTTTAATTTTGTTTATCTTCACTTTTTATTATTATAAACCCTATTTAAAGTTCTAGGGAATTTCGGTACGGTACCTTCTGTTTTACCAAGTTGAACGAATAATTAACGCAACGGTTTATAGGCAGTCGCTATTTAAGGTTTTGTTGAGTCAAATACGTACAATATTGTTTAAACAGTGATACGCGGAAGCTATAGCTTTGCTAGCGGGACCTAGTGTTTACAGTGCACTATGTCTTCTGGTGAGGGCTAGAGCAATTTTGCTACTTTCATTGATCTGTCTCAGCTTTATCCTTGGCCTCGACAAAATGAAAGTGACTGAGGTATGAGTGACGCTAGTAATGCAATTCCTTCTGCAGCAAGTCCCTGCTATGAATGGTGTGAAAATATTGCTCATAGGGTCAGTTAGTGCACTCATGTCAGTTGTCTTGGCAGACTGATACGTAATAGCAACTTCTGGCTCGGTGAGGAAAGCAACGGGAAACTATCTCACTCCTCATTTTCCTAGTACGCCTCTTCAGTGATGCCTAGGCCATCTATGACAGGTGATGTCGGAGCTGTTGAGGATCCAACCTGCCTTCGGGCTGAGGACTAAACAAACGTACATACGCAGAAGTTTTACATCTCATTGCGGGATTCTTCCCAGTGTACTGTTTCTCCTTACAGTAATTTATTTTGTAATAATAACGGCCATACGCACTCTTAATTGCCATCTTACGGCGGAGTCACTGACATATTTCCTTCTCCTCATGATGATGGAAGTTTGATATGATTTTTCTTTCCTTAGAATACGACGTACATAATCCCTTTCAACACAAGACGATGCGTCTTGGTCAAATTAATAATAATTCGTGAAAATACAAAAAAGTTGAAAGAGTGACAGTTATTTTCTCCACCGACCAGTTTAATTATATCACTTCTTATTCTGAGATATGAATCTCGGATATTGCTTTCCTCTCAAGTAGCAGCGAGCTTGAAGTTGTTACTGTACGTCATACAGATGCCTGGCTGGAGAATTTGCACCGAGAACATAAAGTAATCCTTGAATCTCCGTAAATACAAATACTGGATTGGCGAACGCCGTGAGTTTCCAAGTTGAATAACTGGTAAGGTAAACAGTGCATTATTACAGCTGCGCTGAGAACAAAACGTGAATGCAAGCTCGCGCTGAACACGACCACCGGCTTCAGTGATAGGGATTACTTTGTTAAGCTAACTTACACAATATATTGTTCCCGAGGGTGACAATGAGGAGGGGTTAGGGGAAGTTCATTCGAGAGTCGGTACCACCTTCCAACTGCCTGTGATGTTTCCTCAACTGGAACAGAACACAGTGGTGGAAAGGAATGGAATGCTTACGGTGGAGTATGGAGTAAAATCTGTCTCTAAGACAGCTGAAAGGAACCGGTTCATGACCGTATGAACTTAGAGGCTATAAAAGGTCGGGTTAGAACACACAAACCGCAAATAAGTTACCGTACGTTCTTTTAGGTCGAGAATTTACAGAGGGTGAAAGAATGAACGTTTTTAGTAAATACATTTTGGAAATAAGATATGGTGAATCTATAGGTTCTGAGGTAAAACTTCCCGAATTTTTCCTATATCGGAACAGTTTCGCGCAACAAACAATGGGTAGAAACTTAAGAAGTGCAACATTTATCTCCTGTAGATTCAAGGTCTTGAATTAATCTAATATTTTAAACCTTTTTGGATATGTGATATGGTTTAAAGAATGGGTTAATACCATTATGAATGCAGATACGTTTCCGTAATGTATTTTTTTCACTAAATCATATTTACAGGCCATATAAACAGATACGCTAGTGTCCATAGCCCTTGAAACATTTAGCATTTTCACTGTAGCGTGAGTACTTATTAGCAGAACAACATTTAAAACTCCGTTAGTAACTGAGGAGGTCGTTGTAGTGCTTATTTATTCTTTAAGTCAGTAATATTTACAGAGATTTACTATAGGAAGAGAGTCGTCCCCG
This sequence comes from Anabrus simplex, assembly GCF_040414725.1. NCBI lineage: Eukaryota > Metazoa > Arthropoda > Insecta > Orthoptera > Tettigoniidae > Anabrus > Anabrus simplex. Next base: position 95,676,967 of record NC_090268.1, on the reverse strand, counting down.
CAAGGTAGGGGTAGCTTGCCTGCCTCTTACCCGCAGGCCCCGAGTTCGGTTCCCGGCCAGGTCAAAGACTTTTCCCCGGTTCTGAGGGCTGGTTCGAGGTCTACTCAGCCTATGTTATTACAACTGAACAGCTATCTTGACTGTAAGATGGCAGCCCCGGTCTAGAAAGCTAAGATTAACAGCCGAGGTGATTGTCGTGCTGACCTCACGACATCTCCTAATCTGCAGGCTTTCGGGCTGAGCAGCGGTCGCCTGGTAGGCCATAGTCCTTCGGGCCTGTTTCGCCATGCGGTTTGGTTTAGGTTTACCACAGGAAAAGAGGAAATGCATTTTCATGGATTTGACCATTCACTGACAAATTTATCACTATCAGCTCTTTCATGTAATGAACACTTTGTCCCATTGTTGAAAATGCCAATGGCAACTTTCTTGGAAATCCTCGGTAAACTGATGACCTCATCCATCAATTTTAACATTGTTGAGCATTCCATTTTTCACTCGGAGTTAAGTTTCCATCCACTTACCATTGTTACTGCTTCAAAGTTAATTTGCTAGGCTGAGTGGCTGAAACGGTTGAGGAGCTGGCCTTCTGAACTCAACTTGGCAGGTTCCATCCGCGCTCAGTCCGCTGGTATTTGAAAGTGGTCAAATATGACAGTCACATGTCGGTCATTTTACTGGCACGTAAAAGAACTCCGGCGGGATGAAATTCTGGCAAACCGGCGTCCCCGGAAACCGTGATTAGTAGTTAGCGGGACGTGAATAAAATAACAGCATTTATTATCACAATTTCAGTTAAAATATTTTCACACGACTCTTGTCCGGCTCCATGGCTAAATGGTTAGCCTCCTGGCCTTAGGTCACAGGAGTCCCGGGTTCGACTCCCGGTAGGGTCAGGAATTTTGACCACCATTGGTTAATTTCGCAGGCACGGTGGCTGGGTGTGTGGGTGGCGTCTTCATCATTTCCTTATCACGACGTGCAGGTCGCCTACGGGGATAAAATCAAAACACCTGCACCTGGCAAGCCGAAAATGTCCTCGGACACTCTCGGGACCAAAAGCCATACGCCATTTCATTTCATTTTCACGACTGTACATATCGTGGTTTAGCTGCTGGCATTGCACGCGAATGACTGAGGTTGGAATCCCGGGTTGCGATTTTCATGTCAAAAATCACGCTATGTCAGTAAGGGTATCCAACATTAAAATCCAGTGCAAAATCAAAGCGAATCTGAGTGACTCCAGTGAACCCAGAAATGCCTAGGATAAGCTGGAGAAAGTTAATTTGCTGATCATAGCCGCGGGACCTCCAGTTTAGCGTGGAATCTGAATCTCAGAGACGTCACCATTTCCTTTCAAGAATTCCGCATGCATTATCCGGGATATGAACTACAGCCAACTTGGTGAGAAGCGAGAATATGAAGTGCTCTGGAAATGGCTCTACGAAAGGACTGGTCACATCATGGTGTGATAGCAATAATGGCGCCATCTTGAGATATAAAAATTGCCGTGCTGTGTGACAATCATTTAGTGTAGCTCTGTACTCCGGCGTCGTAGAACGTCGTATGAGGTGTCATTTCATTCTCCTCAGTATGTTATCCTTACTACCTGTGGGTGGAGGACGCAGACGAAGAATACACCCACGGTATCCCCTGCCTGTCGTAAGAGACGACTAAAAGGGGCAACCAAGAGATGGTTGTATTAGAATCATGAAACTACTTATGAATAGTACCGTCACGCAGGTAACAACATGGGTCGCCTTTACTTGCGAGTAGTACCACTATGTTAGGTACACAATAGGTTTGTGAATAGTAGAAACAGAAGGTGAATCGGTACAGGTTTTACACTACCCGACATTAGTACCATTGTGACAAACACGATGGGTCTGGGTGTTTCCTATGATTAGTACCACTCAATCAGCGACATCATGGGTCTGCGTTGCCAGTGATTAGTACCCACTATGTGGGGAACACCACGGGAACCGTGGGACCGGCACCCGTGACTAGTACACCTAGGTGAGGAAACTCATCGGTTTGCGTTGGCTATGAGTGGCGCCATTGTGTAAGAAACACCATAGGTCTGCGTTACCTGTACGAAGTACAATACTTGTGAGTAGTACCATCTTGTGTGGAACACCGTGAGTCTTCTCTACTTTTGATTAGTACCCCAACATGACACATACCATGGTTTTACTTTACTCGCGACATGTACCATTCCGTGGGGCCTTAGACATGGATTTTGCACCCCTTTAGACATCAAGCATCATTGTGCTTTATGAGTGGCCCCTTGGTCAGTAATACCTTTATTTACGCCCTTTTTTGGGTCTGATCCACTGTTTTTTTTGTTTTCGTTGGGTTCATGTGCATCCATTCATTCTTCATGACGTTTTTTATTTTATTTTGGTCAGTGGATTAATTTGAACTTTTCATTTCGTACAATGAGGGGCCGATGACCTCGATGTTAGGCCCCTTTAAACAAGCATCATCATCATCATCATTATCAGCGTTATGAGGGGCCGATTACTTGGATTTTGGACCCCTTAAACTGCAATCATCATCGATTCAGTATAGTGCTTTAGAAGCAGTCCCTTTGTCAGTAATACTCCCTCTTGTTTTACGTCAGTGTCTGAAAATGTGAGGCACTGCGCGTCGGATCCACTGATTGTTTTACATTCATATCCATCCATTCATTCTTCGTCCTCAAGTTTTGAATTCTGGTCAGTGGAGGAATTTGGGCTCTTAATGTGTCATTACGTCATTACAAGCATCATCTTCAGTAAGTTCTCCGAGAACACAGAAAAATGTTTTGTGAGCATTTGAGAAATTGTGTTGCAAGGAAGGGAAAAATGTCCTTCTATTGTAAACTGACACAACGTATCGATAATAAAGGTTGCCCGACAATTGCGGTCACGGATATTTACGGTCGCCGGACATTTGCAGTCACGGAGATAAACTTGTGCCTACTCACAGAGATTCCCCAGTTGTCACAGGACATGTGCGGTCAGTGTAGCAGGGGTTGGGCCTCATTAGCTTAATCTCAGGGTATCCTCGCTAACCTGCTCGCTCCTTGCAGATGAAAATTTTTCTCTCGCGGGCATTATTTAAAGACTGATACCTACAGCCACAAACACCATTCTGTACCGAAACTTCCTGCTGTGAGTACTGTATTTACTATTTTGTGCTGCAATGGAGTTGACAGTTACTAATCAGGGAAATCGTTGTGCACTTTAGAGTGGTTATGTGTACAGAAATTATAGGGAGAGTCAACCTGGTATCGTCACCTGGGTGTTTCTGAAGAAGTGTAAATGACGGCTGAGGACAAGAGGCTTCATACCGTCGTTCATCAGTGCGGCCACCTGAAAAAGTAGGTTCAAGAGGGAAAGAAGAGAGCAAGATAGGAAGTGACTCCACTATCACAGATTTACGTCCAGGAGTTGGCGGACCTTCATAAGGGGGGCTACGACTTTGTCACTGATATGCCACCTCAAGAATGAAAAGAACAATGCGTAAGCAACGAAATCATCCACGCGGACTTCACGTAGAGCCAAAAACAAGTGCTCAGATAATTTTTAATGAAGAGGCGTTAAGGATGAATAATGGCAGCGGGGGGGAGAGGTGATACTCCCACGTGGCGCGTCCCAGGTGGCGGATAGGGGGGTCCTAACCGGCTTGCCGGCGGACTTGAGGGAAATAAAATACCTCTCGCGGACCAAACACACACCCCCTGTGGGTGGGGGAGGCAGACGAATAATACACCCACGGTATCCCCTGCCTGTCATGAGAGCCGACTAAAAGGGGCGACCAAGGGATGATTGTATTCGAACCATGCAACTACATGTGATTAGTACCACCACGCGGAGAACACCAAGGGTCGCTTTTACTTGTGCGTAGTACCGCTATATTAGGTACGAAATAGGTTTGTGATTAGTAGCACACAGGAGCACCGCGCGGTCGGCTTTTGCAGTACCTGTGATTAGTACCACCATATGAGCGGGACCATGGGATGATAGCTACCATGGACCTGCCTTACCTGTGATTAGTACCCACTATATGAGGAACACCACGGGATAGGGAGAGGTCCCTGTGGTTAGTACTCTTATGTGATGAACATCGTAGGTTTGCGTTGCCTGTGAATGGCGCCGCAGAGTGAGAAAAACATAGGTCTGTATTAATGTCGAATTTCATAAGCTTTGAGTAGTACCATAATGTGTGGAATACCGCAAGTCTCTGCTACCATTGATTAGTACCGCAACTGGACAGATACCATGGTTCTACATTACTAGCGATAAGTATCATTCTGAGGGGCCTTTGACTTGTATTTTGGACCCATTTAGACACCAAGCATCCTCGATTTGCTTTTGGAAGTGGTCCCTTGGTCAGTAATACTATTAATGCTATTTTTTGAGTCGGATCCACTGATTGTTTTAAATTCATGTTCATTCATTCATTCATTCATTCATTCGTTCATTCATTCTTCATGACATTTTTTATTTTGGTTAGTGGATAATTTTGAACTTTTACTTTGTCGTTTCATTTCGTACCATTAGGGGCCGATGACCTCGATGTTAGGCCCCTTTAAACAACAAGCATCATCATCAATAATGGCAGCCCTTTTCTTTTAGCTGACGACGGCATGGGAGAAAGAATATATTTTAGTGCCGAACAAGGTACAGAAAGCCTTAGGCATCGTGCGCAACTTTTTATGGGTGGCACGTTCAAGAGCTGCAGCGAACAGTCGGCCCAGATATACACCATTCACGCAGACCTCGCAGGCCGGAGTGATGAAAGCAACGTTTATCCAGTCGTCTTTGCGTTCCTGCCTAACAAAAAGAAGGAACCTTATATTCGTTTCTTACACCTTATCTTGGAAGCGGTTCCCCAATGGAATCCTAAGAAAATCACTATTGACTTCGAAGCATCTACGATATCAGCCCTTCGAGAAGTATTTCCGTCAGCAGAGTTTTAGGTGGCCTGACGAGCGACTAGAAGGAGATGAAAGACGTACGTCTCCACATCCGAATGTGCTCTGCTCTGGCATTTTTGAATCCAGATGACGTCAGTGAGCGGTGGCTGGTGATACATTCTCAGGTTCCTTTTACATAAAAACTTACTGGCTTCTTCGAATATTTTGTAGATGTACGGCTTGGGAACAGCGAGATAGCAATCATTATATGGAGCTGTTACAAAAAGCGACATCGAATAACAAATGCTGTAGAGGGATGGCATCACAAGATCAACTCTTTAGTTGGAAATCCACATCCTCGATTTATTTAGAGAAGGAAACAGAAGCGATGGATTGCAGATACCTGAAACTAGAGCTAAATGTTGAAGGTAAGAGGAGGAAGACGAAATATGTGAAGAAAGATGAGAGGATTGAAAGAACCCTTAAGAAATATGAAGAAATCAGCGACATCATGTCCTGCTTAAAGGCAATGTCTTACATAGAAAAACTAGCGTAACCTTCTTGCTGCTTCAGGTGTTCCTACTGTAAATAGGTATGTACAAAGGAACAAAATTATAACGACGCTTACGTAAAGCCGTCAAAAATAATTGACGAAGCTTAGTTACAGTTGATTTTGAACACGACAAAATAATTTTAATACAATCATTATGCCAGTCCAAAGCCTGGATAAAGTGTGATGGGAATCAGCATTTTAAATCATATAAGGTACTGTCAACCAAATTATTGTATGTACTCAACTTTGGAGGTTGTGACCCCCCTTTGGGTGGGGGACGCAGACAAAGAATACATCCACGGTTTCCGCTGAATGTCCTAAGAGGCCACTAAATGGGGCCCCGGGGGCTCACAACGTGAGAGCGTGGATTGGCAGGATGGAACCTGTCAAGTTGGGGCCAGAAGGCCAGCGCTTCAACCGTGCGAGCCACTGAGTACGGCATTTATGATTCTTTCCCATCCCATTTTCTCTGGAAAACATGTTAGCGTGACGTTAGATTACCAGAAATAAATAATAAACAAATTAATTAATGAATAAATTTAATTAATTAACGATGGATTAACTTTTTTAATGAAAGACCGGTGTGGAATAAAACAGTGTATTTTACCTTGGCCTACCTTTAATAATTCCATGATAAATAAATAGGAAACTTATTTTTTGTATTAGCCTCTGATGTTTCTATGTAAAAATTCACCTTGTGGTGTATTAGGGTTTAAATATCAAGTGTACGAGCTTGTATATCTGCGTGACTGTTTATATCGTGGTAGCAACTGGACCTTTTCGTGATGGTGGTGATTACTGTTTTTGTGAGAAATGAGAACTGTGCCACCATCCTCCCTTAACACTAACCACAAAAAAGTGGAATAGGTCCGACCCTCTTTTAGGGAAAAGAGGGAAAGGCCACGAAGGACGTGAAAATGTAAACTGCCTGGGCTTGGCAAACATCGTACCGTGGAGGTCGCAAGGGAACAAGAGTTAAACAAGAGAGGCCGGATAGGAAGTATATATATTCATCATCTACAGAAAGGTATGTTACCAAAAACATGACATGACTTGTTCTTCTCCTTCAGACACACCCAAGTGACGATTTCATGTTGACTTTCCCTATACTTTCTGTACATATAACCATTTGCCTCATTAATAACTGTCAAATCCATTACAGCACACAACAGTAAATACTTACACCAGGCAGTTTCGATACAGAATGTTGTTTGTGTCTGAAGGTATCAGTCTCTAAATAATGTCCGCGAGAGAAAAATGTTGATCTGCAAGGAGCGAGCAGGAGCTCAGGCAGGTTAGCGGGGATATCCCGAGATTAAGCTAATGAGGCCCACCCCCTGCTGCAGTGACTGCAAATGTCCTGTGATAACTTGACAACTGCGGAATTTCTGTGAGTGGGCACAAGTTTATCTCAGTAACCGTAAGTGTCCATGACCGCAAATGTCCGGACACCATAATAAATGGGTTAAAAATAATCAAAACACATTCAAGAGGCCAAAATGTCCACGTCGAGCGGCAAAATGCTTTCTGGTAGCATTTCAAAGTTACGGTGGCTGAGCGTCTTGATGAAACTGGTACCCTCAGCCCAGGATATCTTCTACACCAGTATTAGAAAATGATTGGATCAAGTGATCTTGAAGATTTGTGAAATCGTAGTGGTTCTCCCTGAATAATCTTAAATTCATACTGACTAGATAATTCTATTTCGATAACACCTATCAAGTAGTTACTCTACGTCGACCGTGACGTCAACAAGCCCCGTAGATTTTTTCTTTTCTGATTATAGGTAAACGGTAATTTCCCCTTAAATCAGTAATTATCACTACCACCACCAGCACCATTACCACTACTCACACCACCATTATATCTTGAGACTTTTTTAAGTTGCATAATGGTAGAGGGCACGTTTGTATGAAGGATCTACATCAAATGAATTCAGGGTTGCTATAGTAGCCCCAGGGTACAAAGTAAGGTGTGATAAACATAAAGCAGATAAATATAGGCCAGTCAACTTGACATGTGTTGCATATAATCTATGGAAATGTATTCTTCCTGATTATTTTTGACATGTTCATGAAATTGTCAACTGGTTTGATAGAAGAAAGTTCGGAGAAATGATTCCAGGTAGGCTCAATTTGCAGGATTCCAACAAGTTATAGCAGATTCAGAGGGTTAAATGGCCTGTATCCTTTTAACCCTTACATTCCCAAGTTCTTTTTGCCTTATCTATGCCCCATACCAGATTTTTTGGGTATTTCGTCAATGGTTGAAATAGGCTAAAAATACTCTTTACACAGCCAATGATCAGTCATGGAACGACATTAGCAATACTTTCCTCACCCTTTTACTAGAACTTGACGATGGTGCGACAAAGGTCTACGCTTGTTTGACTGTAACTTCTCTCCCTATCCTCATAAAAGTCAGGCTCGTAATCATTTATAAAACATAACCTTCCTTCATGGATACTTTACATTTTTGCGCACCCATCATAGAAGACAGCTGTGAAGGAAAAACACACGGCACATAATTATCGAAAAAATACACTAAGGCGATTTATGAATCGTCAGAACAGATCATGTGAAGAACAACAAAATGACAGGGTCATACTGAACTCGGAACTGGAGAAGAAGGCATTGTACTTAACTCGTGTTTGGGACAGCGGGAAACATGTTGACATCTGCGTTAACTCTAGCATGGGATGGAAGGGGTTATATAAGGCCTACAGGGTATACACTATTATGGAGTGGCTTCAGTGTAGTACATGACACCACGGGTAAAGATATCTGCTGCCACCACTTAGTAAAAAGAATAGAAAATATGTAATGTATTAAACATGATACACTAGGACTGTGTAAGTTAACGATGTGATATTTTAAACACGTTGTTTATTTTAAATTTAATTTACTTTTCTTTATTGCTTGCTAGAGGTTTTTCATCCCACTTAGAGCAGCATTATTTGTGATACGAAGTGAAATTACAAATCATTATTATTAATATTACATAGACCAACTTAATTAAATCGAATCTAAAGTAACCTAACATTCTTCTTCTTCTTCTTCTTCATCATCTTATCCCACTTCAAGCGGGGTCGATGTTTTTGGCAAAACACTTCCACTTTATCCTGTCCCACACATCATCTTCCCCTAATTTTTTCCCCTTCAGATCTTCTCGTACACTGTCTTTCCACCTCTTTCTTGGTCTCCCCTATTTCTAGCCCTATCCACAGTCATATCCATCACTCTCCTCCCTACATAGCCTTCATCTCTTCGCATAATGTGTTCAATAGCTGTCTTCTCCTCTGTACTTCCTTAGATACTTCTGTCACTTTAACTGTTCCTCTGATTTTTTTTCATTTTTGATGTGGTCCATTCTAGTGACACCACTCATTCAACTTAGCATCTTCATCTCTGCAACATCTATTACATTGTGCTTTTGTTGTTGCCCAAGTCTCTGCACCATACAACATGGCTGGCCTCACTGCTGTTTTGTAGGCTTTTCCTTTAACCCTTATGCCAAGTCTTTTGTCCTATCTTATTGTAGGCTTGGGCGTAGAAGTCGTTATTCCAATATGATTTAATATACTGAGCATACAGTGTTTCATCATAACCGCTATCTTTTAATGCAAGACGTGAAACATTTAAAGAATATTTTCATGTTCGTACTGAAATGAAGAGCATTATTTTTCCGAGGTGCAATGTTATAGACCCTGCATAGTCTGTGAACTGGTAAATTTTGTTGGGTAGATGTTATAGCTTTTCTATTTTGAAAATGTTGAATGAAATCTTGAATTTGGGCGCGTTTCATGAAAATTCAGGAGGGAAAGGAACTCAGGATTATCAGTTTGCAAATGTATTATTTCATACATTAACTTTACCACATCTTTCTGCTTTCGATCTTCTGAACTCTCCATTTCTAAATTTTTAAAAATCTCGTTGTACGAAACCATTTGTGGATACTAAGATGTTCTTTTAAAATTTAAATACTTCAAGTATTTCTTTTGCATTCGTTGAAGTTGAGACACATGTATTTAGCACCTAGAGCTGCACACCACGTTGCATATTCCAGTTTTGGCCTGACCAAGGTGTTGTACAACTTAATACACGACTTCCACGAACCTGCTACGCAGGGGTGAGGTGATACTCCCCTCTCGCGGACCAAACACACTACCCCCTTTGGGTGGGGGAGGCAGACGAATAATACTTCCACGGTATCCCCTGCCTGTCGTGAGAGGTGACTAAAAGGGGCGTCCAACGGATGATTGTATTAGAACCATTAAACTACTTGTGATTAGTACCACCACGCGGAGAACACCAAGGGTCGCTTTTACTTGCGCGTAGTACCACTACATTAGGTACCAAATAGGTTTGTGATTAGTAGCACACAGGAGCACCGTGCGGTCGGCTTTTGCAGTACCTGTGATTAGTACCACCATATGTGCAGGACCATGGGATGATAGCTACCATGGTTCTGCCCTGCCTATGATTAGTACACACTATTTGAGGAACACCACGGCATTGTGCAGGTCCCTGTGGTTAGTACTCTTATGTGATGAACACCATAGGGTTGCGTTGCCTGTAAATGGCGCCGCAATGTGAGAAAAACCATAGGTCTGTATTATATGTCGAATTTCATAACCTGTGAGTAGTACCATAATGTGTGGAATACCGCGAGTCTCTGCTACTTTTGATTAGTACCGCAACATGACAAATACCATGGTTCTACTTTCCTAGCGATAAGTACCGTTATGAGGGGCCGATAACTTGGATTTTGGACCCCCTTTAGACTGCAAGCATCCTCGATTCAGTGTTATGCTCTAGCAGCAGTCCCTTAGTCAATAATCCTATTGTTTTTCCGTCAATACCCGTAAGGTATTGCGGGTGGCATCCACTGATTGTTTTAAGTTCATATCCATCCATTCATTCTTCGTCCTCATGTTTTCAATTCTAGTCAGTGGAGAATATTGTCCTTTTAATTTATCATTCCATTTCGTTTCATTTCGTACCATTAGGGGCCGATGACCTCGATGTTAGGCCCCTTTAAACAACACGCATCATCATTATCAATACACGATTTAATGTTTTTAAATGGCTTCACTTTTCTTATCACAGTTGTTCGAGTTGGATGACGTAGAGAAAGTTGTGAAGTTCTCTAACTAAATCTTACACGTTTGATGTTTACAGCTCTGTAAGATTTCTGCTATCTTGTTTGCTGTGGTGTTCCATGCTCCCCAACGACCGCTCCACTTGGCGAATAGTTTATTAACCGCCACGTTCTATCTAACCCAGGCAGTGACAGTGGTGGTCCTATGTCGGCTTGGGGACATTTATCTACAAACTACGCAGAGGAATTCCAACACCGTTAGTTATATGCAAGAATTCGGGTATGAGACTTATCTCATTAAACTACACTGTACAGCGAAGTCTCTCGTCTGTGGCCACAAAACTTTGACCGAGAGAACTCTAGAAGTCTCCGTACTGATATTTTATCCTCACTAATACCGGTATTATTATTATTATTATTATTATTATTATTATTATTATTATTATTACATGCGTTTAGCCCTGTAAGGAGCACGTAGAGCCATTATATAGCATTGGTATTCCTCATCTCGATATTATTATTCTTGTTTTCCAAAAACTTCCCCTTCCTTTCCCTGTGGGCCATTCATCTTTCATGGGTCCATGCATTCTATTGTTTTAAGGTTCTTGACGTTGGATTCTCGGGTGGAAACTTATGGGTTTTAATCTTTTGTCTGTACTTAGTCCTTGTTGTTTTCATTGAGTCAACATCGATTTGTGATATCTGTTGTGTCTCTACTAACCAGCATACTTTCGTATTATTATTATTATTATTATTATTATTATTATTATTATTATTATTATTATTATTATTCCACATTTTCGTGTCTGAATTAGACCAGGAATATGAACATCCAGGGTCAGTTAGTACCTGACTGATGGTTTTAGCCTGTGTATACTCCTTGTCGCCACATGTTTATTCCATTTAAAATCTCTTCTAACTGCCTGTAATTGAAAATCAGGTCACTCGACCCGATGAAGAAATGGCAAAACAACTAAACCGTCATTTTATCATCATTTTCTCATTATAATGATATTTTTTAATTTTAATGCCTGATTTACCCGTTTATGTGGGATCGGTGGAGCACCGAGTTTCATGTTAAGGGCCCTATCAAACATTTATTCCTGGCTAACAAATTCGATGTTATCAAGCAAAGCATGTCAAAAAACTGAGAAGAATTGAGCTACCGGTATGCATACATAGTTTAAAACATTTCTAAAATAGCCGTCGTTGACGGGTTAGTGGCTGTAAAATTGCAGCAATAATTCTTTCTAGGACAGATGAGTGACAGCACATCTCAACTAACATTAATAGCCCATCAAAGTGATTATGATGCTTATGCTTGTTGTTTAAAGTGCCTAACATCTAGGTCATCGGCCTCTAATAATGTTTTAAGGAACGAAATAACATGATAATCAAACATTATAAAATGTATTCACTGACTATAATTTAGAACGAATGCTGATGAGAGAAACCCGAAGGACTACTTTCGTTGTTCCTTTCATCGCTCTCAGCATATTTTGAAGGGGAGTGGCCTGCCACTCCGTCTCCCAAGCCCATCAAGGTAATGTTACTGTTGAAGCGTTTTAGAGCCATAACATTTTGTTTTATTCGGGCTCCGTGGCATTAGAACACTCGAGGCATAGGCTTACGAATTCCCTTTTATGATTCACTTTTCCGACATTCTCGACATACCTCATCAAGGTGTCCAACTATTTCGCCCAGAAAACTTCATTATGTTGATAGCATTCTTATTACAAATATCACTAGCTGGTATTTTGTTCATAATTGAGTGCTAGGCTGAGTGAATTATGAAGTGAAATGAAATGAAATGGCGTATGGCTTTCAGTGCCGGGAGTGTCCGAGGACAAGTTCGGCTCGCCAGGTGCAGGTATTTTGATTTGACACCCGTAGGCAACCTGCGCGTCGTGATGAGGATGAAATGATGATGAAGACGAAATATACACCCAGCCCCCGTGCCAATGAAATTAACTAATTATGGTTAAAATTTCCGACCCTGCCTGGAATCGAACCCGAAACCCCTGTGACCAAAGGCCAGCATGCTAACCATTTAGCCATGGAGCCGGACTGTGTGGATTATAATATTGACTGAATTAGATCGCAATTTTTGCACTTGAAGTTTTTCAACCCCATGTGTATCTAAATCTCCCAAATTTCTGAAAAAGTTTCAATGGTGGAAACGTACTTCTCCTACATAACACTTAGTTATATTGGATCAGTTGGATAAGTTCTTCCTGGTGTTGCAGTTTTCGTTGAACAACACAGTACGCCATAACTACACAGATTGACCTATTGGTTCTGTCGTAAAAATCATTGCCCCAACAAGGCAAATAATTTTGGCACTTGGTTGACAACAAGGAAGCGTATGAGCTTGGTCATACCGATTCTTCTTTCCATTTGTCAGAAACATTTCTGTCAGTCCTTTAATACAAAATTCTTTTCCCCTGACTATCCATTGCATGAGAATTTTGGGGCGCGATAGAAGAGTGGCACAGCCACAGGATTCTTACTAATGCAGCTGCGGTTCGAATACTGGCCAACGAATATAGAATTTTTGAAATGTAAAAGCAGGTCCCCTTCATTCGGATTTCACATAAAAATGCTGTTCCGTGACTATGGCAACTTAAAGCTACAAGTGTGCTTGCTTATTTGAATTAGGTTGACCAAAATATAATAATAATAATAATAATAATAATAATAATAATAATAATAATAATAATAATAATAATAATAATAATAATAATAATAATAATACTCTCTTTGGATACTCCCATTACTTTAAAGGTCTGAGCGTTTGCAATGCTGTTCAGTTGTAGATTTGTCAGGTGGTTTGACATGCTGAGGTGGTGAAGAAACCCTTAGTGAACTTGAGATTTCATAACGAAAATGAGAAATTTGAAAAGTAGTTACTCCCTTTTTGAGAGACATACGAGTTTACTCAGTCTAGAGGCACTAAACAGTTTCCAAATTCCCCAATTATAATAGGCATTGCCATGAAGAAAATTATTACGAATGCGTGGGCTGTGACAATTACGTTATAGATATGGTCGTAGCCAATTAGATAACCGGCCTGTCCTAGTTCTGTTTGAATTAGAAATCTTGGTGATGTTCCTGATATCCCTGCTCAAGCACCAAAAATTAGTGTGAGGTTAATTAATGGCAGCAAATGTGGTGGTCCTTATAGCTAACCACTGTAACTCATTTAGTACTGAGATTAAAAACACTGGAGGTCATTTCATTCCACTCGTCTAGCTAAATGGAAAGAAGTTGCTTTTAATTTAATTAAGCAGATCTGAAATATTCACAAACAGAAAAAATCAATCAATCAATCAATCAATCAATGTTACTTTACGGGTTATCAGCAGGGATCGTTTATAAGTTAGAAGAAGGGGGAGTGAATGATAAGGCGATTACGATCTATTGACGAAGGGCTGAATTTAGGTACTGATATTACGATGATGAGCAACTGAATTAGCTGCGTTCTGGCAAAATGGTGCTGTGGTTGGTTTGGTAAATATAATAGTGCGAGGACTGTTCACATGGGATTAAATTGAACCCCTGGTACTTCCACCAACAATCTGCCATCAGATAACGTCCACCCTCCAGGAACGCAGTATCTACAGCGAAACAAGGCGCTGATCACTCGCGAATTGCGGCCGGCCCGTTCAATGAACACTCAAGAGACATGAGAATCCTTGCCTGGCTCTCACGGTCAATCGACCTCAATCCTATTGAGCACATCTGGGGTGCTGTCGAGAGTGATGCGTGCATCTGCTCAGGACAATCTCTGTACATTGTAGGAGGCTCCTCAATAATTCTCGTGTCTTGTGGAGTTCATGTTTCACCGTATCACTGCTATCATCAGGACCACGAACCTGCTACGAAGGCGGAGCAGGGGGAGAGGTGATACTCCCACGTGGCGCGTCCCAGGTGGCGGATAGGGGGGTCCTAACCGGCTTGCCGGCGGACTTGAGGGAAATAAAATACCTCTCGCGGACCAAACACACTACCCCCTGCGGGTGGGGGACGCACATGTAGAATACACCCGCGGTATCCCCTGCCTGGCGTAAGAGGCGACTAAAAGGGGCGACAAAGGGCTGGCTGAATTAGAACCATGAAACTAATTTTGAATCGTACCATCACGCGGGGAACACCATAGGTTGCCTGTACTTGCGAGTAGTACCACTAAATTCGGTACGAAATAGGTTTGTGATTAGTAGCAGTAAAAGCCTGGCCTGGTGGATTCCAGTACCCGTGCGTCGTACCCATGTGTACAACACTGCGGGTCTGGGCGTAGCCTGTGAGTTGTACCACTATATGAGCAGCACCGTGGGTCTGCGTTGCCTGTGATTAGTACCCACTATGTGAGGAACACCACGGGAATACCGGCGCCCGTGTTTAGTACACCTAGGTGGGGAACCTTCTCGGTTTGCGTTGGCTATGAGTTGCGCCATTGTGTGAGACACACCATAGGTCTGCGTTACTTGTACGTATTGCAATACTTGTGAGTAGTACCATCTTTTGTGGAACACCGTGAGTCTTCGCTACTTCTGATTAATACCCCAACATGACACATACCATGGTTCTATTTTACTCGCGACATGTATCATTCTGTGGGGCCTTAGACGTGGATTTTGCACCCCCTTTAGACACCAAGCATCATTGTGCTTTATAAGTGGTTCCTTGGTCGGTAATAATGTTATTTTCGATCTGTATTGAGTCCGATCCACTGGTTTGTGTTTGTTTGTTTTGTGTTTTGTTGAGTTCCTGTCCATCCATTCATTCTTCATGCCATATTTTATTTTTATTTTGGTCAGTGGATGCCTTTGCAATTTTTGTTCTTTCATTTCGTATCATTAGGGGCCGATGACCTTTGATGTTAGGCCCCTTAAAACAACAAGCATCATCATCATCATCATCATCATCAGGGCGAAAAATGATGCTACACGCTACTAGTCAGGTATCTCTAACTCAGTTTCTCATTAACTTAGTGTAATTTTAAATAATAATGTTGTTGGCTTTATGTCCACCTAACTACTTTTACGGTTTTCAGAGACGCCGAGGTGCCGGAATTTAGTCCCGCATGAGTCATTTTACGTGCCAATGAATCTACTAAGACGAGGCTGATGTATTTGAGCACCTTCAAATACACCGGACTGAGCCAGCTTCGAACCTGCCAAGTTGTGGTCAGAAGGCCAGCGCCTCAATCGTCTGAGATACTCGATAGGTCGTATAGCGATGATCTGATAGGACAATGCTAAGACAAGAAAGGAAACTACTCAGGCCTAAATTAAGGTACATTTGCCTGGTATGAAAATGGAAAACCGCGAAAAACCACTCTCAGGACAGATTTTTAACCTACCATCTTTTGAATACAAACTCACAGCTACATGACACAAACCGCGTATTGTACAAGTTATAAATCTCGTAATTTGGTCCGTATTGAACAATGTACGTTTTTATGAAAGAATGTCTCTTTAGAGTTCACCATTTTTTTGCACGTTGCTTTACGTCGCACCGACACAGGAAAGGGCTAGGAGTGGGGAAAAGCGGCCGTGGTCTTAATTAAGGTACAGTTCCAGAATTTGCCTGGTGTGAAAATGGGAAACCACGGGGAACCATCTTCATGCCTGCCGACAGTGGGGTTTGAACCCACTATCTACCGAATGCAACCTGTGAAACTGTGCAAATGTGAATACCGTGCCCATTTGTACTAATTGAAATTTATTAGAAAGACGGAGGTTGAGCGGAAAGGCCTAGACTGGGATCACGAACGACAGCACTCAAGAGGCAGATGAAGAATAACATGAGAGAGAACGTATGAGTAGGAGGAGGAGGAGGAGCTACCTCGGTGAATCAGTGGTAGAGTATCGTCTCATGATTCGAAGTCCGTAGACTCCCGGCTGAAGAATTCGAAATTTGAACAGTTGTCAAACATTTTGGTACTCCATGTCAGTGTCATTGGCATGTTAAAAGTCTCTGTGGTGCACTCCGTGTCACCGGACAAAATAAAGTCAAATCCGTCATACTTCTACGTCTACTTTCGTTGCTAGATATCGCCACTAGCGGAATGTCAAAATTGGCCAGTAGGCCGTTTAAATGGCATCACATTTAAAGGTCTGCAACTCGGAACCGTGGCCAATTATTATTATTATTATTATTATTATTATTATTATTATTATTATTATTATTATTATTATTATTATGATAGGAAGGGGGAAGATGTTCAAGAAGGGATTACAAATAAGTGAAGGCAACGGTCCAAAACAGAGTTCACTGACGATGATTCATTCATAAAGTCTACATCCTGTTTAGAAAAATATCAAGAAATTCACTTTCAACAGACGGGGGTCCGTAATTTACTGCACAATAATGTATCACCTTTCACGGCAGAAGGTAGGCTTTCCAGTGTCTCCTAAGACTGACTTGAAAGAAACCGGAACAAGTGGCTGTGCGTTTTGGGTCATGCAGCTAACAGTTTGCACTCGGGAGATAGTGGGCTCAGACCCCATTGTCGGCAGCCCTGAAGATGATTTTCCATTGTTTCCCATTTTCACACCAGGCAAATGCTGGGGCTGTGTACCTTATTTAAGGCCACGATCGCTTCTCTCCCACTCTTAGCCCTTTCCTCTCCCATCGTTGCCGTAAGACCTATCTGTGTCCTTGCGACGAAAAAAAAATTTAAAAAAATTGTATCTTTTGGAAGCTGGGTCCGAATTTATCACAGATTTCTAGCTTGTCTAGATGTTTCTCACCTTCGACATCAGCATTTTCTGAAGCTTATTCCAAATATGGTAGAGTACAGAGACGCAGACGAGGTCTTAAAATTCTATTTAATATTTCCCCACATGCCGACAGGAATATCGACCCAGAACTGATGTAAATGACTGCTCCTTATAATTAAAACCAATAAATAGCCTGCGCTCGCTGTATGCTCGATAAGAACCGCCATTGCGAGGCTCGTAAAAGAAAGCAGCGGCACTAGAGCAAGGAGCGAGGCGATAAAAGGAATTTTAAAATCGACCGAGAGAGAAGGAGAGAACAAGTCACTGGGAGGTTGAGTGAGAAAGAGAGAACCGCCCAGATCCCTGCGAAATCCTGAAAGCAGGTACTCTCCAATCCCTAGGGGTGAACACGACCTTGTATCACCACTTTTTAAAGACTGCATCTTTCTTTCAATCATATAGTAGTAATTTATAGTGGAGTTGTTCGTGGCACCGCCACTTTCCTGATATAAGAATTTATACATTAACTTCCCTCTAGACTGCACTGGCAAAAGTATACTTTTATAAGTTAAAAATCGCTTTGCTCTAATTAGTTTTTCTCTATAGAACTTTGGTCTTTAATCTGGTTTAAAAAGTAGAATCTCCTCTACTTACAGAAGGTATTACACATACGCAGATGGCGTACAACTGTACATTCATTTTGATCGAATGACATTTTAGAAACAACTGAAAGATTGAAACTGTATCTTGAATCAGTAAACAACAGGGCAGAAAAGCATGGACTGTTTCTTAACCCTGACAAGTCCCAAGTATATATACTGGAACCGGAACGCCCGTACTTTAACTTCAGTGGGGAGCATGGGTTGACGCCAGGGCGTGTACGGTCCATGCTAGGAACTACAGAGAGAGGGGTGTTTGAGTAAGTATCTTTTAAATTAAAATCCTTATTTATCCAAGTTAAACAAAAATGCATCAACTTTTACAGACGTGAAGGATGGATTAAAAAAAATCCAATCAGTGTGGTAGGAAGAGACGCTGTATCCTTCCTCATCACCATGCATCTCCTCTCAGCACCATGGCACCACGTTATCCAACGGCGATTGATGGATCTTGAAGTACTGGTGAGGATTGGGATCGAACCCGAGAGTCTGATGCCTGATGATCTTTTGCGTGCAACGTGGAATAATTAATTTAGAATTTAATTCCACTGAGATCCCGTGAAGGGAATAAAGAAGTGTATAGGCATCGCATAGAACATCAATTAGATCTGACACGACACTTCTCTACCGCAATGCACGGAGTATCAGTACACAACACAGTAGAATGTAGTTCTACAGTTCACCATGAAAGAAAGAGAATAACAAAGTTCAACGTAAATAATATGATAGTCGTTCGATATACTTGTTGACGTAACTCAAATTAATGGAGCATCAGAATTTGTAATGAAAAAGAGGGTTAACACAGTTCAAAAAATGAAACAATGGTCGTTCGATACACTTGTTGACGTAACTCAAATATAACATCACAGCTCACAAAATCTTGAATCTTTTGACACAAAGGCACAGTCTTACGAAAATTAATTAAAGCCCAGTTTTTGCGAAACAAATTCTGTCACTGAGGCACAGCCTTGTGAAATAAATTTAAGTACAGTTTTTGCGAAATAAGTACTGTTACTAAGGCACAGTCTTACGAAAATGAATTAAAGCACGGTTTTTACGGAATAAATACTATTACTATTATTACTATGATTAACATTATTTCTTCGAGCGAATAATCGTGAATTACTCGAGCTTTTCCAGTTCAACTCACAAGTCTATTAACTATTGACGACTCGAGATAGTCTATCACCTCCTATCTCACACAAAAGTAGAGTCCAAAGTTTTCACTTCCGACACTTAGAAATTTAGACACGAATACTTGTAATTTTTAACACAGCTATCGTCAGCAGTCTGCCGGATAGAGTAACGACCTCGAATAGATATCTCCACAGTTCACCCGCACACCGTAGCAGCTGGGAATACACGTAGATATTGACTTATGCTAGCTCAACGAGCTCCTTTTACATCCCTAAACCGGGCAGTGTGGTTTCAAATTCGACAATTTTCTACCTTCAATTACCCGGCTATCCCACCACCGATTTTGATAAATTTGGTACACTACTCTTTGTTATTAGAAGCTATACGATGACATAATCAGAATTTTATATCACATTTGTTACTCGAGATAATGAGATGGAAGGAATTGAATGTTCGATGGCTACGTCATCTGTCCTGCAGCGAGCGGGTTGCGTGCCTAGCTGCTACATCCGTCAATCGCGCGCACAGCTGTCTTTTCAAACCTCTCTTACAGGTGTTACGAGTTGCGTCAGCGAAACCTTGATGGTGAACGTCTCGGTGAAAGTGGTAGTGTAGGGGAGTGGTGGTGGTGATTATTGTTTTAAGAGGAAGTATAACTAGACAACCATCCTCTATATAACACTAATCAGAGATTAAAAAAGGAAGGGATCCGAAACTTCAAAAAATGAAGGTATTGGTCAAAGAAAGAGAAGGGCCACGACGGGCATGAAAACGAAAGACAAGACTCCCTAGGCCTCAAGTGCTCTAATACCGTCGGGGTCGGAAAAAGAACAACAGTTGGCCAACGGACGTCGGATAGGAGAGATGAAAGTGAGGAGCCTGTTACAAGTAAGTGGAAGCAGTTCCAGGACTCAGATCAGGGCCCCGTAGTTGCCAACTAACGCTCCCAAATTGGGAGCCCCTGGGGTCTCTTTTAGTCGCCTCTTACGACAGTCAGGAGATACCGTGGGTGTTATTATACCGCCCCACTCACATGGGGAGTAGTTTAGGGGAATGCCTAGCACTTAATTCTCAAATATTTACGTTATTAGTGGTCCTATCGATAAATACTACATACTGTAAGTAAAGTTACATAGAATTAAGTTTCCGATCATTCATGTCTTATACATTTTTACCGTACCGGCTACGGTAACACAGGTATTCATGTACTGTATTTCATTTTTGGTGCTAAGTCAGTATCGATGACGAACCACGAGAAAAAGTGTGAACAGAATTGAATGAAAATCGGTATGTGAAGTCTGGGAATAGGGTATTATGGTCTAGGCTACAAATAATTTTTATTAATGCAGGATAAAATAGTAGTTCAGTGGAAGGTGTCTAAAATGTCTTTCTTTCTTAATCTGTTTACCCTCCAGGGTTGGCTTTTCCCTCGGACTCGGCGAACGATCCCACCCCTACCGCACAAAGGGCAGTGTCCTGGAGCTTCAGACTCTGGGTCGGGGGATACAACTGGGAGAATGACCAGTACCTAGCCCAGGCAGCCTCACCTGCTATGCTGAACAGGGGCTTTGTAGGAGGATGGGGAGATTGGAAGGGATAGACAAGGAAGAGGGAAGGAAACGGCCATGGCCTTAAGTTAGGTACCATCCCGGAATTTGCCTGGAGGAGAAGTAGAAAGTCACGGAAAACCACTTGGAGGATGGCTGAGGTAGGAATCCAACCCTCCTCTACTCAGTTGACCTCCCGAGGCGTCTTAAAATTTAATGTTTGAAATACCTATGTTATTGGTCCAATCGAAAAGTATTACATAACAGAAGTTATTGATACTACATATTCCAATCATTTATGTCTTATTCAGTTTTACCATACCGACCAATGTAATAGAATTCACGAATTTAGAGTACTGTTGATTATTCCGTATCAACGCCGAGCATTGTTAACGTTGAACTATTATTTTTTTTTAAACTGGCAATGGATTTTGTCATTTCCCCGGTCATCGGACCCCTTGCGGGTGGGGGACGCACATGTAGAATACACCCGCGGTATCCCCTGCCTTAGTGAGAGGCGACTAAAAGCGGCTACCAAGGGACGATTGAATTAGAACCATGAAACTATTTTTGATTCGTACCATCACGCGGGGAACACCATGGGTTGCCTTAACTTGCGAGTAGTACCGCCATATTAAGTACGAAATAGGTTTGTGATTAGTAGCAGCA
The DNA here is from genome assembly GCF_040414725.1 of Anabrus simplex. Classification (NCBI taxonomy): domain Eukaryota; kingdom Metazoa; phylum Arthropoda; class Insecta; order Orthoptera; family Tettigoniidae; genus Anabrus; species Anabrus simplex. The sequence goes on along the minus strand of NC_090268.1, from coordinate 95,655,674 downwards.
GACCACGCACCTGCTACGCAGGCGTAGCAGGGGGAGAGGTGATACTCCCACGTGGCGCGTCCCAGGTGGCGGATAGGGGGGGTCCTAACCGGCTTGCCGGCGGACTTGAGGGAAATAAAATACCTCTCGCGGACCAAACACACTACCCCCTGCGGGTGGGGGATGCACATGTAGAATACACCCGCGGTATCCCCTGCCTGTCGTAAGAGGCGACTAAAAGGGGCGACCAAGGGCTGACTGAATTAGAACCATGAAACTAATTTTGAATCGTACCATCACGCGGGGAACACCATAGGTTGCCTGTACTTGCGAGTAGTACCACTAAATTCGGTACGAAATAGGTTTGTGATTAGTAGCAGTAAAAGCCTGGCCTGGTGGATTCCAGTACCCGTGCGTCGTACCCATGTGTGCAACACCGCGAGTCTGGGCGTAGCCTGTGAGTTGTATCACTATATGAGCAGCACCGCGGGTCTGCGTTGCCTGTGATTAGTACCCACTATGTGAGGAACACCACGGGAATACCGGCGCCCGTGTTTAGTACACCTAGGTGGGGAACCTTCTCGGTTTGCGTTGACTCTGAGTTGGGCCATTGTGTGAGACACATCATAGGTCTGCGTTACTTGTACGTATTGCAATACTTGTGAGTAGTACCATCTTTTGTGGAACACCGTGAGTCTTCGCTACTTCTGATTAATACCCCAACATGACACATACCATGGTTCTATTTTACTCGCGACATGTACCATTCTGTGGGGCCTTCGACGTGGATTTTGCACCCCCTTTAGACACCAAGCACCATTGTGCTTTATAAGTTGTTCCTTGGTCGGTAATAATGTTATTTTCGATCTGTATTGAGTCCGATCCACTGGTTTTTGGTTGTTTGTTTTGTGTTTTGTTGAGTTCCTGTCCATCCATTCATTCTTCATGCCATATTTTCTTTTTATTTTGGTCAGTGGATGCCTTTGCAATTTTTGTTCTGTCATTTCGTACCATTAGGGGCCGATGACCTTTGATGTTAGGCCCCTTAAAACAACAAGCATCATCATCATCATCAGTAGCAGCAGAGAGTGGTTCCCCTGTGGTTTTTTAGTACCCGCGCGTCGTACCCATGTGAGCAACACCGCGGGTCAGGGCGTTGCCTGTGATTTGTAGCACTATATGAGCGACACCGTGGGTCTGCGTTGCCTGTGATTAGTATACACTATGTGAGGAACACTACGGGGCCCGTGGGACCGGCACCCGTGACTAGTACACCTGGGTGAGGAAACTCGTCAGTTTGCGCTGGCTATGATTGGCGCCATTGTGTGGGAAACACCATAGGTTTGCGTTGCCTGTACGAAGTACAATACTTGTGAGTAGTACCATCTTGTGTGGAACACCGTGAGTCTTCGCTACTTTTGATTAGTACCCCAACATGACAAATACCATGGTTCAACTTTACTAGCGATATGTAGCATTTTGAGGGGCCTTAGACCTGGATTTTGAACCCCTCTAGACATCAAGCATACTCGATTCAAGATTGCGCTTTATAAGTGGTCCCTTGGTCAGTAATACTGCTATATATGATCTTTTTTGCGTTGGATCCACTGGTTTTTTTTGTTTCATGCCCATCCATTCATTCTTCATGACATTTTTCTTATTTTGGTCAGTGGATGATTTTGAACTTTTGGTTGTAATTTCGTTTCGTACCATTAGGGGCCGATGACCTCGATGTTAGGCCCCTTTAAACAAGCATCGTCATCATCAGCTACCTTTGATTAGTACCGCAAATTGAGAAATACCATGGTTCTTCTTTACTAGCGATAAGTGCCATTATGCTGGATCGTTGGCACAGATATTGACCCGTTTAGACAACCATCACCGATCCAGGGCTGGGCTTTGGAAGCAGTCCCTTCGTCAGTAAAATTGTTTCTCGGAACGTGAGGCATTGCTCGTCTTATCCACTGATTGTTTTTTAAATTCATATTCATCAATTCATTCATCATCACGTTTTGATTTATTGTCAGTAGATAATATTTTTACTTCTAAATTATAATTGCATTTCGTCTCATTTTGTACCCCCACGAACCTGCTACGCAGGCGTAGCAGGGGGAGAGGTGATACTCCCTCGTGGCGCGTCCCAGGTGGCGGATAGCGGGGTCCTAACCGGCTTGCCGGCGGACTTGAGGGAAATAAAATACCTCTCGCGGACCAAACACACTACCCCCTGTGGGTGGGGGAGACAGACGAATAATACACTCACGGTAACCCCTGCCTGTCGTGAGAGGCGACTAAAAGGGGCGACCAAGGGATGATGTATTAGAACTATGAAACTACTTGTGATCAGTAGCACCACGCGGAGAACACCAAGGGTCGCTTTTACTTGCGCGTAGTACCACTACATTAGGTACGAAATAGGTTTGTGATTAGTAGCACACAGGAGCACCATGCGGTCGGCTTTTGCAGTACCTGTGATTAGTACCACCATATGAGCAGGACCATGGGATGATAGCTACCATGGTTCTGCCTTGCCTATGATTAGTACCCACTATATGAGGAACACCACGGGATAGTGGAAGGTCCCTGTGGTTAGTACTCTTATGTGATGAACACCATAGGGTTGCGTTGCCTGTAAATGGCGCCGCAATGTGAGAAAAACCTTAGGTCTGTATTATATGTCGAATTTCGTAACCTGTGAGTAGTACGATAATGTGTGGAATACCGCAAGTCTCTGCTACTTTTGATTAGTACCGCAACATGACAAATGCCATGGTTCTACTCTCCTAGCGATAAGTACCGTTATGAGGGCCCGATAACTTGGATTTTGGACCCCCTTTAGACTTCAAGCATCCTCGATTCAGTATTATGCTCTAGCAGCAGTCCCTTGGTCAGTAATCCCATTGCTTTTCCGTCAATACCCGTAAGGTATTGCGGGTGGCATCCACTGATTGTTTTAAATTCATATCCATCCATTCATTCTTCGTCCTCATTCTGCTCAGTGGAGAATTTTGGGCTTTTAATTTTTTCATTCCATTTCGTCTCATTTCGTACCATTAGGGGCCGATGACCTCGATGTTAGGCCCTTTAAACAACAAGCATCATCATCATCATCATCATCATCATCATCATCATCATCATCATTTTGTACCATTAGGGGTCGACGACTTAGATATGAGGCCCCTTTAAACAAGCATCATCATATTACACTGTTCTAGTAAAAAAAGTCCTAATTCTGTAGGAAAAATGGATGATACTTAGACATTTTAACGCTGAATTCAAATCTGTTTTTAGTTTTCATAGATCATGAATAGTGTAAGAGTAATCTGATTTAATTTATTTTAATGTTTTCATATCATTATAATTATATATCTTTAATTTAGTCATAGGCACATTGATATAAATTTAATTAAGGGGACCTATAAACGGTAGGAGAGGAACAGAAGGTGATAGTTGAAGTGCTCATACATTCTAATGTTCTCACTTTTTAACAGTCATGCACAGGAATGTTCATAAATATTTTTAAGTGGAAAATATGGACAGAAATTTGCCACAACAAAGTTGTATGCCTTATTTCTTATTTTTGTTTTAGGCATCATTCGTGTCCTGAATTATACCGCAGCAATAATTGGCGAATATTATGGGCATTCATTTCCCTTCATACCGTTTCTTGATGGTAGCTATGTCATTATAAAATCTTCCTCCATGCTCACCTGATACATCACTGCAAGTCTCTGGAAAGAAGTCCAGATTCGAGTCCATTGAACGTACTTCCGAAGACATATTGTATCCTAAATCTTCATAAGCTCTGATCATTTATTTCACAAACTCTTTATAGTTATAGTTTCTTCTACTTCCAAGGAAGTTTTGTGTTAATTTCTTGAAACATAACAGGCTCGCTTTTCTTTGTCAGACATACATACATATCGAACTGAAATACATAAGAAGAGAATATTTACAAAAACGCTCACTTCGGTATATCTGTAGAAGCTAAATAAATGACTTTTGAATTGCATTCTCACTCTAGTTTTGAGGTTAACATTCCACACTATCTGAACAATAACATCAGTGTCTGGAAGAGAATCAGAAATAGTAAAGCTAATGTTGCCAACTATTTAATCTTATTTTTATAAAGGTACAATATTTCCGCAAACTATGATATCACTCTTAATATATATATGTTCAGATTAAGGAAAATTATCCTTGATAGCGCAATGCTGATTTCAGGTTTGAGTTTACCAATATACATTCTTTTAGGACTATATATTTTCATCCCAGAAATAGAACTATTGTAGAACAGTGTCATTAAAGCAAAATTCATCACCTAAAAATTGTGCAAATTACTTTCTTGTATTACTTTCTCGAAACATGCTCAGGCTCGCTTTTCTTTGTCAGTTCACAGACATATCGCTATTAGATCATTTTGAATCACTGCTATGATGGGACGACCTTAATTTTCTACTGTCTGAACAGTTGATCGAAGTTACGAGTTTACTATATAAACTTTTCCATAATTAAGTTACTTTTCTGCCAGCAGGATACACCCGTCACTCACGCTTGGGCTGCAATCAGAGTCCGAACATCCCTGTTGCCGCTGTGGTACCGTATCTAGTAACGTGAAGCAGTCATGCATACTGCCCGCCCGTCAAATTTACGTTAGACGAAAACTGACAAGTTACGCTTTGGAAGTTTGTATACAAATTGTGTATGTGTGTGTGCGCGGTAGATAGTCGCTTCTGAAACTTTATCCATAAACCAGGGAATAATGATTATTAATTCATCTAACTACATTAATAATGTTAAAAGCAGATCGTATTAGTGTAATATGATGCTGCCGTGTGATATAGGTCACGCAATATCAATAAATACGTATGTATAATTCACTCCGTAGTTCTCTCTATGTTCTGGCTGGTCGATATCAAATTTACGGTCTAGATATCACAGGATATTCAAATTATGAGTTTCCGTTGCTCATAGAATAGGGAAATGTAAAGATGAAAGAGGTGCTTCTTTAAATACACTACCGTAAAAGCTAGGAAGATGAAATATTCCCAGCCGTGTTCGTGAGTGCATCACTCTTCTCCGGCGCTAGAGATCGCTTGTTCAATTCTCACCCTTCGCGAGAATATTTAAGAATTATAAATCCTGTGACGTACACCAAAGAGCAAAGGAGAGGAATGTAATTCGCCACGTTATTCTTCTTATGCAGAGAAAAATATACCCGTAAATCCTTTACTCAGTTGGAAGATTAAGTATAATTAATTTTTATAAAACATGTGCTGCTGCAAGAGTTGCAAACTGCGTTACGGAATACATTTATATGTGTGCATTATTCATTGATGCCTTCCTAACATAGCATATTTCATCAATATTGAAGTCAGTGGCATGCGCAAAAGCTCCATCTCACTGGTTTTAAGTACCTTAAAAAACATTTAAAGGGCAGCATTCTGACATCTTATTATCTTTACTAGCTTATTATTCTCATTTCCATATTAATGAACCTCACAATTATACAATGAGCATAGTTTTACCTAATCAATACTACTACTAACAAGTACAATGTATTTACATTAAAAATACACCATGTGAAGGACCCGTTTCGATCTACAATCGATCGTCGTCAGCTGCTTGAGAACATAAGATAAAATCTTCCTCTCCTTTTCCTACTGCTTTTCCCACACCTGTGGGGTCGCGGGTGCGAACTGTGTCGCACATGTGGATTTGGCCCTGTTTTACGGCCGGATGCCCTCCCTGACGCCAACCCTATATGGATGGATGTAATCACAATTGCGTGTTTCAGTGGTGGTTGGTAGTTTTGTGTGTTGTGTGAATATGAAGAGGAAAGTGTTGGTACAAACACAAACACCCAGTCCCCGATCCAGAAGAATTAATCAGAGGCGATTAAAATCCCCGACGCGGCCGGGAATCGAACCCGGGACCCTCTGAACCAAGGGCCTCAGCGCTGACCATTCAGCCAATGAGTTGGACTGAAGATAAATTAAAATAGCGTATACAAATTATTGAACATCACTTATGTAAGAATGTAGTTCAAAATCATGGTAAACAAAATAGTGACAAGTTAAAATCAATAAAATTTGATTGTCTTTTCCATAGATCCCTTATAAGGTTCGTTACACTTTTTTGTTGGAGTTCTATGTCTTCGTCGTGTTTAAACAGCATTTCAAACGTCCTGGTATGTTACTAATGGAACACTTCCTATCTTGCCTAACACTTATGCCGGCGAAATCAAAACTTGTCGAATACGGTAATATCTCTCAGAATCGATGGTAACTGAAGGGTAGGTAAGGGTTATTCTGCCCGAAGGCAGGTCCGAACATCCGCAGAGGTGTTCCTGAGCCGGAGTTTACGTGCGGTAGGGTGGCCAGTTCCTTTCAGCTCCTCCATTCCCTTACCTCCCACCAACAGCGCGTGGCAACCCATCCAAATCCTGACCACGCCCAATGTTGCTTAACTTCGGAGATCTCACGGGACCCGGTGTTACAACACAGCTACGGACGTTGGCGGTAACTGAAAGAACATTAACTATTATATATATATATATATATTGCGAATGAGCCCATTAGGACTACGCAAAGTACTTAGAGGCAGGCATTTGCCTTTCTTTGTGCCCACATTTCCTTCATTCGTTTGCTGTGTGCTTCTTTTCTCTCTTGAGACCATGTTGTTCCGGTCTTCTTCTTTGGTTTTCCCTCTTGGTCAACTTGCCACTTATGAACTTTGGTTCTGAAGATAACCCGGCTTTGGATGTCTTCAGGTGTAATTCCTGCCAGTTTGAGATCTGTTTTAATTTCGCCAATCCATTTTATTGTGTCCGTTTTAGCTTTACTTCGGTTTTCATAAAATTCAACTATTTGCTTGGTAAGTCTATCTGGGTTCATCCTTTTTATATGTCCAAAGAATCTTAATCTGCGTTTTCTGATGTCGCTGTGAATGTTAGAAAATTGTTTGATTTCCTGTTTCCCTCTAAGGCGGTACTGTTCATCTACGAGTTTCGGGCCTAAAATTTTTCCAATGATCTTGCGTTCCTTTTTCTGAATATTTTCTAGATCAGTTTTCCTGTTCAAAATTAGTGTTTCTGATCCATAGAGGCATTCTGGCTTTATAACTGTATTATAGTGTCTTAGTTTAGCATGCTTGGAGAGACACTTTTTGTTATAGATATTTTGGGTGAGTCTATACGCAGTTTCCAGTTTTTGGCATCTAACTTCATTGGCTTTTGTTTCCATTCCATTCTCCTGAATTATTTCACCGAGATATTTGAATTGCTGGACCCGTTTTATTTTGCCATATTTTGTCTCCATGAATTTAGGGGCTTCTTTGCTGCAGGTCATGTATTCAGTTTTTTCAAACGATATTCGGAGGCCGACTTTTTCCGCTGTTTCTTTCAGGAGTTCGATCTGGTTTATGGCTGTTGAAACGTCACGAGTTAAGATTGCCAGATCGTCCGCAAATGCCAGGCAGTCTACTGCTAATTTGCCCCTACCAAGAGTGATTGGTTGGTCAGTCTTGAGGGCAGACTTCTGTTTGCGCCATTCCTGTATTACCTTTTCAAGGACGCAGTTGAAGAGTAGTGGAGAGAGCCCATCTCCCTGTCTTACTCCTGTTTTGATCGGAAAAGTGTCTGAGATTTCCCCCATGAATTTAACCTTAGATTTTGTGTCTGTCAATGTCTCTTTTACAATTGCGAGTGTTTTCCGGTCTAGACCCTGTTCTTTTAATATCTGAAACAGTGATTGACGATCAACTGAATCATAGGCCTTTTTGAAATCAACAAAAGTACAAACTACATTTTTGCTACAAATTCTCTGATGCCTTAGGATTAACTTTAGGTTCAAAATTTGCTCTGGACATGAACGGCCTGGTCTGAAACCTGCTTGATATTCTCCAATTTTTGGTTCTAGTTGCTGTTGGGCTCTATCGAGAAGGCACTGAGATAAAATTTTGTAAGCAACAGATACCAATGAGATTCCTCTGTAGTTATTTACGTCTGTTCTGTCCCCTTTCTTATGTAAAGGATGAATTAGTGCACTTTTCCAATCTTCTGGAATTTGTTCTGTTTCCCAAATCTCTTGGATGATACCGGTGAATTCTTTTATAGTATTTGGGCCTGCTGATTTGAGAATTTCTGCTATTATCCCATCCTCACCTGCAGCTTTATTCATTTTAAGTCGTTTTATCTGTCTGGTAATTTCTTCTTCATCCGGTGGTACTGAATTTGGGTTTGTGAAGTCAGGTTCCTGCGGTGGAAATCTTTGTGTTGGCTCTGGGCAGTTAAGCAGTTCTTCAAAATACCTTGCAAGTTCGGTGCAGTTTTCTTGATTGTTCAGTGCAAATTGCCCATTTACTTTCTTAAAGCAAAGGTTTTGTGGCTGATACCCTGTTAGCTTTGTTTTGAAGTTCTTGTAGAAATTTCGTGTGTGGTTTTTCTCGAAGTCCTTTTCAATTTCCAGTAGTTGATCTTTCTGGAATTTCCTTTTGGTCTGTCGGATTAATTTCGCTGCCTCTTTCCTGACTGCCAAAAACATTTTGTGATTCTTATCGGTCTTTTTGCTGTTCCACTTATTGTATGCATTCTGCCGGGATTGGATGGCTTGTTCACAGTCTGCGTTCCACCAAGGGTGTTTTTTTCTTTTCTGCAGAGGAATCAGTGTTTGTGCTGTTTCAATTAGTTTGGTCTTGAGTTGCTGCCAATTGTTGGACTGCTTTTTCTCTAATTCTTCTGTGAGAGATGGCTGGATCCGACTAGTATCAAATTTCGGAATTATTTGCTTCCTTCTTCTGAACCTTTGGGGTATCAACTGTAGTTTGACTCTTGTCAGATAGTGGTCTGAGTCTATGTTTGCACCCTTCCTTACTTGGACATTCCTAATTTCTCTGTGGTTTGGGTACGAAATTGCCACGTGGTCAATTTGAAACTCGCCCAAGAGGGAGTTGGGTGATCTCCAGGTCATTTGTTTAGAAGGTTTCTTCCTGAAGTGAGTCGACATGACTTTAAGGTTGAATGCCCTGCAGAATTCGACTAATCTCTGTCCATTTTGGTTCGTCCATTTATGTGCTGGGAATTTTCCAACGTTTTCCTGTATTTCCTTTCCTTACCTAGCTGAGCGTTGAAATCTCCTAACAGAATTTTGACGTGGTTTTGAGGAATTTTTGATGCTGTTTCTTCTAGTATTTCCCAGGATTTGTCTACCTTCTCGCGATCTGTTTTATTGTCTTCATTGACTGGCATATGTGCATTTATCAGTGTGTATGATTTGTTTGCACACTTTAGGATGATTGTCATTAGCCTATTGTTTACACATTTCACACCTGTTACTGAGTTAAGTATGCTCTTCTTGACTGCAAATGCAACTCCTAAATGGGGTGTGTTTTTGAGAATCCGTTTGTCTGTTTTACTTTTGAAGAGTCTGTAGTTCCCGAAATCCATTGCGTGTTCGTCAGTCAGCCTCGTTTCTATTATTATTATTATTATTATTATTATTATTATTCGGTAATCGGCCAACAAGGGACCACGATAAGTTCAGTTATATATTCTGGCGAGTATTCAGTTTTCATTTGATCCAGAAGATTTTCATTAGATCGAGCGTGGCTTTAACCCGATCAGTTTGCACCAGTTGTCCATTTCTCATCTCGGAAAATCCCAAAATTCACGATGCTTGTTCTGAAATGAAGTGACGTATGGCTTTTAGTGCCGGGAGTGTCCGAGGACATGTTCGGCTCACCCGTAGGCGACCTACGCGTCATGATGAGGTTAAAGTGATGTTGAAGACTACACATACATCCAGACTCCGTGCCAGCGAAATTAAACAATGATGGGTAAAATTCCTGACCCTGCCGGAAATCCAACCCGGGAACCCTATGACCACAGGCCAGCATTCTAAGCATTTAGCCATGAAGCCGGACTTCGGACGAAACATTGTGCATCATTGAATTAAAGGGTACTTGTGTGTCTTTATTTTTAGTGATAAAAGTAACCTACATAACGGGCCAACTGACTAAAATTCAGTTCCCCCTTCATCAGCTGAACAACTGAACTTCTGAGTCTACAGTGAAAAACAAAGGCCTCTTTCTTAACAAATATTGGGTTTCTGAAAATGGAAAGCCATGCCTATCTAGTTTGGATTCCATGTAAAGCTACCCGTGCGTTACTTCCAGCGACAAAAGTTGTACTGAATCTGGTTAGCATGTTTCGATTTTAGCTTGCTAACACATCTGTAGAGGAGTTGAAGGGATAAAGGGATCAATTCTGTTCAGCTGATGGCCTCGTTTTTGCTCGTTTTCTGGTCGTAGGCTAATTTCTTTTAATCGTTGCTTTTTGGTTTCAAGTCATTTTCTTGCGCATTGTTCCCGTGACCTTCCCTACCTTGAGTAAATTTCTTGTCTGGTTTTTCTTATGTAGACTTCGTATTTGTATGCGGTCCAAGTATATTGCGGAGAATGTTTCCCTCCATTTAACTCAGTGGTAGGACCACAATATGAGGAAAACAGTCAGTCTACGTTACTTGTGATTAGTACCGTTACATGTCCGACTCGTTGGCTGAATGGTCACCGTACTGGCCTTCGGTTCAGAGGGCCTCGGGTTCGATTCCCGGCTGGGTCGGGGATTTTAACCTTCATTGGTTAATTCCAATGGCCCGAGGGCTGGGTGTTTGTGTTGTCCCCAACATCCCTGCAACTCATACACCACACATAACATTATCCTCCACCACAATAACATGCAGTTACCTACACATGGCAGATGCCGCCCACCCTCATTGGAGGGTCTGCCTTACAAGGGCTGCACTCGGCTAGAAATAGCCACACGAAATTATTTGTGTACCGTCACATGAGAAATACCATAGTTCTACTTCACTAGCGATAAATACAATCGTGAGGGTCGTCGGCCTGGATTTTTGACCCCTTCAGACAACAAGCATCATAGATTCAGAATTGTGTTTTGGAAGCAGCCCCTTGGACAGTACCGGTATATACCATTATTTTAAGTTAGTTTCGGAGAAGGTGGGACATTGCAGGTCGGATCCACTGATTGTTTTAAGTTCATAATCATTGATCGCCTCTGTTTTTGAATTCTATTCAGTGGATTAATTTTGGAATTATTTTTAACTTTCAATACTGCGAGTCCACGAACCTGCTAGGCAGGCGTAGCAGGGGGAGAGGTGATACTCCCACGTGGCGCGTCCCAGCTGGCGGATAGGGAGGTCCTAACCGGCTTGCCGGCGGACTTGAGGGAAATAAAATACCTCTCGCGGACCAAACACACTACCCCCTGCGGGTGGGGGGCGCACATGTAGAATACATCCGCGGTATCCCCTGCCTGTTGTAAGAGGCGACTCAAAGGGGCGACAAAGGGCTGATTGAATTAGAACCATGAAACTAATTTTGAATCATACCATCACGCGGGGAACACCATAGGTTGCCTCTACTTGCGAGTAGTACCACGAAATTAGGTACGAAATAGGTTTGTGATTAGTAGCAGTAAAAGCCTGGCCTGGTGGATTCCAGTACCCGTGCGTCGTACCCATGTGAGCAACACCGCGGGTCTGGGCGTAGCCTGTGAGTTGTACCGCTATATGAGCGGCACCGTGGGTCTGCGTTGCCTGTGATTAGTACCCACTATGTGAGGAACACCACGGGAATACCGGCGCCCGTGTTTAGTACACCTAGGTGGGGAACCTTCTCGGTTTGCGTTGGCTATGAGTTGCGCCATTGTGTGAGACACACCATAGGTCTGCGTTACTTGTACGTATTGCAATACTTGTGAGTAGTACCATCTTTTGTGGAACACCGTGAGTCTTCGCTACCTCTGATTAGTACCCCAACATGACACATACAATGTTCTATTTTACTCGCGACATGTACCATTCTGTGGGGCCTTAGACGTGGATTTTGCACCCCATTTAGACTCCAAGCATCATTGTGCTTTATAAGTGGTTCCTTGGTCGGTAATAATATTATTTTCGATCTGTTTTGAGTCTGATCCACTGTTTTTTGGTTGTTTGTTTGCTGTTTTTGTTTTTTGTTTTTTGTTGGGTTCATGTCCGTTCATTCATTCTTCATGACATATTTTATTTTTATTTTGGTCAGTGGATGCCTTTGAAATTTTTGTTATTTCATTTCGTACCATTAGGGACCGATGACCTTCGATGTTAGGCCCCTTAAAACAACAAGCATCATCAATACTGCGAGTTGGATCCGCTGGTGAGTTTAACTTCACATTCATCCACTCATTCCTCATCATCACGGTCAGTGGGTGAGTTTTTTATTTTTAAATTGCCATTACATTTCGTCTCATTTCATACCATTAGTGGTCGATGACCTCTATGTTAGGCTCATTTAAACAACAAGAATCATCATCATCGTCATCAAAATTCTCCGTCATCATCTCTATATCACCCGCGAAAACTAACCAGTCGATTTATACTGTATTTCTCCAGCACGCAGCCGAACAAGTGTGGCGAGAGTCCATCTTCCTGCCCAACTCCTTGTTTTAATGTCAAAGGGTTCACAGAAGCATTCTTGGAATTTTACTTTGGAGACGGTGTTGGTCAGTTTTGCCCATATTACTACTAGCAGTTTTCCGTCGACTCCAATTTCTGCAATTATTTGAAGCAACACATCACGGTCAGTGGAATCGCAAACGTATCGTTTTAAGAGTGTGGACCTGCTCCGCTGCTGACGAGCCTTTCTAAAACACCTATCTAGTATTCTTCAAGCGAACCCTCAATTTGCCGCTTTTGTCGTTCTAGGATGGATAAGGATAGAATCTTGTATACTGTTGGGAATAATGAGATACCACGATAGACATTTGCATCTTTGATATTTATAATTATTTCTTTCTTGATATTGCATACGAATTTGAACTCGAATACCTCTGCCAATGACCTGAAGATAGTTTTACATGGTTAAAGCCGCTACCTGTTTAACTTCCTTCTATCCCAGCGTTGTCGAACCTATTTCAGTTAGGACGTTGTTAAACTTCAACTTTTTGTAATTATAATAGGAAAAAGAAGAAATACATAACATTAATTTACAGTTTGTTACATGTAAATAACTTCTGCTAAATTCCTAGAAAATATCAAGCTGTTTCTATACGCGTTCGGTGATGATGTTGATGATAATTGTTGTTTTAAGGAAACCAGGATATAGGGCATTGGCCTCAAACACACGATCACAAAGATCTCTACACACGTATATATTCTAAGGTATACACTGACTTAGCAAATATCATGGTATAGTCACTTAATAGCGAACTGCAGTGAGACGCCGTGGAAGTGAGTTGACAAGTCCCTGGTAGTCTTCTGGACGCACCTGACACCGAATCGTTTGTAGAGCGACCGCCAATGCTGGTCTGTTCGTGGGTGAAGGAGCCACGGCACGGAGCCTGCTTTCCAGGACATCCCAGATATGCTCGATAGGGTTCATATCGGAACTCCTGGGTGGCCATGGCCGTCGTTGGACCTCCGCTGCATGTTCCTGGAACCATTCCTGGGCGACGTGGGAGCGATGTGGCGGCGCGTTATCATCTTGAAACACCGCAGAACCGTCTGGGCTCTGGAAGGCCAAAAATGGGTGGAGGTGGTCTCCGGGCAGCTCAACATACCGCGTACCATTCAAAGTCTCTTCCAGAACAACTAGGGGGCCCATTCCATACCAGGAAAATGTACCCTAGACCATAACAGACACACCAGCGCCCTGGACCACACCTTCGAGGCAGGCGGGATCCATCGCTTCATGTGGTCTGCGCCATGCACGGTGCTTCCCATCGGCATGGTGCAGTTGAAATCGTGATTCGTCCGACCATATCACGTTACACCATTGTTCCAGTATCCATCCCTGGTGACTGGCGACAAATGCGCGTCATTGTGCCCGATGACGTTGGGTTAACAGTGGCACCCGTGTGAGGCGCCGGCTTCCATACCCCATAGAACCCATGTTCCCACGGATTGTCCACGGTTCGATCCTGGCTTAGTCCGGTGGTATTTAAAGGTGCTCAAATACGTCAGCCTCGTGCCGGTAGATTTACTGGCACGTAAAAGAACTCCTGAGGGACTAAATTACGGCACCTCGGCGTCTCCGAAAACCGTAAAAGAGTAGTTAGTGGGACGTAAAGCAAATAGCATTATTATTACGGATTGTCCACTGGGAGATGTGTCTAGCACGGCCTGTGTTGAATTGAGCCGTGATTTGTTGCACGGTTGCCCGTCTGTCACAATTGACAATCCGTCTCGGATGTCGCCGGTCACGGTCATCGAGGGTGGCTGGCCGGTCGTTCGTTCGTCTGTTGTGGACGGTGACACCCGCATTCAACCATTCACGGCACACCCTGGACACGGTTGATCGTGTGAAGCCGAATTACCGCAGCACTTCCGAAATCGCACTTCCCATCCGTAGGGCACCGACCACCATGCGCCGTTCGAACGGTGTCAGCTCACGACGACGTTCCATGTTACACCTGTCACATGCACAGACACTGCTCATAAGGTCTCGGATGCAACTGCCGCTGGCACAGGGGTCGTGTGGTGCGCAGACAACACACCTGCGCATTATTGCTCCGCTATCCCATGACATTAGCTCAGTCAGTGTAGTTTAAATTATAATGTATTATATATTGTTTTCAGTAGCACGCACAGCAAATAATGAACACATAAGTTGTGAACGATTCATTTGATCACGTAACTTGATGTTGTGAACTAGTACCAGGTGTTGAATTTCCTGGAACTGAATTTTAAGAATTCGAACAGTATTTTTAGAGGGTATAAGCGCGAATTGTAAAAAAAAAAAAAAAAAAAAAAAAAAAAGCTATTGCTTATAGAATGATTGTATGATAAGTTATACAAACGTCTACAAGTTAATTGGTTTAATAAATTCGTCCCCTCATTCGTGCTATTCATTTCATTCCTACACATTTCCATCCCAAACTTGTGACATTTTTTCTTGTTTATTCATCATCATCATCTGCTTACCCTCCAGGGTTGGCTTTTCCCTCGGACTTAGCGAGGGATCCCACCTCTACCGCCTCAAGGGCAGTGTCCTGGAGCTTCAGACTCTTGGTCGGGGGATACAACTGGGGAGTATGACCAGTACCTCGCCCAGGCGGCCTCACCTGCTATGCTGAACAGGGGCCTTGTGGAGGGATGGGAAGATTGGAAGGGATATGCAAGGAAGAGGGAAGGAAGCGGCCGTGGCCTTAAGGTAGGTACCATCCCGGCATTCGCCTGGAGGAGAAGTGGGAAACCACGGAAAACCACTTCCAGGATGGCTGAGGTGGGATTCGAACCCACCTCTACTCAGTTGACCTCCCGAGGCTGAGTGGACCCCGTTCCAGCCCTCGTACCACTTTTCAAAAAATTTCGTGGCAGAGCCGGGAATCGAACCCGGGCCTCCAGGGGTGGCAGCTAATCACGCTAACCACTACACCACAGAGGCGGACTTCTTGTTTATTGATGGTTTAAAGACTACTATGGACTAGTTAGTTATTATCCTTAAATTGTTGTAATGAATTAACTATATACACGGTTTGCGAAAGACCATCATATAAATACGATTTTACAGAGCATGTACGAAATGCAAGTAAATAAAATATCCAAATGAATGTCAAACAAGGTGAGCGGCTCAGGCGGTTGAGGCGCTGGCCTTCTGACCCTAACTTGGCAGGTTCTATCCTGGCTCAGTCCGGCGGTATTTGAAGCTGCTCAAATACGTCAGCCTCGTTTTGTTAAAAAATGAAATGGCGTATGGCATTTAGTGCCGGAAGTGTCCGAGGACATGTTCGGCTCGCCAAGTGCAGGTGTTTGATTTGACTCCCGTAGACGACCTGCGCGTCGTGATGAGGATGATGTGATGACGAAGAAGGCACATACACCCAGCCCTCGTGTCAGCGAAATTAACCAATGTTGGTTAAAATCCCCGACCCTGCCGGGAATCGAACTCGGGACCACTCTGACCAAAGGCCAGCACGCTAACCATTTAGACATGGTGCTGGACCTCATTTTGGTAGATTTAGAGGCACGTGAAAGAACTCCTGCGGGACGAAATTACGGCACCTCAGCGTCTCCAAAAACCTGCAAAAAGTAGATAGTGGGACGTATAAGAATAACATTATAATAATATTATAAAAACGACGTGACACATGCACTTCGTCCGTTCTGGCACGTATGTGGTTCTTTAATCATGACTGACAATATTAACTTCGGTGACCGAGCTCGATAGCTGCAGTCGCATAAGTGCGGCCAGTATTCAGTGGGTTCGATCTCCACTATCGGCAGCCCCGAAGATGGTTTTCCATGGTTCCCATTTTTACACCAGGCAAATGCTGCGGCTGTACCTTAATTAAGGCCACGGATGCTTCCGTCCCACTCCCAGCCCTGTTTTGTCCCATCGTCGCCATAAGACATATGTGTGTCGGTGCGACGTAAAGCAACGTGGAAAAAAATAACTTTGGTGAGTCACGACTTCCGTCTGATATTTGGCTGAATGTTACTACTTGATCCATGAAAGGTTTTACTGGGAGATCAACCGCTAGTCTCAGAGAGTCATTCAGTGGAAAGGATTTTTGTGTGGCCATGGCGAATGTGCGGCGCTCCCCGGAGACTGCTAGTGAAACACTGGGACTAAGCTCCCATTGACCCGGCGACCCAATCGATAACCCGAGTTGCTGCGAGCTACCGCTGGTGTGGACGATAACCGAGAATTGAACCCAGTCTAGTCACAGAGATAGCTTGATACCTTGATGAACTCGTCAGGTGGGCAAGTGGCCAAATCCAAGGAGGGTTATAATGGAATCCACTCTCACTGATGAGTCAATTTAACCATAAAATTGTGAGTTGACTACGTTTCTTTACTCGATATTTTCATACTCTGCTTCACAAGCGAGCGTTTTAAGTCTGCTTCACAAAGATTACAGCACAGTAAGATAGTCACTAACACCTCACCTAACCTTGGCGGCCATTAATGAGCAATTACTCATACAGAAAATTCATGATCATCTCGTTTGGATTTAACAAAGCGCGATATGTTCGCTGACATGATAAAGACAGGGAACTGTGATAACAGAATGCAATTATTACTTGCTTCCCTCTGTGGGTGGAGGCGGTAGAATGACATCCCCGGTAACCCTTGCTTGTCGCAAAAAGGCGACAAAAACCCGCCTCAGGGGCTCTTAACTTTGGAACGTGGGTTAGCGAACACGGGGCCCTTGGCTGAGTCCTGCCTGATATTGTTCTAATCACCCGTGATAGCCTCCTCACTTTCACCTATCCTATCCGACCTCCCTTGGTCAACTCTACTTATTTTCCTATCCCGACGGTATTAGAGCATTCGAGTCGTAGGGTTTCTCATTTTTCCACGAACCTGCTACGCCAGATGATAATCCCACGTGGCGCGTCCCAGGTGGCGGATAGGGGGTTCCTAACCGGCTTGCCGACGAACTTGAGGGAAATAAAATACCTCTCGCGGACCAAACACACACACCCTGTGGGTGCGGGAGGCAGACGGAGAAATCACCCACGGAATCCCCTGCCTGTCGTAAGAGGCGACTAACAGGGACGGCCAAGGGATGATCCAATTAGAGCCATGAGACTACTTGAATTATTACCATCACGGAGGGAACACCATTGGTCGCATTTACTTGCGCGTAGTACCCCTATGTTAGGTACGCAACAGGTTTGTGATTAGTAGCGACAGTGTGAATCAGGAGGTGGGTCCTACAGTACCTGTGATTCGTACACCTATATGAGAGACACCATGGGATTAGCGACACTGTGGTTCTGCCTTGCCTATGCTCAGTTCCCAGTATGTGAGGAATTCCACGGGATAGTACGAGTCCCTGTGGTTTAGTCCACTTATGTGAGGAACGCCATAGATTTGCGTTGCCTTTATAGGGTTGTGTTGCCTGTAAATAGCGCCGCAATGTGCGAAACAACATCGCTCTTGTGTTACATGTGCGCATTACACTACCATAATGTGTGAAATACCGCGAGTCTCCGCTACTTTTGATTAGTACCACAACATTACCCATAGCATGGTTCTTTTTTCCTAGCGATAAATACCATTACGAGGGGCTGATGACCTGGACTTTGTACCCGTTTCGACTATAAGCATAATCGATTCAGCATCGTGCTATAAAAGCAGTCCCTAGGTCAGTATTACTATTGTTTTGTGCCAGCTTCTGTGCATCTGAGGCGCTGTGGATCGGATCCACTGATGGTTTAAAATTCATATCCGTCCATCCATTCATTCTTCGTCGTCACCCTTTGAATTCTGGTCAGTGGAGGGTTTTGGACCTTTAAGTTGTCATTTCATTTCGTCTTATTTCGTACCATTAGGGGCCGATGATCTCGATGTTAGGCCCCTTTAAACAACAAACATAGATCATCGATCTTTCATTTTTCTCCCTTCGTGGCCTTCGTCTCTTTTGGCCGATACCTTCATTTTTGAAGTGTCGGACCCATTTACGTTTTTCTCTCTAATTAGTGTTGTATAGAGAATGGTTGCCTAGTTGTACTTCCTCTTAAAACGATCACCACCCCCACCACCACTACCACCACCACCACCACCACCACCACCACCACCACCATCTCTCACTAACCCGAATGTGATTCGAATTATAGCCAGTATATCTGGATCACGATCATAACGGTCACGCAAGACTTCAAGTTGGCAAGTTCTCACCTGATGGAAAAGGATAGATGGATTGATCACTTGTTTGCTTGCTCACTTGCCATATGTTCTGGTCTACCTAAGTCTTAAGACTGGGAGCTTCATCTTATGTAATTGGAATGTTCGAATTCTAGTGATTGGATGAATTATTCTGAGTGTGGTTTTCTTATCATATCAGGATGAAGAATTAAATTTTACCTTATTATTCAATTCCCAAGAACCTGTAACTCTCCTAGACAAAAGTAATAATCGGAAACTTTACATTATTTTATTTTATGTTATTTTCAAAATTCCAAGCAGCTATAACTATCCTGAAAAAATTCCTGACCCAAATTTACAGAAGTGATCGTTAAATAGTGTGTTAAAAAATTCTAAGTTAAAAAATCACCCCAATAGTGGCATATGGTTTGACATTAATCTGGGACAAACTCTAAAAAACCACCTCGAGGAAATCGAAACATCGAAAGCAAGATTACTGAAAAAGGCATGATATATTTCTAAGTATACACCCTCACGTCCAGCATTTGTACTCGCCAGAGAATACTTCTACATTTAGGATTTCAGATATGACCAATTCCTGCCATCAACAGACAGTTTTATGACAGAATAGAAGACTCCTTAACTTCTGTTAACAATCCCTGGATTCTTTATCGTCAGTCCAGTTCGTTCT
Organism: Anabrus simplex; assembly: GCF_040414725.1. Lineage (NCBI taxonomy): Eukaryota > Metazoa > Arthropoda > Insecta > Orthoptera > Tettigoniidae > Anabrus > Anabrus simplex. The sequence continues at coordinate 95,636,350 of NC_090268.1, read as the reverse complement.
TGCCATTTTGCTTCAAAGTGGTTTTTCTCCTTTCTGTCCGTATTGTCTACTATTCAATCCAATGAAGCACTGTGCTCCATTAATGTTTTTGCAAAATATATCTTTATTATTAAGTTCAGGTACTTCTGCTTTCTAATTAGGTGGTATAATTATTTATCATTACTGACACACTCCCAGATTAGAAGACAATTTTATTAACTGATACTAACTCTATCTTCCGACTTGTTGGCTGAATGGTCAGCGTACTGGCCTTCGGTTCAGAGGGTCCCGGGTTCGATTCCCGGCCGGGTCGGGGATTTTAACCTTCATTGGTCAATTCCAATGGCCCGGGGGCTGGGTGTTTGTGTTGTCTCCAACATCCCTGCAACTCACACACCACACACAACACTATCCTCCACCACAATAACACGCAGTTATCTGCACATGGTAGATGCCGCCCACCCTCATCGGAGGGTCTGTCTTACAAGGGCTGCACTCGGCTAGGAATAGCCACACGAAATTATTATTAACTCTATCATTAAGGAAAATGTACGTTTTACGAGATGTAAATTACACGTACAGTACAACTTCTTCGACATGATGGTGTTTTCAGACGTTGTAAATGTATTTTCAATACGTTTTTCCGTGATTTTCAAAAATCAATGTAAGATTTAAATTCTCGTTTGCTGGTGAGAATTCCTTCAAGCCTCTTACGTGCACATTGCTACCTTCTCCACTGCAAAGGTAGCAGCAGGTATAACTCCGGAAGAACGTAATTTATAATTCAAAGCTCACTTTACGGGTGATTTATCTTGATGGGGATAAAAATGTCATGTTCAAGTACGAGCCACTTTTTGTTTAAATCAGGACGACGTGAAGGGACTTGGTAAAAGTACTTAAGCATTCTCTTCTTCTATTAATGGATCAATGAACTCAAAGAAATTTTAAAGTTACTTCGCTAACTTCATGTAGTTCGAAACACTTCATCGTTTTCAAGTCTTCGTGTTTCTTCTCTCCTGCTTCCGCTCATAATTTTAATTGATTGATAGACTGGAGAAGGGGGCTAAATGATCGTCGGCTTACATTTAGTCGTGCTTGAAACTTTAGTGATTCATTATTCCCAATTTGCATAATAAATTTATGAGCTAATCTGAGGTACCTGAACTTCTTCCCTTACCCCACTGATGACAACCAGAATGTAATCATCCGTTATATTTTTATTTGTTGATAAATTAAAGACTTCATCGTATATTTCTTGTAATTCTGAATTTTCCGTATTGGTTAGAGCTTTTTACGCCCTACTTTCACACTTGCGCTGAAGAACTGGAATTTTGTTCTACAGAAATTATTTTAATTCTGGTACCGACACGAAACACCACACTGGAACAGGTCTCAGATGGTCAGCACTCTTCCGTTTAATCCATTTTCCCGGCTGTATACTCCTCGTCTGAATAGATAGCGCACTAGGTCTTAAATAATTCTAAAATACACGGTAGTATTCGACATTTCCGTTTCTCAACCCATAGGTTAACGGCATGAGTCACGAACCAACTACGCTGGCGTAGCAGGGGGAGAGATTCACACTTGGCACGTCCCACGTGGTGTCCTAACCGGCTTGCCAGCGGACTTGAGCGAAATGAAATAGCTCTCGTGGACCAAACACACAAATCCCTCGGGGTGGGGAACGCAGACGAAGAATACACCCACGGTATCCCCTGCCTGGCGTAAGAGGCGACTAAAAAGGGCGACCAAGCGATGATTGAATTAGAACCATGAGACTACATGTAATTAGCACCATCACGCAGGGAACACCATGGATCGCTTTTACTTGCACGTAGTACCACTATGTTAGGTACAAAATAGGTTTGTGAATAGTAGCAAAAGAGTGCGTTGCCGGCTTGTACAGTACCTGTGATTCGTACCCCTATATGAGCAACTCCATGGGATGAGCTACACCATGGTTCTGTTTTGCCCATGCTTAGTGCCCACTATGTGAGGAACACCAGGGGATAGTTCGGTTCCCTGTGGTTAGTCCACTTATGTGAGGCACGCCGTAGGTTTGCGTTGCCTGTAAATAGCGCCACAGTGTTACATGTGCGAATTTCATTAGCTGTGAGTAGTACCATAAAGTGTAGAATAGCGCGAGTCTACGCTACTTTTGATTAGTACCGCAACGTGACAAATAGCATGGTTCTAATTTTCTAGCAATTACGATTATGAGGGGCCCATGACCTGGATTTTGGACCCGTTTCGACTACAAGCTTCATCGATTCAGTATTGTGCTTTAGAAGCAGTCCCTTGGTCAGTAATCCTATTGTTTAACGCTAGTTTCTGGGAATGTGGGGCATTGTGGGTTGGATCCACTGATTGTTTTAACTTCATATCCATCCATTTATTCTTCGTACTCACGTTTTCGAATTCTGATCAGTGGAGGATTATGGATTTTTAAATTGTCATAACATTTCGTTTCATTTCGTACCATTAGGGGCCAATGACGTAGATGTTAGGCCCCTTTAAACGACAAGTATCATCATCACCTAGTGATTAGAAATTGTATACTACTATCGCTTCTACCCTACCGGCCGACATTATGAAAGTGTGGACATTATCGGGACTCAAAAAGGCTAACTTCTTTCTTTCTCGCCATCCACAGAATTTGAGAGAACAGTTATAGAAATAAGCTGTTCAAAATTGAAATAATTACATGCAATTAATTCGTATTAAATTAGGTAGCACGTGTATGCATAAGTTTCTGCAGGTTTTTGTGGTAAAGAAAATACGTAATTTTCCAGGGAATTTTATTTTTTGTTGATTCAAAATATAAGCCATCTGCTTTTACACACTTCTCCCATCTTTCAGGTAAGTTATGAATACCATACCAGAAAAACTGCTTGTATTTTGTGGCAAACCATTCGCCAAGCCATTTTCCAACTTCCTCGAAATTGCTCAAGTGCTGCTCTGCGAGCGCGTAGCCTGTTGTTACGAAGAGGTGATAGTCAGATGGCGCCAGGTCGGGCCAGTACGGCGGGTACGGAAGGCTGTCCCATAAAGCGATTTCAAGGTGTCTTTCACTGGTTCTGGTGTGTGAGACCGCGCATTGTCGTGTAACAAAATCACCTTGCCATGTCTTCTGGCCTATTCCGGTCGTCTTTCGATCAATGCGTGATTTGGATTAATAATTTATTAGCGATAGCGTTGTGCATTAACGGTCTCGCCGGGCAATTGCTCGCCTTCGTACTTTTGTGGTCCACCAGAGCGCGCACTGCTTTTCAAATTGAAATCACCTCGTTTAAATTGTCGAAACCATGTCTTACATGTTCTAATCGATGGAACGTGCCCACCATATGTTTCTACCAGCAAACGATGACTTTCCACAGCCTTTTTCTTTTCATTATGTTACGGAGATATCCGTGGTAGTTATGCGTGAAAGAAGGTGCGGGCGTGAACGGGTCTCAAACTACGGAATCAAAGTTAATGTAAAATTTAACAAGGTTATATTTTCTTTTCAAAAACAAAGAAATAACAAGCATGGCAGGTACAAAGTAGCAAATCAAAAGGGTAGTTACAATATTTACAGAATTTGGGCTTCGCGCCCTGACTTTACACTGCTTGGGCAATCAGCTCAGTTTTACCCCAAACACAAGTTTCAACAGAGGGGCAGAAAACCCCATTCATGCCTAGGAGCCCTTGCTCCAAATTGCACTGCAAAGCCTCCACGAGGCGTACAACACTCAATTTTCAAAAGAGCCACTCGCTCTCAAATTTAAGCCTCTCCCAGGCCACACCAAACTCCACCTTCAAGTTGTCCTCAACGGACATAAACACAGGGGTAAAATACCCAATCTACTGAGGTCTATTAAATGAAAAGCAGGTTAATTAAATGACCTCTAAAATAACAATTTGAGAGGAGGCGAACTTGCACTCCTAATACACTTTGATTAAGACCTACTTGGCACTAGGTCGTTAATACAAGGGCTAATCCCATACTAAAGAGGTGACTTAAGAAGAGAACAATTTGTTTTACGTTATCGAAGAATAGGTTGAGAAAAATAAGTTCACCTCAAAACAATATGAGTGGGAGCTCGAGAGGGTTAGCACTCTCTATCCCAGTATGTAGCTTTAAAAGAGAATAAATGAAAAGAGTAGTTACATTTAGGAAACGGTTACATGGTGGAAAGCTTAGAACCCGCCCCGAGAGTTAAACTGCTGAGCTAGCAAAGAAAGAAGTTATTAATCGGCCATTACCTTGTTGTTGACCGCTGCCGAGGAAAGAGGCGCTTCCCGCCTCCTGCTATGTACTTAATACACTGAAAGATGGAACAGAAGTGGCCCGGAGACCCTAAAATCAGCAGTTTATATCCTCTCGCAGAAGTTTCTAGGCATTAGGGGAATGAAAACACCCTCCCGCACATTCTTTATTGGCTAGGGTACAGAAACATATCCAAGTAGGGGGAAGATACATCGGATTGGTCGAGAAAAAACTCAAAGAAATTCGGGATTGGATAAATCTAAAACAAGGGGAAAAAGAGGGGTATACAGCCAACTTAAACAATAACAGAAGGAAATTTAGCAAAGAACAAACATTTGAAATAAAAATTTCTCCAACAAAATAGTTCTTTGACTGCGCACTAGGTTGCACTATTGTTGATCTTCAGTAGTGTCCTCTAGAAGAGGAAGTTCACACTTCTTACTTCAAGCGAAACAAAAACACATCAAAAATGACACAGTTCAAAAACTCAAAGTTTTCCATGTGGTGACATCTTCAGAGAAAGTAGAGAATTAATAGCGTAGATAAAGTTCAGACTTCCTCCAACAGAAGAGTTTCAACTGGCGCACATTTTGAATTAGCGGTGTGGAGGTGTACCGCCCGGTACACATTAAATAAGAAAAACAATGCGTGCTGCAAATGTTCTTTTTCAGCCACAAATGTCGACATGATCACGGAACGATACAACACAGAACGTAGTGTTTGGCGGACTCAAATTGTGTGTGTTGGTAGGTTAATGTCAGACGAACAAACGGACGTATGTGTCAAATTTTTACGCTGCGTACTTTTTGCTGGCACCATCTCTTAGTGAAACCGGAAAAGACTTACGCATACACCTCGTAAATTTCAGCCACTGATATGAATCTACTATCGTTTATGACACTTCCAGAAAATGTCCATTGGTATGGAATTGCAGATATAGTTAATATATTGGATATGAAATTACAGGCACCAGTTAACCAGAAAATACTGTTAGAATTACTAACCGCAGTGGATATGCTGCGATACGCTCTAAGGCTTAATCCCAAGATACCACCTAAGAAATATCGGTTAGAAACATCATACACATATGTAAACCATCGAAGACGGGCACATTAATGCAATGTGTACAACCAACAACATAACAAAATATCTACCACCAGAAATGATTTAGAATTTTCAAATCAGGGAAATTCCGGGGTTGTATCTTAATTAAGACGCGGCTGTTTCCTTCCTAGTCCAGCCTCTTTCCTATCCCGTCGTCACGAAAAAACTTAAGAATCTCTGCGACATTAAAGTACTTGCAAAAATTTAGTTTGGGAGGAACACGAAATAAAACAAAGGTCTTATTTCTTGTTTAATTATTACAGCAAGGAAACATGTAAAGTGTTCGACAAGTATTGTTAGAGAAACAGATTAGGAAAAACCTGGTATGAACAAGGTTGAATGAAGCACCTCGGAGTAACATCCAACATATGCGCCAAGTTTGAAAGAAAATAGTTTGGAGCACTTACTTGATCGCAAGGAAAATAGTTTATGTGAAATACAAGTACACCAATGAAATGAAAATCTCCAGCCTGTTTCCATTCATTCGACCGGGTAAGGAATGGAATGAATAAAAGCCCCCATACATAAAGTAACCGGGATTTGAACCACGGAACCCAACGGTGAGAGACAGGTTCGTTCCGCCTGAGCTACAGATTCCCCTAAGTACACCAATAAGTATGTCTAGTATATTTGCCTTCGCTGTACTAGTATTAAAAGGTGTGTGGAGAAGGAGATAAAATTGCTACTGATAATTTCGTTAATCTAATAATAATGTCATTAGCTTTACGTCCCACTAACTACTTTCACGGTTTTCAGAGATGCCGATGTGCCGGAATTTTGTCCCGCAAGTTCTTTTACACGCCAGTAAATCTACCAATACGAGGCTGTTGTATCTGAGCACTTTCAAGTAACACCAGAGTGAGCCAGGGTCGAACCTTCCAAGTTGGGGTCGGAAGGCCCGCACTTCAAGCGTTTGAGCTATTCAGCCCGACCCTTAATAATCTCATTAAAAGTTACAACATATTCTTAATGGTCTCTTAATACCATTTCAGAATGCGAAAACTGAGTGTGAATATTTTTAATGGTTCTGGAGATATTAGGGTTGGTCTTTCTTATGGATTCGCCCTGTATACTCTGAAAACAGAGATGTGAAAAGAGATCGCTCGAGTCTCTGGACGTGTGTCGGAATCTGTGTTTTGTTACTCCTCGCTCGTAGCCATTCATCGTTTTCATTCCGAATTCCCTCCGTTTCGCTTCCCCTAGTGAAGATTACACAGATCATTGTTGTGGCGGTGAGATGGCTTAGAAAACCTCCCCTTGCGCTAAGCGAGAAAAAGCACTTGACACCCTACATGTCAGAGAATAAATACAAGGGAATGACTTCTCATTTCCCTTCCCCCTCCGACAAAGCCATGTGAGTTTAGCATACTGGAGCACTGGGGAAACAGGTTACTAGGAATGAGAGGGTGAATGAATATAGGTCAGCCTTCCCTTCCACCCTATTTATTTGCTAAGCCAAAGGACTTGGAGGGTAGTTACACAATGATTCTCTGCACTGAAACATCCAGCTAAACTAACATATAAAGCAGCTGCTCGCTTCGCGTGGCACACCAGGCAACATTCTATCTATACTAACAAATTAAAGTCGAGGTGTAATGATGTCTTATGTAGATATAAATATGAAAATAGACATAAATTAATGAAACAATTTTAGGAACCCGAGAAATTTAAAACATTGTACAAGACCTGATTCCCCTAGTTTAATAGCAAATACTGTTGAGAAAGTTGAAATTAATAGAAAATAGGATTATAACTGAGGTCAGCGAGTTGAGTACAAATATGTAAATTCCACGAACCTACTACGATGGCGTAGCAGGGGGAGAGGTGATACTCCCACGTGGCGCGTCCCAGGTGGCGGATAGGGGGGTCCTAACCGGCTTGCCGGCGGACTTGAGGGAAATAAAATACCTCTCGCGGACCAAACACACTACCCCCTGCGGGTGGGGGACACACATGCAGAATACACCCGCGGTATCCCCTGCCTGTCGTAAGAGGCGACAAAAAGGGGCGACCTTGGCGCGGACATGGATTGCGGTTGGTATAATGTGATGGACCTCCTGTGGATGGGAGAGGCTGAATACATCCATAGGTAATCCCTGCCTGTCGTAGAAGGCGACTTAAAGGGTCATGTGGCCATGGTCCCCTCTTTATTTTTTATTATTTTTCTGAGGGTCGGATGTAGACCATTCCAAATTTGATGTGCGTGCTGCCCGGCGATGGAGCTCCTATGTGTGCGACTACGCTCGAAAGCCCGTGCCAGCAACCACCCAGGACGCGGCGGGTGGGAGTATCATGTACCCGGGCAGTGGTATCCGCCTGACAACGCAGGTCCCCGCACAGCCGAATGCCAGAAGGACATATTATTATTAATTATTTTTATTTATTTTTTCTATTGTTAGTGCTCTGTACACGCTATGGGGTACATGCTATTGCGGGTGACCGGAGGAAGGGAGTCCTAGTGCTCATTGCCTCAGTCATCCCGTATTAGGCATCGGTCCACATCGGACCCCGGGCAATACCTGCTACGACCAGGTGGGTATTGCCTTGGCTGCTTGGTTCGGCTACAGAGACCCCTGATCGGAGTGGGTGGCATTCGGGGAGGATGCTATCGGGCATGGCTTCCAAACGAAGTCGGCTCTCACAAGGTGGTCGCCCACCTAAGTCTTTAACTTTTGCTTCCCTGAGAGGTTCAACTCCCTGGGAACATGCGCAGCGTGAAGGAATGGGATCCAGCTTCCCTAGGTTTCTGGTCGCTACCAGAACCGATGGGCAGGATTTTAAGCTGGGGAAGTCGATCCTGTTTAGTAGACACATCGAAGGCGTCTATGGCGAACTGGAGGAACTTAAGAAAATGCGCAACGGTAGTTTGCTTCTAAAGACTCGTACAGCACTGCAAGCTGATCAGTTGCTTAAGTGCGAGCACTTTGGCGAAATCCCCGTCAAAGTGGAGGAGCATAAGTCCTTGAACCTGGTTCGCGGAGTCATCTTTCACCGCGACCTTATTTTGAACACTGACGACGAGTTGATGGAAGACATGAAGAACCGTGGCGTGACACACGTCCGGCGCATTACGCGCAAGGTCAACGGTGAAGACGTTGCCACTGGTGCCTTCATTGTCTCTTTCAAGTTGTCAGTGTTACCAGAGAAAGTCAAGGTAACAACTTATCGTTGCGATGTGAGGCCGTACATCCCGCCTCCTATGCGATGCTATCAATGCCAGCGATTCGGACATATGGTATCTCGCTGTTCGAATCAGGCTGTATGTGGTACATGTGGACGAGTAGCTCACGGCGCGGAGGAGTGCACAACTCCATACAAGTGCACTAACTGCTCCGGTTTTCATTCTCCTCGGGATCGGAATTGTCCGACATACCTGAGTGAGAAGAAGATCCAGGAGATCAAGACCCTGGATGGTCTTTCCTACCAGGAAGCGCGCCGTAAGTTTCATTCTATGAATACACCTGCCCGTACACTCGACTATACCTTGATAGCTCAGAGTCTTCCAGGTTCGTCATTTACGACCAAGACACCTGTCCAGACCGCTGCGCCCAAGGCGACTGTTGCTGCTCCCAGCAACGTCGCAAATAGTCAAAGCTCGAAGGGGGGGACCACCCAACCTTCGACCAACCAGAAGTCTGTGCCGGCTGGGAACTGCCAGCCGGCACAGCAAGGGGGGAAGACTAAGTCTCCCCCCCATAGGAGGTCGACGAAAGTCGTGCCCCAGCCGGCGGAGGCGGCTTCGTTGACCAGGGCTGGGAAACCATCTCCCAGCCCGTCTAAACTTGAACAGAAAAAGGGGAAGAAGAGCGCCCGTCCTGAGCGCTCTCGGACTTCCCCTGCGAAGGAGAAGTCATGCCCTCCATCTGGGGGATATGAGTCTGCGCCGGGAGGCACTCCTGCTCCCAAACCTGCGCGCTCTCCTCGTAGGGGACCCCCTCGCGCCCGAAAAGCGTCGAAGTTCTGGGCGGCACCCCTGCCATCTTTTGATGACGGGATGGATGTCGCGCTGTCCTCTACATCTACGGATGTAGAACTAGACAGTGTTTAGGCTTACGAGCATTTTGTTGCTCATAACCTAACACTCCTTTTATAGTCCACACTATGGCACTGTTACAGTGGAATTGTAACGGTTATGATAGGCATCTTGCTGAGTTACGGCAGCTTATTAGTGAGTACGCAGCGAGTATAGTCTGTATTCAGGAGACCCACGAACCTGCTACGCAGGCGTAGCAGGGGGAGAGGTGATACTCCCACGTGGCGCGTCCCAGGTGGCGGATAGGGGGGTCCTAACCGGCTTGCCGGCGGACTTGAGGGAAATAAAATACCTCTCGCGGACCAAACACACACCCCCTGTGGGTGGGGGAGGCAGACGAATAATACACCCACGGTATCCCCTGCCTGTCGTGAGAGCCGACTAAAAGGGGCGACCAAGGGATGATTGTATTCGAACCATGCAACTACATGTGATTAGTACCACCACGCGGAGAACACCAAGGGTCGCTTTTACTTGTGCGTAGTACCACTACATTAGGTACGAAATAGGTTTGTGATTAGTACGAGTAGCACACAGGAGCACCGCGCGGTCGGCTTTTGCAGTACCTGTGATTAGTACCACCATATGAGCGGGACCATGGGATGATAGCTACCATGGACCTGCCTTACCTGTGATTAGTACCCACTATATGAGGAACACCACGGGATAGGGAGAGGTCCCTGTGGTTAGTACTCTGTGATGAACATCATAGGTTTGCGTTGCCTGTGAATGGCGCCGTAGAGTGAGAAAAACATAGGTCTGTATTAATGTCGAATTTCATAAGCTTTGAGTAGTACAATAATGTGTGGAATACCGCAAGTCTCTGCTACCATTGATTAGTACCGCAACAGGACAGATACCATGGTTCTACATTACTAGCGATAAGTATCATTCTGAGGGGCCTTTGACTTGTATTTTGGACCCATTTAGACACCAAGCATCATCGATTTGCTTTGGAAGTGGTCCCTTGGTCAGTAATACTATTAACTATGATAGTTTTTTGAGTCGGATCCACAGATTGTTTTAAATTCATGTTCATTCATTCATTCATTCATTCATTCATTCATTCATTCATTCTTTCATTCATTCTTGATGATTTTTTTTTATTTTGGTCAGTGGATCATTTTGAACTTTTACTTTGTCGTTTCATTTTGTACCATTAGGGGCCGATGACCTCGATGTTAGGCCCCTTTAAACAACAAGCATCATCATCATCATGTATTCAGGAGACCAATTTCCGACCTGGTCATCACACGGTCTTGAGGAATTTCAAACTATACTCGACAGAACGATACTATGCGCACCGGGCTTCCGGAGGCGTTGGCATTTTTGTACGTTCTGATAGCTACAGCGAAGAGGTTCCTTTAAGAACCCCTCTTGAGGCTGTAGCTGTTCGCGTCTCGCTGCCTATCATAGCCACAGTGTGTAATGTTTATCTTCCACCAGGCCAGCATCTGAACATCACTGATGTCGCTGATCTTATAGATCAGCTTCCACCACCCTTCCTCTTATTGGGCGATTTTAACGCCCATCACCCCATATGGGGCTCTGAGACGCCTTGCCCCCGAGGAAGAGAGCTGGAAACACTCCTATCAGATCTGGATTTATGTATTTTGAACACAGGGGAACCAACTCACTTTAGTGTACGTTACGGCACATATTCTGGCATAGACGTTAGTCTATGCAGCCGAACGTTGGTTCCACTGTTTCGGTGGAATGCACACGATGATCTCTGTGACAGTGACCATTTTCCCATCGTTCTTACTTTGTTGAATCATAAACCCGTCGAGGCTCCCCCTCGATGGATTCTTAAACATGCTGATTGGCCAAAGTACACATCCTTAGCTGCCTTTAGCGAAGATGTCAGGCGGACCGTCGGCGAGGAAATAACTTACATCACCCAAGTTATTCTTGCTGCTGCTGAGGAGTCCATTCCGTTTTTCTCGGGGACTCCTCGCCGAAAACTCGTTCCTTGGTGGAACGATGAAATAGCAGCAGCCATCAAAGAACGCCGTCGCGCTCATAAGCGTTACCGTAGACAGCCTACTGTGGCCAACTTGGTAACATTTAAGAAATTCCGCGCTAAGGCGCGAGTTCTTATTCGACAAAGTAAGAAGGCTTCATGGGAGAGATATGTGTCGTCCATGACGTCACATACTCCATCATCTCAAGTGTGGACGAAACTTCGACGAATTTCGGGTATTCAAGGATCATCTGCTGTACCGGGAATTTCCATTGCAGGCAGTGTCGCCACTGATCCCCTCGCGATTGCTAACCATCTCGCTAGTCATTTCGCGGATGTCTCTGGCTCCGGGAATTACAATCCTGATTTCCTCCCTCTGAAGCGGGAGGCAGAACGTCATCACCTGAGTTTTGCCACCCAAGCTTCAGAGGACTACAACGTGCCCTTTACGGAGTGGGAACTCCGCAGCGCCTTAGCGCTTTGCAAGGACACGTCTCCTGGTCCGGACAACATCCATAACCAGATGTTGAAACACCTTAGTGATGATAGTTTACTATATCTCCTTCGTGTGTTCAACCGAATCTGGACAGAGGGTGATTTTCCGTTTCAGTGGCGAGAGGGCATAGTCATCCCTGTCCTCAAGCCTGACAAAGATCCTAAGTATGCAGGAAGTTACAGACCGATTTGTCTTACAAATTGCCTGTGTAAGCTATTTGAGAGGATGGTAAATCGCAGACTCGTGTGGTGTCTGGAGAAACAAGGACTCTTGTCCGAGTACCAATGTGGATTTCGAGCCGCTCGATCCACCACAGACCACTTGGTACGCCTGGAGAGCTCTATCCAGGATGCGTTTCTCCGAAAACAGCACTTGGTAGCTGTCTTCTTTGACTTGGAGAAGGCCTACGACACCACCTGGCGATATGGCATCCTTTCAGTCCTGCATCAATGGAGATTCCGAGGTAACTTGCCGGTATTTATTGCGAATTTTTTGTCCCTCCGTCTATTCCGTGTCCGAGTAGGTAGGACATATTCGCAATACCACGTTCAAGAAAATGGAGTCCCACAGGGATCGGTTCTTAGTGTCACTCTGTTCGCGATTGCCATAAACGGTATTGTCGCTGCTGCTGGTCCAGCCGTAATACCGTCCCTATATGTGGATGATTTTGCTCTGCACTATAGCTCGTGCAGTATGGCAGTCGCAGAGCGACAGTTACAGCAAGCTATTAGGAGGGTGGAGAAGTGGACCTTAGAACATGGCTTTCGGTTTTCTGCCGCAAAGACCTCCGTTGTCCACTTTTGTCGTCAACGTACACTTCACCCTCATCCTGAGCTTTATCTAGGTAATGTCGTTCTTCCAGTTGTTGACACCTACCGATTTCTTGGGCTCCTTTTTGACAGTAAATTATCGTGGGAGCCACACGTGCGGGAGCTAAAAGTGCAATGCACCAAGAGGCTTAACCTCTTTAAGTTTCTTAGCAGCACTAATTGGGGAGCTGACCGCGTGGTGCTCTTGCGATTCTATCGGGCACACATTTTATCTCGGTTAGACTACGGCAGTGCAGCATATGGCTCCGCAAGGCCAAGCGTTCTTGCGAAGCTGAACAGTATCCACCACAGCGGGGTTAGGTTGGCGACGGGAGCTTTTCGCACTAGCCCCATCGCTAGCCTGCTCGCTGAGTCTGGTGTGCCGCCTTTACACCTGAGGCGCCAGCAACTACTACTTATGTATGCTGCAAATTTGCGACAGATGCCACTTCATCCGGGCTATCCCTGCGTATTCAACAACGGCAACCGTTTGTTGTACGTTGCTCATCCTCGTGCGACGCGGCCGGTTGGGATACGCTTGGATAGCAGCTATGAATTGTTTGACGTACCTTCGATTCCTTGCCTTGTCAGACAACCAAGTGGGGTACCTCCGTGGGTTGTACGACGACCTGAAATCATCCTGGATTTGCACACTGGCCCGAAAGGAGACACGGACCCTTCGATTTATCGGAGGATCTACCTATCCGTTCTTGGCCGCTATCCAGGTTCGGTCGTCGTTTACACGGATGGTTCAAGGACAGATACGAAGGTGGGCTGTGCGTTCGTTGTCGACAATGATCGGTTTCTTTTTGCTCTCCCGGACACCTGTAGTGTGTACACGGCAGAGCTCTATGCTATCTGTGAGGCTCTGCGGTACGCACTAGACAATGTACGCCGACACTTTCTCGTGTGTACTGACTCCTTGAGTTCGCTTCAGTCTATTGATACCTGTTTCCCTCGGCACCCTCTGGTGCAGCGGATCCAGGACCTGCTGGCCGGGTGTTCGGATGCCGGCACCAGAATTACGTTCGTGTGGCTCCCCAGCCACATGGGCATAGAGGGAAACGAGTTAGTAGATCGGGCTGCCAAGGAGGCAGTTACACTGCCCCCGTTGCCTTTCAAGGTTCCAGCAAGTGATATTCGCTCTCAACTGAGACATCTGGTTATGTCTCATTGGGAGATGGAGTGGCAGGCCATCCCACTTCCCAATAAGCTGCGAGCGATAAAAGGAACAACGAAGGTATGGAGGACTTCCCTTCGGGCTTCGCGGAGGGAAGCCGTGGTATTATGTCGCCTTCGGATCGGCCACGGTATCTTGACGCACTCCCATCTACTGAAAGGAGAACCCCCTCCGGTGTGTACCTGCGGTGACCATCTTACCGTGGTACACATCCTTACGGAGTGCGTGGACCTGGTCGATCTGCGCCGTAGTATTAACCTTCCGAGTACTATCTCCCTTATCTTGCGCGATGACGAGCAGTCAGCAGACCTCGTCATCCGCTTTATGAGGGATAGCGGTCTGTTTTATCGTGTGTGATGATGTCCTTTGTCCTAGTGTTGTTTATGTCAGTTGCGCTTTTATCTCATTGACTCCATTTTAGTTTGTGTTGCGCATTTTAATGTGTTATTTTAACGTCTAACGTACATTATGTCTTAATATCCTTTTTTACTGGGCGATGCCTTATTCCTTCGATTTCCTGTACTTTCTCTTATTTTAATAGAACATAAGGCATTGCGTATTAGATCCACTGACTGTTTTAATCTCACCCTCATTTTTCTTCATTACCATTCTTTTTTAACTCTTAGTCAGTGGATACTTTTTAAAATTTTAACTTCCTGTCTCATGTCCTTCATTTCGTTCCATTAGGGGCCGATGACCTTCGATGTTAGGCCCCTTAAAACAACAAGCATCATCATCATCAAATATGTAAATTCCAAGTGAATGTATTGGAAAATCAAATGCCCCTCAATAAATTATGCTGGTATGAGTTATGAATATAGAAAAGCGGTAACAGAGGAGAAATAAAGGCGCAGGTATTCTTAGGTAAACAGGTAAGAAGATGACTAATGGTGTTATTACTTAAGCTATTCGAGGACGGTTATAACCTCCAACAATATTGCGCCAATATCAAGCAGAATATCCGATTGAGCCCTCTCTTGCTTTCTACTCAAGGAACAACCATGAATTTACAAGAAATATGACGGAAATGGCAATACGTTACTTCCCTGCTGGCAGAGACGTTGCCATGTTAACCTGTAGGTTCGTTGTCGGTCTGTCGGTAACTCAATGCAATGATACCCGCAGAAAATAGTAAATTTCTCCGTCATTTCAAGAGTAAAATAAATTTTGAACATAAAGAAAGTTGTTTATAATGAAGGATAATTTCACATAAAGTTCACGGTGTTTACAGAAAATCAATAGTATAAGAGAAAATGGAGGAAAACCGTTGTGGTTTTCCTATAAACCCCCCGTCTATTCAAAGATTTTAAAATGATATGCATAACAAAACCGTCGCCGGGATGAGTATACACTAAATATGACGTTTGGTCGAGATCTATCCAGCCGTTTCGCCGTGATGGTGGAATAAACAGAAAAACAAACGGACACGAAAAATAAAAACTACCGATTCGGTCTTGGAGTTGACCTAAAACGGATAAATATCTGAAAATATGGCAAAACAAACGAAATTACAGACAGCGGACCCCCTACAACTTTATTTATATAGATTAAATCAGAAATATTACAGTGGCAAAACTCACTCGCGCTAGCCAGAATGTGGTTACCAGATTCAATGCCTGTATAACCCAGGAAGGGCGACACTTCCAGCATCTTTATAAGGTCAAGATTTGATATAAGTTTGTCTATCTTCTTAATCTGTTTATCGTCCAGGGCTGGCTTTTCCCTCGGACTTAGCGAGGGATCCCACCTCTACCGCCTCAAGGGCAGTATCCTGGAGCTTCAGACATCGGGTCGGGAGATACAACTGGGGAGAATGACCAGTACCTCGCCCAGGCGGCCTCACCTGCTATGCTGAACAGGGGCCTTGCGGGGGATGGGAAGATTGGAAGGGATAGACAAGGAAGAGGGCAGGAAGCGGCCCTGGCCTTAAGTTAGGTACCATCCCGGCATTTGCCTGGAGGAGAAGTGGGAGACCACGGAAAACCACTTCCAGGATGGCTGAGGTGGGAATCGAACCCACCTCTACTCAGTTGACCTCCCGAGGCTGAGTGGACCCCGTTCCAGCCCTCATACCACTTTTCAAATTTCGTGGCAGGGCCGGGAATCGAACCCGGACCTCCGGGGGTGGCAGCTAATCACACTAACCACTACACCACAGAGGCGGACCTGATATAACTTTGTACACCCGCTTAAAGCAAGGTGGCCGCGTGCGACATAAGTTTGGCTGAGGCAGCCGCCGTAGCGCAGTGTACAAACACCGGGCGTTCGGTCAGAGTTTCCATGAGAGACTCTTTATATCGAGGTAAAATCTTCCTGAAAGTTGAAATAATGACTGATCATCCCAAATCGGCACAAAAATGCAAAATAATGCAACTTAAAAACTTGTTTTTATTGTTTGTCATATCGCAGAATGTATTTCTATACTACCGAGAAACGTCCTAATGCAAAAGGAAAAGAGATGACATTTCAAAAACATCCTCCCCTGTTGATGAGCAAGCAGTAGTTGGTCTAAATGCAGAACGATTAGGGGATAGATTTCTGGGCAAACTTTCTTCCTTCCAACAAATATTAATGTGTGGAATACAATTTATAGAACATCGTTAATCCTCAAACATTACAGGTTATTTTATCAATTAAAACACATCAAATGGTGGGTGTTGCATCACGAACACCCACGCAGCAAGCAGAGTGTGAGTATACTGACCATAAAATATAGCATAGTAGTGCAGTAGGTTATGAGTTATGGTTGGTATAATTGGGTAAATGTAAGCAGGAAGGTTATGTCAATTCCCGACATTGCAGATAGCAGCCACCTCCGATTGGCTGTTTGAAGCAACGAAGGAAATGAAACTATGGCTCTGCATCCCAATTAGTTAAATGCTGCCTCGTTGGCTACGTCCCCAAGCATTTGGCGAGGATCCCCTGGCAACCTCTATATCCCGTTAAAACCATTTGTTTCAGATTGTTTATGTTTGGCGATTTCCTCTGATACTGGCCGTGTTTCTTGTTACCGCCCTTACGCCCGATATATCGCTCTCCACACAAAGACTGCAATTGAATTCTCTTCTCAGTATTAGCGTTTTATTGTTTCTCAACATTTATTTCCCCCAGGTCATCCCATTATTATTCGTATCTGCCAGGCACTCAGAATTTAAAAATACAGCCACGAGTTCTGAGCTGAAACAGGAATTGAGTAAGAATAACAGTTAGCAAGAAATCTTGTAATTTAGACCAGGCCGTTCCAATTCAACGTTTGAGAGCCTGACGGAGCCCCGTGTTTGCCGAGGGCTATCCTTCACAATTCTCTCTCGCTGAGACTGTGGTGATCTTAGAAAGCACGCGCTGGGTTGCTGACCTTGCTTTTCTAGCCGACATTACAAATCATTTGAGTGACTTAATTGTTTCTTTGCAAGGCGAAGATATGTTGATTGGTACTATGTAGTACAGAGTTCGTGTTTTTTAAAATGGAATTTCCAAAAACCAAAACAAACCACATGGTACTCTATCGTCGCAGCAAGGAAGGAATTAGTGAATTAGTGAATTAATTACAGACATTGAAAATGAGATTAATGTGATTTAATATGGGGAGGGTGAAAGTTGTAGAGAAAAAAGTATGCTTTGCTTTCCTATATCACCATATCAAGACATACTGTACAATACAAATTTGTATTACGTGCCAGCATACCTTTATTTCTTCTCTATATCTACAGAGTTCCTCATCTAGATTATAATAGAAGAAAATATATAACAAAAAACACGAAAACATGAAAAGGTTTATAAATGTCAAGCCTACTATCCCTGAGCCTGGGTTGAGTCAGCATGCTTGGTTTTAATAAAGGAAGGAATTAGTGAATTAATTACAGACATTGAAAATGAGATTAATGTGATTTAATATGGGGAGGGTGAAAGTTGTAGAGAAAAAATTATGCTTTGCTTTCCTATATCACCATCTACAAGGGTCGCCGTACGCTAGTGGAACATTTTTCGAGGTGCTATCACTGGACATATGTGTGATTGGTGGGAAATATGAAGAAAATGGGATGCTTTTATTAGGTAACCGGAATTCTAGAACAGGCGGCCTAAGCCCAAAATTATAGCAAATGGGGTATAAATTTATATTCTACCCAAGGTTGAAACGTGCGTCAGGCAGCCGAAGTTTCCCGTGTGTTACACGTTTCTAGGGTTCTCTGAAAAAAGAAAGAACAGGTTGACAAACACCGAGCTAATGTACAAAGTTCATACCCCGCTCACAATTTGCATAGACGAAAGTCTAAAAGCATGTGACAGCGTGTGTGAAAGCGGTATAAAACGGTTCCTTCGCACTTGGGGTTGTCTGGCTCAGAACTGTTTATCGATCGGTCGTAACGTGGCGCTGTGCGCGACTCGGTGCTTGTAACATCCATCAAGCAGGCAGGCAGGCAGGCAGACACAGCAGCAGCGCTCCACCCGGCAGCTACATAACTTTATGACGTCTATTGGATGAATTACCAGTTACGACATCAAAATCACTTTAGCATACTTTATAGCGATTGGAAACTCTTTTGATAGCTTAAAAGAGGAGGTAATAAGAAAGTCTTAAGGAGAACGACTCGAGCGAGGAATGAAATTGAATGGATGTAACGGTTAGGATAGATACCATTAACAAAGACATTGAGGAATTAGGGTAATAGAGACGAAGAGAAAAACGGGTCGTGTTAGCTACTCATTTCCTTAATCGCTTCTTGATTATATTTCGATACTACTTATCAATTTACTGACTTTAATTATGATTACAGATTTATAATAAGTATTTCCTTCGGCATTTCCGATATGATCTCGCACGTTACCAAATAATTCATGCCTTTAGACCTCAACTGACTGAGGAAGAATCTATCCTACATGTAGGTTGGAAAAGCTCGACGTGTAGTTTGCAAGCACAGTATGAGCCATTGGAAAAATTGTTCACACGATAAGATGAAAAGTTTCACTTAGGATGGTGTGATAACCATATGGACTACATTTGAATAAGATGATAATGATGATGATGATGATGATGATGATAATAATGATGATGAAATGATATGTCGTATGGCTTTTAGTGCCGGGATATCCCAGGACGGGTTCGGCTCGCCAGGTGCAGGTCTTTCTATTTGACTCCCGTAGACGACCTGCGCGTCGTGATTAGGATGCAATTATGATGAAGACAACACGTACACCCAGCCCCCGTACCGAATGAATTAACCAATTAAGATTAAAATCCCCGACCCGGCAGGGTTCATAAAGTGATCAAATAATCAACAAAGAACCCATATTGTATCACTATGTTATAGAAATGCAATCGTCCTGCAAGAATTCGGATTCCATCTAGATAGATGCAACGTTTGTGAATAGTTCTTCATTCGCTTCTCATGATGGGAAGCCTGATTTGATCATATTATGAAAATGAAATAATAACCGCTGTGCGAAATATAATACTATATCCAATTTGTTTTGCTAGTTGTTCCGTCACAATAACGCATCGAAGGTTTTCGTTGACGCAAGGATGGGAAGAGGCTAGGATTAGGAAGGTAATGGCCGTGGCCTTAATTAAGATATAGCCCCACAATTTTCCTTGTGTTAAAGTGGGAAAAAGTGGAAAACCATATACAGGGCTTCCCACGGTGACATTAAAACACACCATCTCCCGAATGCAAGCTCACAGCTACGCGAAATAACAGCGCGGCCAGCTGGCTCTATCTCCAAATAGATCACCTTCCTATTCAATTCCTATTTAATTAATCTGTAGCAAATGTGAGAAAAATAAATGTGTTATTAGCTGGGTACTGTACTGTGCAGTCAATGTCCCATAATGTCGACCTAATACTTGAAGATTTTCGACGACGATTGGGAAGAAGAGGGCCAGAACTTGGATTATAACTATCTTCGCCCTAGTTAAGCTACAACCCTGTTATATTCCTGGTGTACAAAATGGGAAACTGTCTGTGTCGGGACGATGTAAAGCCCCACCCCACATTAAAAAATGTCTACAATGGTATATATTTAATGATTGGCGTAGAGTTGTTGTGGACATAAGTTGCAGATGTTTCAAATTATTTATTGACATCGAAGGCCGGGAATGTGTTAAGGGAAATGTTCGAGATATAGAAATAACAATAATCGCATGGTTTCAGTTACCGACTTGCAGACTTTCTGAAACCTGCCATTTAGGTATTCTAATTACTAACTCCAATAATCCGATTGTGCTGTTAACCGACAGATAACGCGAAATTCTGCTGGAGGGTTCCTACGGCTGAATTATTCCAACATTTTCGTGGTAAATCAACTGCACCACACCACGAACCTGCTACGCAGGCGTAGCAGGGGGAGAGGTGATACTCCCACGTGGCGCGTCCCAGGTGGCGGATAGGGGGGTCCTCACCGGCTTGCCGGCGGACTTGAGGGAAATAAAATACCTCTCGCGGACCAAACACACACCCCCTGTGGGTTGGGGGAGGCAGACGAATAATACACCCACGGTATCCCCTGCCTGTCGTGAGAGCCGACTAAAAGGGGCGACCAAGGGTTGATTGTATTAGAACCATGAAACTACTTGTGATTAGTACCACCACGCGGAGAACACCAAGGGTTGCTTTTACTTGTGCGTAGTACTACTACATTAGGTACGAAATTGGTTTGTGATTAGTAGCACACAGGAGCACCGCGCGGTCGGCTTTTGCAGTACCTGTGATTAGTACCACCATATGAGCAGGACCATGGGATGATAGCTACCATGGTTCTGCCTTGCCTATGATTAGTACCCACTATATGAGGAACACCACGGGATAGGGAGAGGTCCCTGTGGTTAGTACTCTTATGTGATGAACACCATAGGTTTGCGTTGCCTGTACATGGCGCCGCAAAGTGAGAAAAACATAGGTCTGTATTATATGTCGAATTTCATAAGCTCTGAGTAGTACAATAATGTGTGGAATGCCGCAAGTCTCTGCTACTTTTGATTAGTACCGCAACAGAACAAATACCATGGTTCTATTTTGCTAGCGATCAGTACCGTTATTAGGGGCCGATAACTTCGATTTAGGACGCCCTGTTGACTGCACGCATAATCGATTGTGTTATGCTATAGCAGTAGTCCCTTGTTCAGTAATACTATATTGTCACGTCTGTTTATGTGCATGTGAGACATTGCGGGTCGCAACCACTGATTGTTTTAAATTCATGTCCATCCATTCATTCTTCGTTCTCACGTTTTTACATTCTGGTCAGTGGAGAATTTTAGACTTTTAATGTGTCATTCCATTTCGTCTCATTTCGTACCATTAGGGGCCGATGACCTAGATGTTAGGCCCCTTTAAACAACAATCATCAATCATCAATCAATCAACTGCACCACAGGCTTGTTTTCAGCGATTGTTTCCAAATTGTTGGATTGGACGAAAGAGACCTGTTCTTTACCCGGCCCGTTCACCAGATTGGAGCCGTTTAGTTTTCTTTGGGGAAAGCTAGAATACACTGTTTGCAAGGACATACCGGCTACACCAGATGATAGGAAACGACGTATTACTGCTGCTGCGCTGGCATTTTTGATGAAATGCTAAACGTGTGCTTCCTTCTTTACATGGCAGACTGGAAGCTTGTATTGATTCTGGTGGTCGTCATTTTGAATACAACCTTTGAACGTCAACTCCATTCCTTTCTTTCTTCTCTAGAATCCAAATAATTTGCTTAGTCACTTTTTTCTTAAGTTAGTGCTGACGCATTGATCAGACAACTCTCGGTATTTACAGCTTTCAAACAAAGATAGCTCGTAATCGACTTGTACTAGAATACTCAAAAAGACTACTATTGCCTTTCTAACTTACTCTAGTTTAATTTTTAATGTCAATATTCGTTGTTTCATTTGGAAAATCCACGAACCTACTACGCTGGCGTAGCAGGGGGAGAGGTGATCCTTCCACGTGGCGCGTCCCAGGTGGCGGATAGGGGGGTCCTAACCGGCTTGCCGGCGGACTTCAGGGAAATAAAATACCTCTCGCGGACCAAACACACAACCATCTGTGGGTGGGAGACGCAGACGAAGAATACACCCACGGTATCCCCTGCATGTCGTAAGAGGCGACTAAAAGGAGCGACCAAGGGATGTTTGGTTTAGAACCATGAAACTACTTGTGATTAGTACCACCACGCGGGGAACATCATGGGTCGCTATTACTTGCGCGTAGTACCACTATGTTAGGTACCAAATAGGTTTTTGATTAGTAGCAATCAGGAGCAGCGTGCGGTCAGACTTTTACGGTACCTATGATTAGTAGCACTATATGAGCGATACCAGGGTTCTGGTTTGCCTATGATTAGTACCCACTATATAAGGAACACCACGGGATAGTACGAGTCCCTGTGGTTAGTACACTTATGTGATGAAAACCATAGGTTTGCGTTGCCTATAAATGGCACCGCTATGTGTGAAACACCATAGGTCTGTATTACATGTGCAAATTTCATTACCTGTGATTAGTACCATAATGTGTGGAATGCCGCGAGTCTACGATAATTTTGGTTAGTACCGCACCATGTCAAATACCATGGTTCTACTTTCCAAGCGATAAGTACCATTATGAGAGACCGATGACCTATATTTTTTTTTGCTATGGGCTTTACGTCGCACCGACACAGATAGGTCTTATGGCGACGATGGGATAGGAAAGGCCTAGGAGTGGAAGGAAGCGGCCGTGGCCTTAATTAAGGTACAGCCCCAGCATTTGCCTGGTGTGAAAATCGGAAACCACGGAAAACCATTTTCAGGGCTGCCGATAGTGGGATTCGAACCTACTATCTCCCGGATACCTATATTTTTGACCCCTTCAGCTTGCAAGCATCATCGCTTCAGTATTGAGCTATAGAAGCAGTCCCTTGGTCAGTATTACTCTTGTTCTCCGTCAGTTTCTGAGACTGAGGCATTGCGGGTCGGCTCCACTGATTGTTTTAACTTCATATCCATCCGTTCATTTTTTGTTCTCACGCTTTGAATTCTGGTCAGTGGAGGATTTTGGATTTTTATTTTGTCATTGCATTTCGTCTCATTTCGTACCATCAGGGGCCGATGACCTAGATGTTAGGCTCCTTAAAACAACAAACATCATCATCATCATCATCATCATCATCATCATCATCATCATCATCATTTGGAAAATATAATCTATCTAAAAATACACATTCTGACAATTATTGAAATCTATATATGGCCTACTATTACGAACCCTTGGCTACACTTCATTTCTGCGAAAACAGCACATCAATATTACCTTCCTTTTCAGAATTATTTTGGGTGCAAATTTTAATAATGATTATAATCATCATCATAATGTTATTTACTTTACGTCCGACTAACTACGGTTTTTGGAGACTCCGAGGTGCCGTAATTTAGTCCCGCAGGAGTTCTTTTACGTGCCAGTAAATCTACGGACACGAGACTGACGTATTTGAGCACCTTCAAAGAACACCGGACTTAGCCAGGATCGAACCTGCCACGTTGGGGTCAGAAGGTCAGCGCCTCAGTCATTAAGCCCGGAGGGTGCAAGTTTTATGCAATTCACTGTGCAGGCTATGTGGAGCAAACAAGAGGGACACGACATGTGAGAAACTTCTGTCAGGAGAACAGGAAATGCATGTGTGTTTTTCTTCAATTTCATCCCGAATTGAGCTTATTTGTAAGGAATGGCAAGCTCAAATTTCTCATTATTTACTCAAATCGTGTATCGAAGGGCACAATCCATAAAATTGTCAGTAAAATAAACATGAATCTTATAAATATTATGTCATGTTTCTTTAAAAATACAAACGTTGAGGGAAATTATTTTCATTACCCTTACCAGCAATATTATGAAAACTCAGAAGTTTTGCAGCTCATCCGTTCAGAACCTCTGGTATATGATATAAGATCAATTGAAACCATCCACTCTGTAGGAAGGAAATAATGTATATAAATACTGAACGTGTTTTGGACCTTCTTAGGTGATATACATTATCAATAAAATGTTTAATTAAAAGTCATTGAGATTTGTACGTACAGCGAAGCACATGGGTACCGTTTATAAATACCTTGATTTTCGAATAGAATTGAATAGAAAACTCCCATCCTTTAGCTCCGGATCAATTGATGGGACCATATCCATTTATTGGAATCGAAATTATTATAAGCATGCATTTGATTTTTCTCTTACTATATTAGACATTATAACTGAACCCAATAAGTGTTCATACCTTTTAACCAAATTGTTATAATACTGTTTAACGTTAGAACAAAAAGATATCTTCTTGGACAAGAAATGTATCCTACCCTTCATCAGTGAAATTAGTGCTTATTCTATTTAAATACAAAACAAATTTTCTCTCCTTTCCCGTGTGACCTACTCATCGTTTAATCATTTTAAAATTACTGTATGAAATTATGTCTCTCTTTTGATTTTGGATTCACTAAGAAATATCTAGATATCCGGCGGCAGTCTGTTATTTCCATCACTACGTGTCTATGTTTTATCTCCGGCACTAAGAGGATGACACAATTAAGATTGTGGGTGGTAACTGTAACAAGTAGTGGCTTCCAAACGAAGTTTGAAAATTAACTTGAGCTCAACGGACAATGAAGTGATAAAGGACTACAACAAAACACGTCAGTGGAAAGGAATGGCATTGTCTACATCGCGATTGTGTCATATTGAACTTGTAATTCAATTTTCACAAGTCGTGAATGAATGATATTCTAAAGTGGAAACGACTTTCCAAAGCAATTACTGCAAGTTAGTCTCGAGTCATCTGCACCCAAACCAAGTTACAGAGGAACAATGGCGTTATGGGAGGATTTAAGAGAATGCAAATTACACGTGAAATAGTGTCAATAGGGAGCAGTTCTACTCAAATGTAGCTACGAATTTAAAGTAAGCTCCTTTATATTCGTCACAAATAAGTCATAAATTGAATAGACAGTGCTCCAGGTAATTAAGGGCTTTAAAATATCTTCTAAAATTCTAAAATTCATTTTGTCAATAGAATTATTAAAATTTTAAAGAACTACTTACTAACTTATTAGATAATATACACTGACTGACAGACCAAATGCAACACCAAGAAGGAGTGGCTCGAAAGGGATGAAAGTTGGGGAAAAAACAGAGACGGCACGGACGCATAATTGATGTTTATTTCAAACCGATATGCAGGTTATACAATGCGCACGGCATCGACTCAGTAGGATGTAGGACCACCGCGAGCGGCGATGCACGCAGAAACACGTCGAGGTACAGAGTCAATAAGAGTGCGGATGGTGTCCTGAGGGATGGTTCTCCATTCTCTGTCAACCATTTGCCACAGTTGGTCGTCCGTACGGGGCTGGGGCAGAGTTTGCAAACGGCGTCCAATGAGATCCCACACGTGTTCGATTGGTGAGAGATCCGGAGAGTACGCTGGCCACGGAAGCATATGTACACCTCGTACAGCCTGTTGGGAGATGCGAGCAGTGTGTGGGCGGGCATTATCCTGCTGAAACAGACCATTGGGCAGCCCCTGAAGGTACGGGAGTGCCACCGACCGCAGCACATGCTGCACGTAGCGGTGGGCATTTAACGTGCCTTGAATACGCACTAGAGGTGACGTGGAATCATACGCAATAGCGCCCCAAACCATGATGCCGCGTTGTCTAGCGGTAGGGCGCTCCACAGTTACTGCCGGATTTGACCTTTCTCCACGCCGACGCCACACTCGTCTGCGGTGACTATCACTGACAGAACAGAAGCGTGACTCATCGGAGAACACGACGTTCCGCCATTCCCTCATCCAAGTCGCTCTAGCCCGGCACCATGCCAGGCGTGCACGTCTATGCTTTGGAGTCAATGGTAGTCTTCTGAGCGGACGCCGGGAGTGCAGGCCTCCTTCAACCAATCGACGGGAAATTGTTCTGGTCGATATTGGAACAGCCAGGGTGTCTTGCACATGCTGATGAATGGCGGTTGACGTGGCGTGCGGGGCTGCCACCGCTTGGCGGCGGATGCGCCGATCCTCGCGTGCTGACGTCACTCGGGCTGCGCCTGGACCCTCGCACGTGCCACATGTCCCTGCGCCAACCATCTTCGCCACAGGCGCTGCACCGTGGACACATCCCTATGGGTATCGGCTGCGATTTGACGAAGCGACCAACCTGCCCTTCTCAGCCCGATCACCATACCCCTCGTAAAGTCGTCTGTCTGCTGGAAATGCCTCCGTTGACGGCGGCCTGGCATTCTTAGCTATACACGTGTCCTGTGGCACACGACAACACGTTCTACAATGACTGTCGGCTGAGAAATCACGATACGAAGTGGGCCATTCGCCAACGCCGTGTCCCATTTATCGTTCGCTACGTGCGCAGCACAGCGGCGCATTTCACATCATGAGCATACCTCAGTGACGTCAGTCTACCCTGCAATTGACCACTCCTTCTTGGTGTTGCATTTGCTCTGTCAGTCAGTGTATATTACATGCCAGCCCATAAAAATCATTTTAGTGCTGCAGTGGAGTTCTTTTGCGTGATACTTGTCTGTTTAAATTAGATTATTAACACAAGTCACATTTTCTTTCAATTGAATCAGTAACGATATTTTAGTCCATAGAATCCTGTATCAGTGATAAATTCCAACGTTTAGGATTTTAAATTTCTTCTTTGAATGTAATCAGATAAATGGTATGGTTCTGTGATATTTTTCTTTACTTGAGCACTGGTATAATTCGCTGTGCATTGTACTATTATGTCCAACTTCTTGGAAGCTGATGTTGTAGGATTAGCAACAGACCAAACAGAAATAGTTAATCTCAACCTAATATTTTAAAAAATACGAATTATACAGTATTTCACAAAGTCTGGCGGCAGCGCGTCGGCCTCTCACCGCTGGATACCATGGTTCAAATCCCGGTCACTCCATGTGAGATTTGGACCTTAGAACATGGCTTTCGGTTTTCTGCCGCAAAGACCTCTGTTGTCCACTTTTGTCGTCAACGTACTCTTCACCCCCATCCTGAGCTTTATTTAGACAACGTCATTCTTCCAGTTGTTGACACTTACCGATTTCTTGGGCTCCTTTTTGACAGTAAATTATCGTGGGAGCCACACGTGCGGCAGTTAAAAGTGCAATGCACTAGGAAGCTTAATATCCTTAAGTTTCTTAGCAGCACTTCTTGGGGGGCTGACCGGACGGAGCTCCTGCGATTCTATCGGGCACACATTTTATCCCGGTTAGACTACGGCAGTGCAGCATATGGCTCCGCAAGACCAAGTGTTCTTGCGAAGCTGAACAGTATCCACCACAGCTGGGTTAGGTTGGCGACGGGAGCTTTTCGTACAAGCCCCATCGCTAGCCTGCTCGCTGAGTCTGGTGTGCCGCCTTTACACCTGAGGCGCCAGCAACTTCTACTTACATATGCTGCCAATTTGCGACAGATGCCACTTCATCCAAGCTATCCTTGCGTGTTCAACAATGGCAACCGTTTGCTGTACGCTGCTCGTCCTCGAGCGACGCGGCCGGTTGGGATACGCTTGGATAGCATTTCCGAATTGTTTGACGTACCTTCGGTTCCTTGATTTGTCAGACAACCAAGTGGGGTACCTCCGTGGGTCGTACGACGACCTGAAGTAATCCTGGATCTGCACACTGGCCCAAAGGAAAACACGGACCCTTCGATTTATCGGAGGCTCCTCCTGTCCGTTGTTGGCCGCTATCCAGGTTCAGTCGTCGTCTACACGGATGGTTCAAGGACAGATACGAAGGTGGGCTGTGCGTTCGTTGTTGGTAATGATAGGTTCCTTTTTGCTCTTCCGGCAACCTGTAGTGTGTACACAGCAGAGCTCTATGCTATCTATGAGGCTCTGCGGTACGCACTGTACAATGAGCGCCGACACTTTCTTCTGTGTACCGACTCCTTGAGTTCGCTCCAGTCAATAGATACCTGTTTCCCTCGGCACCCTCTGGTGCAGCTAATCAGAGGACCTGCTGGCCGGGTGTTGGGATGCTGGCACCAGAATCACGTTTCTGTGGCTCCCAAGCCACATGGGCATAGAGGGAAACGAGTTAGTAGATCAGGCTGCCAAGGAGGCAGTTACACTGCCCCCGTTGCCTTTCAAGGTTCCAGTAAGTGATATTCGCTCCCAGCTTCGACGTCTTGTTATGTCCCATTGGGAGATGGAGTGGCAGGCCATTCCACTTCCCAATAAGCTGAGAGCGATAAAAGGAACAACGAAGGTATGGAGGACTTCCCTTCGGGCTTCGCGGAGGGAAGCCGTGGTATTATGTCGTCTTCGGATCGGCCACGGTATCTTGACTCACTCGCATCTTTTGAAAGGAGAACCCCCTCCGGTGTGTACCTGCGGCGACCATCTTACCGTTGTGCACATCCTTACGGAGTGTGTGGACCTGGTCGATCTGCGCCGTAGTCTTAACCTTCCGAGTACTATCTCCCTTATCTTGCGTGATGACGAGCAGTCAGCAGACCTCGTCGTCCGCTTTATGAGGGATAGTGGACTGTTTTCTCGTGTATGATGCTGTCCTTTGTCCTAGTGTGTTTTGTGTCACTTTCGCTTTTATCCTATTGACTTAATTTTAGTTTGTGTTGCGTATTTTAATGTGTTATTTTAATGTCTCTCGTAAATTATGTACTACCAGGCAATGCCTTATTCTTTTGTTTTCCTGTAGATTCTCTTATTTTATTAGAAAATAAGGCATTGCGTATTAGATCCACTGATTGTTTTAATCTCACCCTCATTTTTCACCATCATTTTGTTTTTAAACTCTAGCCAGTGGATATGTTTTTAAAATTTTAACATCATCTTTCATGTCGTTTATCTCGTTCCATTAGGGGCCGATGACCTTCGACGTTAGGCCCCTTTAAACAACAAGCATCAGCATCATCATCATGTGAGATTTGTGCTGGACAAAGCGGAGGCGGGACAGGTTTTTCTCCGGGTACTCCGGTTTTCCCTGTCATCGTTCATTCCAGCAACACTCTCCATTTTCATTTCATAGCATTTATCAGTCATTAATAAATCACTTTGGGAGTGGCGACCCCATCGTACTAATAGCCTATCTGTTTCGTTCATTCCATCCCTGACCCGGTCAATGACTGGAAAACAGGTTGTAGGTTTTCATTTTTTTTTCACAAAGTCCGGAAAGTCAGATGAATATTTGACTGAAAGACAGGGAGAGACAAGTGAGAGAAAAGTCTAAAATTAAGGCAATTTAATTTTTTGTCTTCTTTGAGTCTGATAATTCGCACACGTATGTGTCTGTGTCGGTGCAACGTAAAGCAACTTGTAAAATAAATGTAAAATCTTATTACTCGCAATTAATTTTTATACTTGCTTTGTTTTGATTTGTTGTAAAAGAGGTCAAAATTGCAAAACTATTTCATAGTGCTCCATAATCATTTCAGTTTGTTTCGTGTATAGTAACTGAATATGCTCCTAAAATTTTATTTCTATAGCGAGGTTATCCGCAAGTTTCATACTTGATTTGTTCACAGATGTATTCATTAGGCACTTACAGGTTCAAAACTATATTACAGATCATTATACAGTACATTGAAAACAACGCATCTACGCTCTGGCTTCTTGCATAAATCCGTTGACACTAGACGGGGGTGATGTCGGACAGCCCTGTAGGGGAGCACTTTTGATAACCAGAGACAGAGAGAGCACCGTTATACGTTCAAACGTGTTTACAGTTCCCTCTCCACTTAAGGAGTAGAAGGCAGCAAGTTAGGAAACAAGTTACAAAGTAATTGCCTCCAAGGTGCATTGTCAGGTTAACTCGAATTAGCAGGCACAGTTGCTAAACTTGAGTTAGAGAATACTTGGCAGGAAAGTAATTCGCTTCACTTCAACAACAAACCGGAAAGAGCGAAAAGAGATCTTCGTACAAAATTTAACACCGGGCTACTTTAGCATTCGCAACTTATCTGCGTGTAAAACCTAAAACAGCGTGGAAGCATAACAACGTTCCTTCACTTAGTGTTTGTGGTTTGTAGTAGAAGTTGCTGGTTAAGTCAGGTGTAAATAATAATGCAGTATTAATGAACTAGACCATTTTCTTTTTCTGTCAGATCCGTATTGACTACTAATGATTTAACAACTTGTGAGGAAACATGGCTAACAAGTGTCCACCTGTCAATACAATTTGTTTACACAGTTAATTAGTATATTAAAAATTTAATTCATTCCATCATCGTACATGTCTCGAGAAAATTATAGTTTCTCTTTTTTAGCGATAATAGCGATAATAGAAAAAACAGAAATAATCTCCAAAGAGATGCTTAAAATTACAGTACATGAGACCTGACCATAAAATATCTAATATAAAAAACACGTCCGCCTCTGTGTTGTCGTGGTTAGTGTGATTATCTGCCACCCCCGGAGGCCCGGGTTCCATTCCCAGATCTGCCACGAAATTTTAAAAGTGGCACGAGGGCTGGAACGGGGTCCACTCAGCCTCAGTAGGTCAAATGAGTAGAGGTGGGTTCGATTCCTACCTCAGCCATCCTGGAAGTGGTTTTCCGTGGTTTCCCACTTCTCCTCCAGGCAAATCCCGGGATGGTACCTAACTTAAGGCCACGTCCGTTTTCTTCCCTCTTCCCTGCCTATCCCATCCAATCTTCCCATTCCACACCAAGGCCCCTGTTCAGCATAGCAGGTGAGGACACCTGTGCGAGGTACTGGTCATTCTCCCCACTTGTATTCTCCGACCCAATGTCTCACTCTCCAGGACACTGCCAATGAGGCGGTAGAGGTGGGATCCCTCGCTGAGTCCGAGGGAAAAGCCAACCCTGGAGGGTAAGCAGATTAGGAAAGAAGATAAAAAACACATAAAAATCTACAAAAATTACGTTTATGGCACTGTCCAAAACCTATCTCATATTTTTTCTTGAGGAAACACATTAAAATCTCCTCACGTTGTGAAAGTAAAGTGAAGTTTGTTGAGTAGAAAATTCCAATAGTTCTGCTTTTGACACTGAAAGGTTTTTGTTTTCTTGTGTGTTTACCTCTTTTAGAGTTATCCTTTATTTGTTATATTATTGCGTTTCATGGAATTTTTTTAATCTAAGGGTTTTCATTGTAGGATAAGAAGACTCTGTTGGGCTGTCAAAACATAGCGGTAAACTTCACAGTATCGGTTTTTTAAATAAGAAGAAGAGTTCCGCGTGCCAAGCTTTTGGACAAATCTGAATGCATCAATCAATACTTTTAGAATAACACACTCAATACAGTTCAGTCGCACCAACATAGACGAGTACTGTGCCGAAGATGGGATGGGATTTGAAAAAGCGGCCGTAATTTTAATTAAGGCACGGCCTGATGTGAACATGGAAACTACGGAAATCCATCTTCAACTCTACGGACAATGGGGTTCGAACCTACGATCTTTCGAATACAAGCTCACACGATCATGACCAAAACCACGTAGCTAACTCGCTCGGCCGTATGCGAAACGAATTAACAGCTCGTGATATATATTTTGTATTCCGACTCTTTGGCTGAATGGTCACCGTTGAGGCCTACGGTTCAGAGGGTCGCGGGTTCGATTCCCGTCCGGGTCGGGGATTTTAATCGCCTTTGATCGCCCAGGGGCTGGGTGTTTCTATTTGTCCCAACACATTCCTCTTCATATTATGACAACACACTACACTACCAACCACCAGAGAAATACGCAATAGTGATTACATCACCCATACAAGGTTGGCGTCAGGAAGGGTATCCGGCCATAAAACAGGGCCAAATCCACATGTGCGACACAGTTCGCACCAGCGACCCCACAGGTGTGGGAAAAGCGGTAGGAAAAGAAAAGATATATATTTTGTAGCAATCCCAAGTTATAATAATTTTACCCCACGCTCCAAGCTCCGATTTTACCATAAAATGTTTTATAATTATTGCAGAAATTCGGATGCACTTTTTGGATACACGAACTTTTACTGGGGAAAGGAACACTCATGTAAGTAACTCCTATGTATGCAAGTTACATAAATAATCTAAAAGTATCCGTAGTAATAAGATTTGGAAGAAGGTACGAAACATAACCTCCACTCATCCCATCCCCAGCTAACGGTGTCCGCTTGAGTTAGTTTTAACCTTAGACCTCTTGATTGCAGAGAAAATGTTCCGGGGTGCACGGTTACCAGTCTCAGAAGGAAAGAAGTGAGTTATAGTGCCCTAGAAAGAGCGAGAGTAACACATTAGACCAGTTGTGGGGCGGAAATGGATTTCTCACCGCTGCTCTGCCAACTGCGTTACATTGGTGTAAGTGATGTTCGTGCTCGGCATTGTAAACTAAAGGAACTAGGACTCGTGTGCAATTTATGCAGCGTAATGTGTGAATCGGTTTGTGGCAAATGTTCAAATCTATTCATAAACAAGACAAGTCAATCTAGTAATAGAAAATCCTAAAACTAATCAAAGATAAAAAATCGTTAATCAGAAATTGTTTGAACACTGAAATAAAACATCACACAGTTATGAGAGAGAAAGTGTCGTAATTGGATTATATTTTGAGTCCTCAGTTCAATCTATTCATGAGTATTGAAACCATCTAATTTCATACTATTTTAAGGGAAGTTATACATCATACTAATATAATGTGAATTTAGTGTCTGTCCAGATAATCGCTTTTTGTTGCAAGTTTGAGACCACGAACCTACTACGCTGGCGTAGCAGGGGGGAGGTGATACTCCCACGTGGCGCGTCCCAGGTGGCGGATAGGGGGATCCTAACCGGCTTGCCGGTGGACTTGAGGGAAATAAAATACCTCACGCGGACCAAACACACTACCCCCTGCGGGTGGGGGACGCACATGTAGAGTACACCCGCGGTATCCCCTGCCAGTCGTGAGAGGCGACTAAAAGGGGCGACCAAGGGTTGATTGAATTAGAACCATGAAACTGCTTTTGATTCGTACCACCACGCGGGGAACACCATAGGTTGCCTATACTTGCGAATAGTACCACTATATTAGGTACGAGATAGGTTTGTGATTAGAAGCAGTAAAAAGCCTGGCCTGGGGGTTTTCCAGTACCCGTGCGTCGTACCAACGTGAGCAACACCGCGGGTCTGGGCGTTGCCTATGAGTTGTACCACTATATGAGCGAGACCGTGGGTCTGCGTTGCCTGTGATTAGTACCCACTATGTGAGGAACACCACGGGGCCCGTGGGACCTGCATCCGTGACTAGTACACCCAGGTGAGGAAACTCATCAGTTTACGTTGGCTATGAGTGGCGCCATTATGTGAGAAACACCATAGGTCTGCGTTACCAGTACGAAGTACAATACTTGTGATTAGTACCATCTTGTGTGGAACACTGTGAGTCTTCGCTACTTTTGATTATTACCCCAACATGACAAATAGGATGGTTCTACTTTACTCGCGACATGTACCATTCTGTGGATTTTGCACCCCGTTAGACATCAAGCATCCTCGATTCAGGATTCTGCTTTATGAGTGGTCCCTTGGTCAGTAATAAATTATATATGATCCTTTTTTTTTAAGTTGAATCCACTAATTTTTTGTTTGCTCGTTTTTTATTGTTTTATTCTGCTACATGTCCATCCATTCCATCTTCATGACGATTTGTTTCTTTTGGTCAGTTTATGATTTTGAATTTTTTGTTGTCATTTCATTTCGTACCATTAGGGGCCGATGACCTCGATGTTAGGCCCCTTTAAACAACAAGCATCATCATCACAAATGAGGAAATTGCATAATTTTACATTTTTCGTACTTTGGGCACCCCTACTTTGTCTGCCAGGAAAAGTTTTCAGAATTAAAATGAAGACAACAGAAGGACAAGAATACTTTTCACATCTCGTATAATACTAGGTTTAAGTCGCACTAGGAGCTCGATAGCTGCAGTCGCTTAAGTGCGACATGTATCCAGTAATAGGGAGATAGTGGGTTGGAACCCCACTGTCGGCGGCACTGAAGAAAGTTTTCCGTGGTTTCCAATTTTCACACCAGGCAAAGGCTGGGGCTGTACCTCAATTAAGACCACGGCCGGTTCCTTCCCATTCCTAGGCCTGTCCTATCTCTTCGTCGCCATAAGACCTATCTGTGTCGGTGCGACGTAAAGCACAAAAAAAAAAAAAGCACATCAAAAGATTTCGGCGATGCAAGGAAGTGGTAGGTTTGGAAAGGCAGTGGCCGTGCAGCATTAGCCTTGTGTGGAACTGGGAAACAGCTACACAACGCGTTCTACGTACCCAACTCTCTCTATAATTCATCATAATTTCGAGTGCATTACAAATAACTGAACAACGAATGGCAGACCTGTGGTCACCTTTTACGACTGGAGTATTATATCGAGAACATACTGGAAGATTTAAGCTACAGGGTAAAGGAATCAAAACAATTCCTGTATTTTTATCTCCTATGGAATATTGTGTCTCCCAGATCTCCCTCCCTTAAATATTGGTCTCCACGAACCTGCTACGCAAGCGTAGCAGGGGGAGAGGTGATACTCCCACGTGGCGCGTCCCAGGTGGCGGATAGGGGGGTCCTAACCGGCTTGCCGGCGGACTTGAGGGAAATAAAATACCTCTCGCGGACCAAACACACACCCCCTGTGGGTGGGGGAGGCAGACGTATAATACACCCACGGTAACCCCTGCCTGTCGTGCGAGGCGACTAAAAGGGGCGACCAAGGGATGCTTGGATTAGTACCATGAAACTCCTTTTGATTAGTACCATCACGCGTGGAACACCATCGGTCGCTTTTACTTGCGAGTAGTACCACTCTGTTAGGTACTCCATACTTTTGTGATTCGTAGCACTCGAGGGGGGTTCAGTGTGGGTTTCCAGTACCCGTGAGTCATGCCCGTGTGTGCAATACCACAGGTCTGGGCGTTGCCTGTGAGTTGTACCCGTGTGACCGACACCACGCGTCTGGGCGTAGCCTGTGAGTTGTACCACTATATGAGCGACACTGTGGGTCTGCGTTGCCAGTGATTAGTACCCACTATGTGAGGAACACCACGGGAGTGCCGGCGCCCGTGCTTAGTACACCTAGGTGAGGAACCTCATCGGTTTGCGTTGGCTATGAGTGGCGCCATTGTGTGAGAAACACCATAGGTCTGCGTTACCTTTACGACGTACAATACTTGTGAGTAGTACCTTAATGCTTGGAACACCGTGAGTTTACGCTACCTTTGATTAGTACCGCAGCTCGAGAAAGATCATGGTTCTACTGTACTCGCGACTTGTACCATACTGAGGGGCCGTAGACCTGGTTTTTGGACCCCTTTAGACATCAAGCATAATCGATTCAGGACTGTGCTTTATAAGTGGTCCCTTGGTCAGTAATACTATTATTTATGACCGTTTTTGAGTCGGATCCACTGTTCTTTTGTTTGTTTGTTTCTTGTTTGTTTTTGTTGTTTTTTGGGTTCATGTCCATCCATTCATTTTTCATGACATTTTTATTTATTTTGGTCAGTGGATTTTTTGAATTTTTTGTTGTCATTTCACTTCGTACAATTAGGGGC
Organism: Anabrus simplex; assembly: GCF_040414725.1. Lineage (NCBI taxonomy): Eukaryota > Metazoa > Arthropoda > Insecta > Orthoptera > Tettigoniidae > Anabrus > Anabrus simplex. Next base: position 95,601,018 of record NC_090268.1, on the reverse strand, counting down.
CGATGACCTCGATGTTAGGCCCCTTTAAACAACAAGCATCATCATCATCATAAATATTGGTCTTGTTTACATCCTAGCAAAGGGTCTGAACAGCATCTTATTATATACATTCAGAAAAAGACGAACCGTACCGGCGAAGGAGATGTTCTTTGGCCGGACAGCGGAAGTGGGTGGGCCGTGACGTATACAAGAGGCGGACAACGAAGAGACCTGCTGGAGTTCAATGGGAACTCTGAATAATTCAGTTATGTTAATACAGTAGCATTCACCAAGAACCACTGGGGTATGGATATCATGACACGGCCATGCCTTTACTGTCATCCCTGACAAAACGATTATCTTCCAGGAATAGTAGAAAGCATGACGGCTAACAAGAGCCTGCAGAATTTGAAAGGAAATAACTCTTTCTTGACTCCTTGAGGACGTCTATGAGATCTCTTCATGGTAAGATCATTGTACGTAGCAACCATTAAGTTGTTGAACAACATATTGAAACTTTTATCCAAGGTTCGACCTATATTTAACCTTTAACATTTACGATACAGTACATGAAATATTGTGGCATGCGGAGAGGCTTGGAAAGACAAGTTTGAAGACGCTTTAAGTACTTGGGTAGATCGCGTATATCGCCGAGATTACAGGGTGTTTGAAAAAGAACTCCCTAGTTTTAAGTATACATTTAATGGGGGGATTTAATGAAAACTACATCACTGAGTACATGCCATGAAAAAGAGTTCCTTCAAGTTTTGTTTAATGTTAGTAGACTTCAACGTGGGATCCATTTGTTGCCCTGCACACATCGAGACGATATTCCACTTCTCGCTACGTATCACCAACATTTCAGGTGTAGATGTCCCAACCGCCGCGACGATTCTTTCCCGTAAATGATTGATGTATCAGATCTTTTCACCGTACACAACATTCTTTATGTAGCCCCAAAAGAAAACGTCCAGTGGGTTTAAGTCTGTTTCGGAGTACACATTGCTACTGAGTTGCTCTGCACTGCACTCCACGCACGTCTGGACTGAACTGAGGGAACAGAGGGAAAAAACAGCACTGGCGCCATCTCAAGGTCAAGCAGAGCTGCGGACTGCAGGGGAGACAAACTTGGAGAGTTGATAAATCGCACACCACAAACTAGGATAATGTATGTCACTTTGTACAGATTCTAGGACACATTAAAACTAGGCAATCTTTTTTTCAAACACCCCGTATTGAACGATTGTATTTAATGTCTCACTTGGCAGATAAAAGAGGAGGCTACTTGTTGCAAAAAAATCTGGAACGTAGATTTCATGAAATAGCAATTTAAACTAAGGTAAAATTTGTGCTAAATATGTGACGTCACAGGCATACTCTGTTATAAGATGGCGCTGTGTTGACTCGCGCGCTCAGTTGGAGATTAGCTGTCGTTGTGAATACATCGTGGTCAGTTGTAGAGAATAACAAATTTAATAATTGAAAATAAATATTTCGTTAGCATTCGGTAAAGACGAGCAAAAGGAGGACTTGAAACGGTAAATGTGGATAATAAAGGAATAAAAGAAATGAAATGAAAAGAGCGTAATAGGATTCACTATGAGAAATTCAAACAGCGTACACAGTTTACAATAAGTAACTACTTTGAAGTAAATGAAGATGCATCTATATCAAGTACGACTTCGATAGACGGCTAGAAAAGTTAACTCGTTATATCTTTATCTACAAATTGTTTTACGTCGCACCGACTCATATAGGTCTTATGGCGACGATGGGATCAGTAAGGGCTAGGAGTGGGAAGGAAGTGACCATAGCCTTAATTAAGATTCATCCTAAGCATTTGCCTGGTATGAAAATGGGAAACCACGGAAAACCATCTGCAGGGCTACCGACAGCGAGGTTCGAACCCACTATCTCCCGGATGCAAGCTCACAGCTGTGCGACCCTAACCGCATGGCCAGTTGCTCGGTTTGGTGCAGATCATTCGAATTGACACCCTATATGTGAACTTATACCTACCAAATGTATCCTTAGATAGGTTCCGTTTATCAATGAATGATACGTATTCACTGTAAATAATGGTATTCAGCGTCCTGTCTGCAAGCTCCTGTGTATGAAAGAATACGGCACCATTTAAAATTGTGCACCTCTACTTTAAACTCCAGAGGTGTGTTTATACTTTACTCTGGGTAACCTATCCTCCACCATTTGCCTCACAAACGAAATCCGATTCATACGCATAGCATTACTTTATCTGTCGAGTACACCCACCCTGTGGGTAGGGGTCACAGATGAAGAATACACCCATGGTATCCCCTGCCTGTCGTAAGAAGCGACTAAAAGGGGCCCAAGGGGCTCTCAACTTGGGAGCGTCGAGTGCCTACCGAAGGGCCCTTAGCTGAGTCCTAGCATTGCTTACACTTACTTGTGCCAGGATCCTCACATTCACCTCGCTTGGTAAACTCTTGTTCTTTTCCGACCGCGACGGTCTAGGGAGTCTTTCATTCTCACGCCCTTCGTGGCCCTTGCCTTTCTTCGTCCGTTACTTCATTTTTCGGAGTGACGGATCCCTTCTTCTTTCTTTTCTCTCTCTCTCTCTCTGTAGGTGGGGGACGCAGAAGGAAAATACACCCACGGTATCCCCTGCCTGTCGTGAGAGGAGACTAACAGGGACGACCAAGGGATGCTTGAACCAGAACTATGAAACTACTTGTGGTTAGTAGCATCACGCGGGGAACACCATGGGTCGCCTTTACTTGCGAGTAGTACCACTCTGTTAGGTACTCAATAGTCTTGTGATTCGTAGCAGTCCAGTGGGGTTCACTGTGGGTTTCCAGTACCTGTGATTAGTACCACTAAATGCGCAACACCACGGGTTTGGGCGTTGACTCTGGTTATTAATACAATATTAGTGACACCGTGGGTCTTCGTTGCCTATGTTTAGTACCCACTATGTGAGGAACACCACGGGAATACCGGTGCCCGCGATTAGTACACGTAGGCGGGGAACACTATGGGTTTGCGTTGCCTATCAGTGGCCACATTCTGTGAGAAACACCAGAGGTCTGCGTTACCTGTATGAGGTACAATACTTGTGAGTAGTACCATAATGTTCGGAACACCGTGAGTTTACGCTACCTTTGATTTTTTTTTTTTTTGCCATTTTGCTTAACGTCGCACCGACATGAATATGTCATGGCGACGATGGGATAGGAAAGGTCTAGGAAGTGGAAGGAGCGGCCGTGGCCTTAATTAATGTACAGCCCCGGCATTTACCTGGTGTGAAAATGGGAAACCACGGAAAACCATCTTCAGTGCTGCCGACATTGGGGCTCGAACCCACTCTCCCGATTACTGGATACTGGCCACACTTAAGCGTCTGCAGCTATCGAGCTCTGTCTACCTTTGATTAGTACCGCAACTTGTGAAATACTATGGTTCTGCTTTACTAGCGATAAGTGCCATTATGAGGGACCGTTGACATGGATATTGAACCTCTTTAGATAAGCATCACCGATCCAGCATTGTGCTTTGGAAGCAGTCCCTTGGTCAGTAATATTGTTTCTGGGATTGTGAGGCATTGCGGGTCAGATCCACTGATTGTTTTAAATTCATATTCATCAATTCATTCTGCAACATCACGTTTTGAATTCTGGTCAGTGGATGAATTTTGTACTTTTAAATTGCATTTCGTCTCATTTCATACCATAGGGGCCGATGACCGCGATGTTTGGCCCCTTTAAACAACAAGCATCATCATCATCATCATCATCATCATCATCATCATCATTTCCTATTTTCATACCGGGCAATTGCTGGGGATGTACATTCATTACGGTCACGGCTGCTACCTTAAAAATCCCAGCCCTTTCCCACCCATGTGTCATGAAAACTTCCCATGTGTTGGTATAACATTAAATCACTAGCTAAAGAAATCGGAAATAATTCGCCCAATAGTCTTCTGGACAATATAGTATTTGTTATAATGAAAGAGAGCACCATAGGCATCCTAAGTAGAATCAAAAAGATAGTTCCTCAGCGTAGCTGAGGTCATACGATTATTACCGTTTCCCTCTTTGTCCATTCAATGCAAGGGCCATCCTGCTGCTTTCCCCGCCTAATTATACAAGTAAATGAAATGAAAATCCACAGCCTGTTTCCAGTCATTTGACCGTGTCAAGAGTTAAATGAATGAAGCCTCTATCTAGCGGTGAGGATAGAAATTGTGCCGGCTGCCGAAGCCTGACGCAGTTCTTCTGAACAATGACCAATGACTGACAAATGAAATGATATTGGATAGTGTTGCTGGAATGAAAGATCACAAGGAAAACCGGAGGACCCGGAGAAAACCCTGTCCCGGCTCCGCTTTGTCCAGCCACGGAGGCTTATACCAGTAAATACACTCACTATTTTCAATGTCTTACTTTCAGTAAAGGTAATTAATAGCTATTGTAAAATCATGCTTCCAGTGTACTCAGGGTAACAACATTACCGGAAAATTTCGTCTTGGTGCTGCTGTTCATACCAGCAATTAGGCCCATGAATACAATCAGCTATTCTCTGCGTCTCTCTCTCTCTCCCTATTCTTCTTCTTCTCTGCACCCGGCGAGTTACTTGCTAGGGATTTGGAAGGGAAAATGATACTATTCTACACTATAACACGTTCGTACATCAGTTAACATTGGCAAGTAGCCTACATCGAAAGTCAAGAAACGCAAAGAAAATTGCCAATAATGTTGTGCATTTAACTATTTACCTTTCTTATAAAGATTGGCTTCTTGGCTGAATGGCCAGGATAGTGGTCTTAGTTTTAGAGGGACTCAGGTTCGATTCCCGACCGCACGAGATAACTTATTTTAACTGTATTTGAGTAATTCCTCTGCTTCGGGGACTGTATGCTTGTGTTCGTCTTCATACACATCTCTCCAACACACATCACACTACCAACTACCACCATAGTTAATACAACCCCCTACGTATGGTCAGTGTTAGGAAGGGCATCCGGCTGTGAATCTGCGCCAAATTGACATCAATATCGGCCCCAATGAACTGAGGAGAAATACAGAAAGAAGAAGAACAAGGCGAAGAGTTAGGCTACATTTTATTTTCAAACTTAAATGAACATTCCAAATTATTAATTTTATTTATAGCCCACATGTCCCCCCTGGTTTTAGATAACAGTGTAACAATACACACGTAGTCTGTAAGTTCTCTTCCATTGTTCTCGGACTTCGGGCTTCCATAGCAACCAATTCATAACTGTTGGCTGTTACGCATATCTGAATGAACATAATAAATCTGGGCACGTGACTGTGGCGACAGGAAGGATTTAGCACATTCCCATGATAAGAGAATGCTGTACATGAATGTCGACAATTACAATGATCACTACATTGAGGGAAGCAATATACCCAAGGGACCCGTTTTGCTCTATTCTGAATAGCATGATTATTTTCAAAACTGTCTCAGTCTCTGACTATTCGTCACCAAACCTATCGTATTGAATACAACTGTTTTTATAATAAGACTACTTTTAGAGAACTTCAGTCAGATGTAAGGGACCACCCTGCGGTGGGGGGGACGCAGACGAAGAACACAATCACGGTATACCCTGCCTGTCGTAAAAGGCGACTTAAAGGGGCGACCAAGGGATGGTTGTCTTGGAACCATGAAACTACTTGTGATTAGTACCACCACGCGGAGAACATCATGGGTCGCTTTTACTTGCGCGTAGTACCACCATATTAGGTACCAAATAGGTTTGTGATTAGTAGCACACAGGAGCACCGTGCGGTCGGCTTTTGCAGTACCTGTGATTAGTACCACCATATGAGCAGGACCATGGGATGATAGCTACCATGGTTCTGCCTTGCCTGTGATTAGTACCCACTATATGAGGAACACCACGGGATAGTGGGAGGTCCTTGTGGTTAGTACTCTTATGTGATGAACACCATAGGTTTGCGTTGCCTGTAAATGGAGCCGCAAAGTGAGAAAAACATAGGTATGTATTATATGTCGAATTTCGTAACCTCTGAGTAGTACAATAATGTGAGGAATACCGCAAGTCTCTGCTACTTTTGATTAGTACCGCAACAGGACAAATACCATGGTTCTACTTTCCTAGCGATAAGTACCGTTATGAGGGGCCGATAACTTGGATTTTGGACCCCCTTTAGACTGCAAGCATCATCGTTTCAGTGTTATGCTCTAGCAGCAGTCCCTTGTTCAGTACTCCTATTCTTTTAGGTCAGTTTGTGTGAATGTAAAGCATTGCGGGTCGCATCCAATGATTGTTTTAAATTCATGTCCACCCATTCACTCTTCGTTCTCACGCTTGAATTCTGGTCAGTGGAGAATTTTAGACTTTTAATTTGTGATTCCATTTCGTCTCATTTCTTACCATTAGGGGCCGATGACCTCAATGTTAGGCCCCTTTAAACAACGATCATTATCATCATCATTATCATTGTCATTGCATTTTGTCTCATTTCTTACCATTAGGGGCCAATGACCTTGTTGTTAGGCCCTTAAAACAACAAGCATCATCATCATCATCATCATCATCATCATCATCATCATCATCATCACCATCATGCGTTGCAGGGAATGTGGACGCCACACATTTGAGGGAATACATCATCCTCATTCCAGTAACGACTGAGAGCTTGAGTTCGGGAGATATCAGGCTCAAGACACATGAAAATTGTTTGCCCTGGTTTACCATTTTCATACCAGAAAAATGGTGGGGATATAACATAATTAAGCCATGGTCACTGACATTCCAATCCTAGTCTCTTCTACCGTTCTTGCGTCACCAAGAACCTTCGATATGTCAGTGAGACGTTAAATCATTAACAGGCTTCAGTAACGACGTTGGGGAGTCTACAGTTTGTGGACCGAGGTTTCATTTCTTGACGATAGGCACGATCTTGGCACGCTTATGTGTTTCATTAGTGGAAACACAATGCAATTTTTCAAAGTAAAATTCGAAGATCTTTTATGAATTCGATAATGCTCCCAATTACTGATGACGTAATTAAAATGAAATCGAAGACTCTAAGCTGCATTAACCAAACATTTATACTAACAGAAACTACAAATTATAAATAATACTTCCAGTTAAATATATATGCATACTACGAAATTATCAGTTTAAAATTCCGTAGGGCTCTTCCAAATCAGCGGACGGAGGATATATCAGTTTGTCCAATGTGCTCAGTGACTCAACAACCAATAATTAACATCTACTGCCATTTTAAATTTTTAGGAGGTGAAACACAAGCCTCTCTCTCTGTTCCAGCTAGCACAATCATTCTAACTGTCCAGTGTTTGTGATTTTGTAAGAGAAGATGGAGAGTCGTAAAACATGAGGAGTGTCTGTTCAAGACGTGGTGCCCTTAGCTGAGTCCTGGGATTGCTTCCACTTACTTGTGCCAGGCTCCTCACTTTTGTATATCCTGTCCGATCTTCCTTGGTCAACTCTTGTTCTTTTCCGACCCCGACGTTATTAGAGCATTCGAGGACTAGGGAGTCTTTCATTTTCACGCCTTTCGTGCCCCTTGCCTTTCTTCGTCCGTTACTTCATTTTTCGAAGTGACGGATCCCTTGGTTTTTCTTCTTTTCTTCTCTCTCTCTACCACCTGTGGGTGGGGAACGCAGACGAAAAATACACACACGGTATCCCCTGCCTCTCGTGAGAGGCGACTAAAAGGGGCAAACAAGGGATGATTGTCTTAGAACCTTGAAACTTCTTTGATTAGTACCAACACGCGGGGAACACCATTGGGCGCCTTTACTTGCGAGTAGTACCACTATATGAGCGACACCGTGGGTCTGAGTTGCCGGTGATTAGTACCCACTATGTCCGACTCGCTGGCTGAACGGTCAGCGTACTGTCGTTTGGTTCAGAGGGTCCCGGGTTCGATTCTCGGATGGGTCGGGGATTTTAACCTTCATTGGTTAATTCCAATGGAACGGGGGCTGGGTGTATGTGTTGTCTTCAACATCATTTCATCCTCATCATGACGCGCAGGTCGCCTACGAGAGTCAAATAGAAAGACCTGCATCTGGCGAGCCGAACCCGTTCCGGATATCCCGGCACTAAAACGCCATACGACATTTCATTTAGTACCCACTATGTGAGGAACACCACGGGAATACCGGCGCTTCTGATTAGTACACCTAGGTGATAAACCTCATCGGTATGGGTTGGCTATGTGTGGCACCATTGTGTGAGAAACGCCATAGGTCTGCGTTACCTTTACGACGTACAATACTAGTGAGTAGTACCTTCATGTTTGGAACACCGTGAGTTTACCCTACCTTTGATTAGTACCGCAGCTTGAGAAATATCATGGTTCTCCTTTACTAGCGATAAGTGCGATTATGCGGGATGGTTGACATAGATATTGACCCATTCAGACAAGCATCATCGATTCAGGATTGGGCTTTGGAAGCAGTCCCTTGGTCAGTAATATTGTTTCTGGGAGTGTGAGCCACTGCGCGTCTTATCCGCTGAATTCATATTCATCAATTCATTCCTCATCATCACGTTTTGAATTCGGGTCAGTGGACTAATTTTGTACCTTTGAATTGTAATCCTATTTCTTCTCATTTCGCACCATAGGGGCCGATGACCTAGATGTTAGGCCCCTCTAAACAATAAGCATCGTCATCATCATCAAGACGTGGTATTTCGATTTCAATTTTTTGAATTATTTCGTCCACATGCATTGAAGTAGGTAAATACTATCGATTACCATGAGCAATCCAGACCAGAAAGGTATAATTCGTTAAAAGTAGTACCACCACACCTAATCATCTGCTTTTTATTGTACCTTTTTGAATAGACACTTCTCTTATTAATTACATTAAAATTCATGTAAATCGGTTACCGTTGTTTCAGGTAAGGGCATTGGATCTGGTAATGAAGACATCAATGTATTTAGTATGTTAAGTATGTAAAATCTGTCGTGTAACCTGTATAACTGTCATGTCTACATGTATGTCTACATGGGAGAATGATGCATACGGTGACCGAGCTCGATAGCTGCAGTCACTTCAGGTATTCGGGAGGTAGTGGGTTCAAACCCCACTATCGGCAGCCCTGAAGATGGTTTTCCGTGGTTTCCCATTTTCACACCAGAAAAATGCTGAGGCTGTACTGTAATTAAAGCTACGGCCACTTCCTTCCCACTCCTAGCCCTTTCCTGTCCCATCGTCGGCATAAGACCTGTCTGTGTCAGTGCGACGTAAAGCAGCTTGTAAAAAAAGAGAGAGAGAGAGAGAGAGAGAGATTCATGCGGAAGCAGGCATACCCTTCTGGTTCGATACTACGTTGTCTGTAGAATGGAGTTGATGTGAAGCGATAACTGGGATATCTATTACTAGGAAGGTGCAGAGTGTAATTTTAACCTATATTACCTTTAATTTGTGTCACCTGTGGCTGAATACGGGCATCTAGTCTAATTCAGGCGGGAACCGAACGGTACAATCCAGTTGAAAAACTAATTTACCCACGAAAGCAGACTGGAAGATTAGCATTAAAGGGAGTGTCGTTTAAACACCCAAATAAAGAGGCAAGTTTTCTCGAAATATTACTCTTCATAACGAGTTTGGGCCGCATTTAATCTCCATAAGGAGCTATTACGCGCGCTGTTTTAAAGAATATATCTTCCAACAGAAACATCAGAAAGTTTCCCCGGATTCCTGTATCTTCAGATAATATATTCTTTATCTTGAACGTGGGAGGGAGAGCAATGAGTTCACCATGATGTTGGAGGGCCTTTCACTGCTTTCCTGACAAGGTCACTCGCGATACGGAAACCAATTTCGAACTGCTTTAGCATGCAAAACGATCCTCTTTATCAACATGTCAACCGAAATAATATACAGACTACTTACAAAGGAATTTACTTCTATACTGATTTATTGCATGCAACAATATACGATCCACAGGGGAAGCGTATTGGACGTCGTCTTTCAGATGGTAACACGAATTTATGCATGGAATTCAGTCCTCAAATTAAACGGTTTCTTCAGTATTGTTCTACAAATTCCCAAATTTTGCAGTTGTAGAAGTTGTTGTTTCATTAAGACACGTACGACAAGCTGCACAAGTATTCATTTGAATATTGTATAACAACCAGTATTTTAACGATAGTCTCTAATTCAACTTTCTTCAACTGACAGCGATTTGCGTACGTGGTACAGGTCATTCACGAGGTGATATTTCCACGTGGCGCGTCCCAGGTGGCGGAAAGGGGGTCCTAACCGGCTTGCCGGCGGACTTGAGGGAAATAAAATATTATCCGCACACTTTATCTTGGTGCATTTGTGTAAGGGGGTGAGGAGTAAGGAGGGAGCTGTCCCGGTATCGATAGTGCTGCCTGGTGCTGCCAACTGAATGAAAATGAAATCTGAATTGAATCGAGAATATGATCGATCGATATGAAATTTCTAAACCGTTATCATCTTAAGCCAACAACTATGTCACATACACATTGTATAACATTATAAAACATTTCTCGATGCTAATCTTGTTCCTAGCATGAATTCTATACTTTGGCTTTGTTGTGTAAACAACAACAGTACTAGTACGTAAAGTGTACGCCAGATGTCGCACAACGATGCTTAAGCGATTCATAGTTTGTGTTTCAAAGGTTGCCAGTACGAATACAGAAGATCGCCGAAGTCGACCGATTCAGCACTAGAGTGTAAATGCACCAAGATAAAGTGTGCGGATAATACCTCTCGCGTACCAAACACACTACCCCCTACGGGTGGGGGACGCACATGTAGAATACACCCACGGTATCCCCTGCCTGTCGTGAGAGGCGAATAAAAGGGGCGACTAAGGGATGATTGAACCAAAACCATGAAACTACTTGTGGTTACTACCATCACGCGGGGAACACCATGGGTCGCTTTTACTTGCGAGTAGTACCACTCTGTTAGGTACGCAATAGTTTTGTGATTCGTAGCAGTACCTGTGATTAGTACCACTAAATGTGGAACACCACGGGTTTGGGGGTTGACTCTGGTTACTAATACAATATGAGCGACACCGTGGGTCTTCGTTGCCTATGTTTAGTACCCACTATGTGAGGAACACCACGGGAAACGCCAGAGGTCTGCGTTACCTGTACGATGTACAATACTTGCGAGTAGTACCATCATGTTTGAAACACCGTGTGTCTACGCTACCTTTGATTAGTACCGCAACTTGTGAAAAACTGTGGTTCTGCTTTACTAGCGATAAGTGCCATTATGAGGGACCGTTGACATGGATATTGAACCCCTTTAGACAAGCATCACCGATCCAGGATTGTGCTTCTGATGCAGCCCCTTGGTCAGTAATATTGTTTCTGGGATTGTGCGGCATTGCGGGTCAGATCCACTGATTGTTTTAAATTCATATTCATTCTTCATCATCACGTTTTGAATTCTGGTCAGTGGATGAATTTTGTACTTTTAAATTGCATTTCCTCTCATTTCATACCCTAGGGCCGATGATTTTGATGTTAGGCCCCTTCAAACAACAAGCATCACCATCATCGGTGCAGGTCGTGTAACTGTAAGCTTGAATTCAGGAGATAAAGGATTCGAATCACTGTCAACAGCCTGGAAGATGTTTAACCATGGTTTCCCATTTTTTGAACACGAAATGTGAATAATTAACCCATCAATGGCTGAATTGTTTTATCATATATCTCATTTTTAGTGATAACACACCGCAATGCAAATATGAAAATCTAAACAATTTTATAAAATACTGCGCTTATTGTGGTCGACGTGAATCATCTTCGAAGAGGACGTTCGAGTTTGAAGAGAGGAATATGCATTCCAATAGGAAGCACTTTTGAAGACATGGATAGGTGGTGGTGGTGATGGTGATTATTGTTTTATGAGGAAGTACAACTGGGCAACCATCCTGTATATACTGTAACACTATTCAAAGAAAAAGGAAGGAAGGGATCCTACACTTCGAACAATGATAGAATCGACCAAAAGAGGACAAGGGCCACGAAGGGCGTGAAAATGAAAAACTCCCTAGAAGACATGGACGGCAGACAATGGTATGACGATAAACGGGGTGAAAATTTAAGTAGTAAGTTTCAAAAGAGGAAACGTTCTGCCAGTTTTAATACTGTTCTGATGGTGGGGGGGGGGGGGAATACCTCATTGGGTTTACTGTAAGTACACAAGGGTTACTATAAGGAATTATCTCCATTGGAGTAATTATATAGACGAGATTGCAAATTAATTTAAAAGATCTCTTAAATTAGTTATGATAGCATCTAGTGATTGCACTAAGGATGCAAGACCGGCTGGTGATGTAAGGACGGCGTGCCTGTCTCTTACCCGGAGGCACCGGGATCGAATCCCGACAAGGTCAGGGATGTTCGCCTGGATCAGAGGACTAGTTCGAGATCCACTCGGCCCACGTGATAACAATTGAGGAGCTTTATGACGGATATAGCGGCCCCGATCTGGAAAATCAAGAATAACTGCCGAAAGGAATCTTCGTTCCGACCACATGAAACCTCGTAATCTGAATGCCTTCGGGTTGGGTGTACGTTTAAGTTACTGTTAAGACCCAAATTGGTGTATGACAAGAAATCAAACCCACGTCCCTCTAAATCAACCAAGGACGCAGTGCCTAGGCAACCCAAAAAATTTTGAGCTCACTGTCAAATTATTAAAGTAGTTCAAGTACACTGGATGTACGCATGAATGCTTTATAAATTTGACACCAGGTTAAATGGAAAAGAAACAGGATAATCTTTACAATAACCCTCACCAGAAAGTTTAATGACACTTTGAACAAAGAGAACATTTTGATACCATTTAATATATGATAAGGAAAAGTGAGATATTCTCTGAGATAACCCCTAACCCGGAAACATGAAATAAAATATTGGTGTTATATACAGAAATGCGTTTCGCCGAGATGTCGTATACTATTCAAATTACTACCAAACATAGACAAAGAAACAGAGGAGACGAGTTCAAATTAATTGGTGTTTACTATTTTCATTTTTAAAAGACACTTATGAATCTGAATTGACATAGACATCTATAGAATTTAACTAATAATTCCAAACAATTTTTGTTTGCTTTTCATTTTAGGTTTATGGACATAAACATTATCTAAAACATATTTAAATATAATCGGAATATTTCTTTACAGTAATTCAATGTTTAAAAGAAATGAATAAAAGTTGGTTCAACGCTAATTTAATTCATATTTTACAAACGCGAACGTTATTTAGTATTTAAAATAATTAAGATTGTTCCAAGCAACTTCAGCTAATACTTTACGATCGAAAGTGTAATCTATATTTAAAAATAAAGTAAATAAAGTGGCCATAGTTGCTTCAGTAAATATTTTACGAAAATATCGTTTATATTTGAAAGAAATTAAATAAACATTTTCCAAGACTCTTCAGATAATATTTTACAAATAACAATTTAATATCTAAGGTTATTAAACAATATGATTACAATTTATGAACTATAACGTGGCTAAATGTCAGTCATTTCCGCACAGGCCATGGAGACCCTCGGAGGGTTCTAAGGTAAAGGCTTCCACTATCCGTAATCTCGGCACTTGATGGGGTAGAGTGGTTAGGTCTACGCCCGGCCGCCTTGGCCCCCAAGAATTAACCTGGTACTCACTTTTTGTGCAGGATTAGTGAATCTCAGGGCCATATGCACCTTCGGAAGTTGAAATCTCGTTTCTTAAATTTTACGACTTCCTGACGGGGATTCGAACCCACGTCCTTCCGGGCGACCCGTGCACGCATTTACCGCCTCGGCCAGGCAGCCCCTATCGGCTAAATGTAATATTTCCATAAATGATCATCAAATATAACATCCCATTCCAAGGTCTACATTAGTAGGAAATTTTTGCGTTGAGACATGGATATCAGTAATGAAGGAAAAAGGGAAAACCCTTATTCAGCTTTACAAGGTTTATGGAACCAACTTCCCAATTATATATCAACATAGTCAATACTTGCGGTTATTTTTATTTCGTCGTAGGACGTTATTCATTTAATAACAGCTCGAGTAGATGTAAATTTGGAGATTAATTGAGGAGGAAGTTGATCGTGTGCTGTTAGTAACCCAAAACAATGTTGAGTGACCTGGTAATGGTAATTGGGATGTAAACACCTCCTAGTACACTGTTGATAGAATCCTGCTGTGACTATTGCCTCCCATTTACCTCGTGTAGTGTACGCCTCGGCTGGCAGGTTACAAGAGAAGTTAGTCAGCCAGCCCAAGGGATACTCCAGTACAGTTACAAGGATGAGTTTAGCTGCACTTCCATCTTGGCTAGTAATACTCAATTCCCAGTGCGATGTTTATTCATTGTACACAAACACTATTAGATTAATTCACTTAGTGTAGGGTTGTATGTAAATTTCTCAGTGTTTTAGATGGGTTCCCATCACAGTCGCACTAGTTTGAAATATAATATGCAGCGGATGTAAATAGCACTATGTTCATTTCTTTTAAGAAACTGTATTTTCTGGACTCTCTTCCGGAGTACAAACTAATATCTACCTCGAGAAATAATAGAAAAGAGTTAGCCAGTTTGAGGTAAAAGTCCACTATACTTCCGCAAAGAATGAGATATATTCAAACTTGGAGGTTTGTGTGTTAAATTATTTAATATGTTGGCATAATTACGTAAAAGAAGCTCACGAAGCTTTTCATTGAAAACTGGGCAAGTGAAACACACTAAAAACAATCCTTTTATATTTCCTGAAAAATGCATCATTGTGACTTACATAGATATTATAACCACAAAGAATATCTCACTGCTACTAAAATTCAGAATCGCAATGGATAATAGTTGTATAAATTATCCTTCAAATTTTGAGTTTAGGTACTTTATATATAACACCCTGTGGGTGGGGGACGCAGATGAAGAATACACCCACGGTATCCCCTGCCTGTCGTAAGAGGCGACTAAAAAGGGGCCCAAGGGGCTCTCAACTTGAGAGTGTGGGTTGGTGACCACGGGACCCTTAGCAGAGTCCTGGCATTGCTTCCACTTACTTGTGCCAGGCTCCTCACTTTCGTCTATCCTGTCCGACCTCCCCCGGTCAACTCTCGTTCCTTTCCGACCCCGACGGTATTAGAACTTTCGAGGCCAAGGGAATCTTAGTCACGCCCTTCGTGGCCCTTGCCTTTCTTCGTCTATTCATTTTTCGATGTGACGGATCCCTACTTTTTTCTTCTTTTTCTCTCTGTCTACCCCTGTGGGTGGGGGATGCAGACGAAAAATACACCCACGGTGTCCCCTGCCTGGCGTGAGAGGCGACTAAAAGGGGCGACAAAGGGATGATTTTATTAGAACCACGAAACTACTTTTGATTAGTACCATCACGCGGCGAACACCATGGGGCGCCTTTACTTGCGAGTTGTACCACTATATTAGGCACGCCAGAGGTTTGTGATTAGTAGCAACAGAGAGTGGTTCACTATGGGTTTCCAGTACCCGCGATTAGTATCATTGTGAGAAACACCACGGGTCTGGGCGTTGCCTGTGAGTCGTACCCACCATATGATGAACACCACTGGAATACCGGCTTCCGTGATTAGTACACGTAGGCGAGGAACACCATCGGTTTGCGTTGTCTATGAGTGGCGCCATTATGTGAGAAACACCATAGTTCTGCGTTACCTGTGCGACGTAAATACTTGTGATTAGTACCGCAACATGACAAACACCATAGTTCTACTTTACTAGCATTAAGAGAGGCTGTTGACCTGGATTTTGGACCCCTTTAGACATCAAGCATCAAAGTTTCAAGAATGTGCTTTAGAAGCAGTCCCTTGGTCAGTAATACTATTGTTTTCGTATATTTTCTGGGAACGTGGGACATTGCGGGTCGGATCCACTGATTGTCTTAAATTTATATTCATCCATGCATTCTTCATTATCACGTTTTAAATTCTGGGCAGTGCATGATTTTGGTCTTTTAAGTTGTCATTATATTTCGTCTCGTTTCGTTCCATTAGGGGCGGATGACCTAGATGCTAGGTCCCCTTAAACAGCAAGCATCATCATCATCATCATCATTATCATTATACACTAGCAACAACCGATTATAATAGTGAAGAGTTGGCAGAGATTTCGTTGTCTTGTCTGCTTGATTTTACTCTTATATCTAGGTATAGCTCTGTTTTCGGCTACGTTGGGATAGTAAAAGTTTATGACCGAAAAGAAAATCACAAAAAAACTATTAGGCCTATATTCAGCGCTACCAGATGTAGTGCTTGAAACCATTAGCTATCAAGTGCAAGCTTACCAGCTACACGATCCATACCTTCTACTCATAAACACTTTGTGAAGCTTCGGAACATTATTTCTTGTTACAATGCTTTGCTTCCATTATTCTTGTATGAGATGTATAGATCAGTATCTGTGCGTGTGAAGATTTCTCTGGAGACTAAGTCGATGGAGTGTGCTGACTGCTGAGTATATTTGTAATCAACTGGGCTCTGACCGGGTAGTAAGCAACGTTCATGTGAAAACGACGTTATCTCAGCACCAACCATATATTATTACAAAAATACGTACAATCTTGGATGTTAATAATAATTATTTCGTGTGGATATTTCTAGCCGAATGCAGCCCTTGTAATGCCAATGAGGTGGCATCTCATATGTGTAGGTAACTGCGTGTTATTCTGGTGGAGGACAGTGTTATGTGTGCTGTGTGAGTGGCAGGGATATTGGGGACATCTCAAACACCCAGCCCCGGGCCACTGGAATTAATCCATGAAGGTTAAAATCCCCTACCCGGCTGGGAATCGAACCCGGAACCCTCTGAACCGAAGGCCAGTACGCTGACCATTAATTCACCGAGTCGGAAATCTTATATGTTAATATTACTATACTGATTAATGGAATCAAAGGCACTATTTCTATCCAATTCTCAAAATTTTACCTCAACTGTTGTCGAGGTACCTCCCAACAGTAAACACAGAACAATATGACGATGCCATCCCATCATGAACTGCAATCTACATTTAAGTTCTCTTGCTGGTGTTGTATTAATAGGTGTTGAAAAGGCTGTTTTTAAGTTATTCCTTTATATAGCTGAAGTACTGATAGGCAAAATTCATTTACACAAGAACAACATTGTCTCAACTGATGAATTATGGAATGTATATTTGTACCTTCCAAGTATTACCATGTTTCTACTACAATATGACTAGCTGATCGATATTTTAACTTTGCCTAGATCAGTGTCTAGGAATACGTGAGACGAATAATATCGTCAGTTAAACAATTATATATTACCCTTGTTTCATCCACGGTTCGGAATTACTGGTGTTCGAATTACCCTCTGGGTTTAACTTCCAAATTTCTGCCATCTTCCAAATGTGCCAGAAAAAATAATGTTGTGTGTCTATTCGATCCTCGGCAACTTTCTCACTTTGTCACCTAGGGTATTCCTTGAATGGACTCTGAAAAAATGTTAAATCAAGTTTTGATACCATTGCAAGGAGTACTTCGTAGTAAATAAATGACAAAGTGCATCTTAGACAAAATTGATTTACGCTGCCGGTTATGTCAGTGTATTGTTTTCAGATATAGAACATCTTTAATCTGATATGTTTTAAAATTTGGTGAGATTGAACATGCATAGCCAAGGAGGATAAAGGTCAATTCAAATGACGAACAGCCTTCCCTGAAGAAGACCGGGCGAGTTGGCCATGCGGTTAGGGGCGCGGCTGTAAACTCGCATCTGGGAGATAGTGAGTTCGAATCCCACTGTCGGCAGCCCTAAAGATGGTTTCCGTGGTTTCCCATTTTTACACCAGGCAAATGCTGGGGCTGTACATTAATTAAGGCCACGGCCGCTTCCCTCCCATTCCTAGGCCTTTCCTGCCCCATCGTTGCTATAAGACCTATCTGTGTCGGCGTTACGTAAAGAAACGGAACATATGTGTTTTTGTCACAAAACTAAGAACTGTAATATTTATACATCTAAAATCTAACAAGTGTCTGAAATATGAATGCAAAGAGCGTTCAAAATCCACTCTAGTATATAATCATGAATCATAAAATTACTCATTGCATTATGTGCTTAGTTTGTAACGTAATGCGCAATATGACGTGCAGTAAAGCGAATAGATATAATTGAATGTAATTAAAGGCTCATTAGATAGCTCGTGGTATATTTAAGTTCGTGTGTATGCTTCATAATGTACGAATGACACAGTCTGTGTGAAGTTGTGAATGGATATACTGTAAATAACACGCTGCACCGAATTCAGAGATAAATATTTGTACATTACTTTCAAAAAACTTACCGAAGTCTTTTAGGTCAGTATTTCGAACAGGTAGTAATAATGCTCTGCGCCTTCGCTTGTTTCATACTTTACACTCGAGATTCAGTAATCTTAACCACAACATTATTTTCCCATTTCAACAACATTATTTAAACAACTTTCACAATTTTGTCTTGTTTCTTGAATAATAGGGAAGCATACTCTTTAGAGATGAGGGATCTGATTCATATAGAAGAGCCGATTCATTTGAAACGATTCAACAAAATGATTCGTTCATTTGATTCGTTCATTTGATTCCTTCATTCGATTACCACGTGACTGAGAGCCGGAAGCGAAATCATGGACTCAGATGAAACATTCCGTTATGTTCTTTATAACTGCTACTGCTTTACCAGTTTACAAGTTACAAGAAGTGAAATGTGGAAGGTAATCGCTAACATTTTAACGAAAGTAATATCCTTTTTAGAGGTTACAGTCGGAAAATGCTACAGCACTCTCAGACTAATCCTTTCCAAACTTATGTAGGTTAGGAACAGCCGATGCGTAACTGTGATTTTAAGAAAGTTACGCACAATCTTCAAAGCTACCATTCGAAACTATAGAACGATCGAATTTGAAATTTATGGTAGATATGAACATTTTTGTGGCTATTCGGAAGTGAATAGTGACGGCAGCTCACTATCAGTTCTTTACTTTTTAGTGAAGAAATATTTTTAAAATATTTGAAACCAAATGTAAACGTGATACCTTGACTGTGAAATAATCAACCGTGACAAAGTAACTGCTACGTTACGGTTTTTTGAACTTCGATTGTTCTTAACAACATTCCTTACGATTTTCATTAAATTCGTAAGCTACTCACTAGATAGCAAATTTAGGCAAGTCACTCACTGTCAGTAGTAGGCAGTACAATAATAGGAAACAAATCTGTGCCAGGGCTGAGAACGAGAACGGGGAAGCTTCCATGTTCCAGACGTTAGTTCACAGTACTACACGAGAACGAGCACGGGAACCTTGAAGTAAACTTAACCTAATATTTTGCAAGAAGCTGGAAGTTAAGTGTATATTATAGTTCCGTGAAATGTATGACTTGAAACGACGTGATCACTTTTTATTAAAAAAGAAAAATTCCTGTAAGGTTAGGTTGGGAATATTTGACTTGTGAACCGGACTTTTAGTTCAGGTTTAATAAAAAATAACAGAGTAGTTATTCACAAGTTGTAATTGATTCAAAAATGGTAGATGCCCGATTTGGGGATATGAATCACAACGAACGAGGAACCAGGGAACGAGTTGCTGCTACCATCTCTCGATTCAGCTTTCGATTCACAAAAGAGTCGATTCATTTCGTACACTGAATCATGATTCAATCGTTCAGTGCAATGATTCGTTCTTTATGAATCACTCGTTCAGAATCTCCCCATCTCTAATACTCTTGATGCTGATAATGAATCCCGGGCTGAGTGTCTGAGAGAGCAGAGAGCCAGACTTCTGCGCTCAAGCTGACCTGTTCGATCACGGCACCGCCCGGTGGTATTTGAATTGCTCGGATACGTCAGCCTCGTGCCGACGCATTTGCCGACACGTAAAGTAACTCATGCGGGACAAAATTCTACCACCACGGGGTGCTACAAAACATAAAATTAGTCAGCAGGACGAAAAGCCAATGATTATTGTTCCATGATGAGTAATGTGAAGGTTCCCAGATTTCTTTAGTCACCGAGCAAGTTAGCCGCGTGGTTAGGGCGCGCAGCTGTGAGCTTGCTTTCGGGAGATAGTGGGTTTGAACCCCAATGTCGGCAACCCTGTAGAAGATTTAGCACGGTTACCCATTTTCACACCAGGCAAATGCTGTGGTTATACCTTAATTAAGGTCTCAGTCCCTCCCTTCCCATTCGTATCCTTTCCCTATCACATCGTCGCCATAAGACCTATCAGTTTCGGTGCGACGTCAAGAAACAAAAAGAAATAAAGAAAGAAACGTTGTTTATTAAGTAGATCCGCGCACTCCTTTGTTAATGTGGACGTGTCTAAAGGGATTATAGCTTATTCCAGTTACTTGTCTGGTAACTGGAGCTATCCTAAGCCATTTTTTGGTAGGAATGTTCTTCCTGACTCTACATGAATGCTCAGGTGAATATTTCATCTCGCCTTCACTGAAACATGGTCATAATGGTAGAATGTCAACCGCTAAGCCACTGTGCTCTCATTGTATTTCACATTCACTTTTCCCCCATATAAGCCCAAAAAAGGTGCGCCCTGACATTCTCATTCATTATGTCTGAAACTTTGCATTTCTCATGTTGGGAAAGGAAGTGTGCTAATGTCCACACACCGTGCAGTATAATTTAATTTGGTATCTTTTGTCAATTATGAGATTACTGATGATAATATGTTAACAAGGAAGACAATTCCTTTCACTGTCAACTTAGTTAGGCCTAATATAACGTTTAAGTTAAAATACGTATATATATGACAATGAACTTTGAAGTTAAAACTTCTAAACCGGAAGAGTTGGCCGTGCGTTTAGGGGTGCGGAGCAGGGAGCTTGCATCCGGGAGATAGTAGGTTTGAACCCCGCTGTCGGCAGGCCTGAAGATGGTTTATCGTGGTTTCCTTAATTAAGGCCACGACCACTTCCTTCCCACTTCTAGGCGCTTCCTATCCCATTGTCGTCATTGGACCTATCTGTGTCGGTGTGATGAAAAGCAAATTGTTAAAAAGAAGTTTGTGTGTGTTAGTGTTTTAAGTGTTTTATTTCGTGATTCGATGGACTGGAAATCTTAATACTAATAGTAATAATCGTTTGGCTTCAGCTACCCTGTGTAGGCACTTTTATCTGACACCACAGTGACTGCCAGAATGTCAGATTTTAAGTTTTCTCTCTCTCTTTCTCACCATCTGTGGGTGGAAAGGGGGGGGGGGCGGAAATGAAGAATGCAATCACGGTATCGCTGGATACGGGAATACCGGCGCCCGTGATTAGTAAACCTAGGTGGTGTGCACCATTGTTTTGCGTTGCCTATGAGTGGCGCCATTATGTGAGAAATACCATAGGTCTGCGTTACCTATGCGAACTACAGAACTTGTGAGTAGTACCATAATGTGTGGAGCACCATGAATCTACGCTACTTTTGATTAGTACCGCAACATGGCAAATACCAAGAAATGGCGTATGACTTTCAGTGCCAGGAGTGTCCGAAGATATGTTCGGCTCGCCAGGTGCAGGCCTTTTGGTTTGACGACCGTAGGTGACCTGCGCGTCGTGATGAGGATTAACTGATGATGAAGACGACACTTACACCCAGCCCCTGTGCCAGAGAAATTAACCAATGATGGTTAGAATTCTCGACCCTGCCGGGAATCGAACCCGGGAACCCTGAGACCAAAGGCCAGCACGCTAACCATTTAGCCATGGAGCCGGACACAAATACCATGGTTATACTTTACTAGCGATAAGTACCATTATGAGGAGCCGTTGACCTGGATTTTGGACCCCCTTTAGACAACAAGCTTCCTCGATTCAGGATTGTCCTTTAGAAGCTGTCCCTTAGTCAGTAATTCTATTATTTATGATAGTTTTTGGGTCGGATCCACTCATTGTTTTAAATTCAAATTCATCCATTCATTCTTCATCATCACGTATTTTTTCTTGTCAGTGGATGATTTTGAACTTAAAAATTGTCGTTAGGGTACATTTCGTCTCATGACCTAGATGTTAGGCCGCTTTAAATAACAAGCCCAATCATCACCATCATCATCATCATCATCATCATCATCATTATCTCTCTAGCTCTCTCTACCAAATAATTGAGAAACCGTAACTCTTTTGTCGACCTATGACAGAGTGAAAATTAACTTTTTGGGTGGGCACCAGATGTGTCGCCAATAATATTTTCATGCCGATATCGGATCGCGCGGAGTACCAAACCGACATTTCTGTGATCTCCACAAGCCCTAGTATACGTGTTAAACTTTTTTGGAAAAGTACAGTATATTTGACACCTTTCAAATAGAAGGTACCAGAAGAAATGAGATATATCTATCTGAGAGCATTTAATGGCATTTTAAGTCATGGTAGTTGTGAATATAATATGTCGAATGTTAACCACGTATCATCTCATTATATGCATTTTTTTTTTATGCTAGTGGCTTTACGTCGCACCAATACAGATAGGTCTTATGGCGATGATTGGGTAGGAAAGGCCTAGGAGTTGGAAGGAAGCGACCGTGGCCTTAATTAAGGTACAGCCCCAGCATTTGCCTGGTGTGAAAATGGGATACCATGGAACCACGGAAAACCATCTTCAGGGCTTCTAACAGTGGGGTTCGAACCCACTCTCTCCTGGATGCAAGCTCACAGCCGCGCGCCTCTAACCGCATGGCCAACTCGCCCGGTGATATGCGAATTTAGTATTAGAGTAGCAGGGATGTAAGGAATATGATACAGGCACGCCTGCCAAAATACAAACTCAGGCTTCCTCAAATGAAATGTAAAACCTATAACTAATAAAATGTAATTACAGCAATTTGATTTAATGTAATATATTGTAAAATTATATGAACGAAGGGATTTTTCATTATTGTAAGATTATAAAGAGATAATGCTTTAATTGGTTTTATTTGACTGCCTCTGTAGTTTAACGGCTAAGCCAGGGCCTCTCAGAGTGCATGTGTCTTGTGCATGCACTGTGCACGGTGCAAAAGACGACTTCGCTTGGTTGACCCGAGTGCAGACACCCACCCCTCGATTTGGAACAATAGCGCTGTCTCTCTCTTGCCCCACGGCTGTTCCGCTCGCTCCTCCTGTCTCCCTCTTCCTCACTTGCTCCGTAGCGCTCCAAATCCGAGCCGAGTTGTACCGAGCTTAGCCGAGTAGTCCAGAGACGAAGCGTTGGTCGGAGCCGAGCGGGACCGATACACTGTGCACAGGAACTCTGCGCCGCTGTTTGCACGCGTGAGATTTTGGGCGTTTGAGAGGCCCCGGGTTAAGCTGTTGAATTACCAACGCAATCGTCCACCAGTTAGAATTTCGTACTTTAAACTGGTTCCATTTTTCAATAATTTCAGAACTATACTCATAAGCGATACTGAAGTCACAGTTATTTATAATTTATTCGAATAAAACACAGAAAACTATACGAACAAAATTAAATCAAAAACTGTGAAAAATATCAAACCTTACAACTGATAAGCCTACGATTTATTGACTTCGCGCAAAGGGAGCTCGTTCGAAACTGAGTTGAGTGATTGTTACTACATCAAGTTATTGTTGGAATTATACATTGTTTTCGAATACATGTGTGAAAAAAGTTATATGATAGGAGAATTTGTACTTATTGCGATCTCGGGTACACTACACATCAAGAAAGTATAATTTTCTAACTTAAATATCGTCCCCACTCTGGCAAACTAGCGAAAGTGATAAACTAGGGAATCTGCAATTCTCAAGTTTTGGTCTATATTTTATTATTTATATACTGTCTACCCTCTGACAAAGTCTCACATCTGCAGCTCATTCTGTATGTCTAACACATAAAACCAATCATTAAATATAAAAATTGATCTGACATGAGTAATCACAACTTCTTTCAGCTCTCCTAACCTTTTGACAATTTGCAGATTCGTTAGTTTGCCAGAGTAGGGACGATATGATACTTTGGTATCAATTATCAGTGCTGTAATCAGTTTTTCAATAATTTGTGCAGGTCTCTTTTGGGAAGCGTGTCGTATTGTTGCGAGAGGCGGCAGCTCTGCTGTGTTGCACTCAACACAGACGATACGGTAACTGCAGTTAGATGCAATCAAATGGCAATTCCTCCATGTACAAATTGTAAAAACAAACTATATCGTAGTGATCTGGTCTTCTGACCGTTTCCGTCCAGAGTGACATTAGGTTATAAGGTTGCCATATGTTCAACAGCAGCAAGGGTAAAGGGCGGCACATAAATTTGTGAAATTCAGTATTTAAGTTCAAGATAAAAAGCGGAAGAAACAATTGTGCAAATTATTTTTATTAACTAAAGGGTACGGGGTGTTTACAGGGGCTATTTTTGGTTTGTACAGAATCAGAGGTAAACTATGCCACATACAAAAACTCAGCATTGAGTGTAAGCCAAACTGGGGGAGAAAATAGACAAATATTGTTTATAGGTTCAAGAAGTGAGGGATGAATTTAATTGCATTTAATAATTTTCCCCAAGCAACACGGGGTACTACTGTGTTGTCGAATCGCTCACAAAAACAATAGTAAAAATGAAATGGCTTATGGCTTTTAGTGGCGGGAGTGTCCGAGGACAAATTCGGCTCGCCAGGTGCAGGTCTTTTGATTTGACTCCCGTAGGCGACCTGCGCGTCGTTTAGAGGATGAAATGATGATGAAGACGACACATACACCCAGCCTCCGTGCCAGCAAAATTAACCAATTAAGGTTAGAATTCCGACCCTGGCGGGAATCGAACCCGCAACTCCTACGACCAAAGGCCAGCACGCTAACCATTTAGCCATGGATCCGGACATTGCATACTACAACGTGGTCGTAAAAAATGTGGTAAAATTAAAATTACCTTAAGAAAGAAGAGCTAAATAACAAAACCAAGTACAAATAAAACACACAGCAATTTCTTTTTATCAGTACAAGTTATGCCATGACATACCGCTGCACACCACAACACCAAAATATCCAGTAACAACTTCGGTCCAGTACGAAATTAATAGAACACACACAAGTACCATGCAATATACAATCAACTCTCACTCGACAGAAGACACGTACTCACTGATATAAATCCTAAAAATACACACCCAACAAATAATGACTGTAGATGACTTCACAACAGAAATGAGCTGCCCCTGTTCAGAGACTGAGGGACTACACCATGTTCCTCCCAGAACAACACAGAAGAAGGAAAATGAAGGAAGGCAACGAAGCGATGACTGTTCCTGCCATTGTGCTTCCTCCCTACGAATAGAATATATTTATGAAAAACAAAATGTTACGTAGTTATTTTAATAACTCACGATCAAAAGTGCCTCATCCTTTTTGGTGGTGGTTGTGGTGTTGATTACTGTTTTAAGAGGAAGTACAACTAGGCAACCATCCACTAAGCAGAGAGAAAAAATGGAAGGCATCGGACACTTCGAAAAATAAAGGTATCGGCCAAAGAAAGACAACGGCCAACCAAGGGCATGAACATGAAAGACACCCTACCTCTCGGAAACCTAATAGGTCGGGGTGGGAAAAGAACAAGAGTTGATCAACGAAGGTCGGATAAGATAAGTGAAAGTGAGGAGCCTGGCACAAGTAAGTGGAAGCAATGCAGGACTCAGCTAAATGCCCCTGGTACCCCATTTAGTAGCCTCTTACGACAGGCAGGGGATACAGTGGGTGTTATTCTACCGCCCCCACCCACAGGGGGACCTCATCCTTTTTATCTGCCTTTCACAATACATTACAAAGTACAATATAATATCCCTTAAATGACGAGGAATTATTGGGTGTCTCAGGCGGTGTGTGTTCACTCCTTGTAGGTCCATAAGAGAAGTACTGTTTTCTTAACGTGGAATGAGCTATAGATATACCGTAAGTTACAGTATTATTTATTTATTTTTTCGAGAAGTCTGCGGGGCCCCATGAAGGCGCATTGCAAGCCTTGCAGACACTAACGTCACGTCACTTTAGAGTAGACAGAGTTGAATAATAATAATATTGGCTTTACGTCCCACTAACTACTATTCCGGTTTTCGGAGACGGCGAGGTGCCGGAATTTAGTGCCGCAGGAGTTCTTTTACGTGCCAGTAAATCTACCGACACGAGGTTGTCGTATTTGAGCACCTTCAAATACCACCGTACTGAGCCAGGATCAAACCTGCCAAGTTGGGGTCAGAAGGCCAGCGCCTCAACCGTCTGAGCCACTCAGCACGACGAAAGAGTTTAACACATTATAATTAGTTAAGTAAGCACCCAAATCGTCTACACACGCTTAAATAAAACTGTCAAGACCCCCCCCCCCCTCTCTCTCTCTCTCTCTCTCTCTCGTACAGAATTCTCCACAAGCGAACTGTAAATTATGCATTGCTTAACTGATTCTCTCTTGTTAATTAGGGATTTCAGGAATTATCTTGCAAAACGAAATGCTATCGTACTAGTTGTGAAATCTAATTTCTCTCCTATCTTTCATAAATGAAGGAAAAACATTTCAAGCTGAAAATTGCTTCTGTTTCATTTTGCTCTACCTCCTACTTATATCTCTCCATCGCTTCAATTTACATAGCATCAGAGTACATATGCCTGCAGAGTCGTGCATTTAAAATTAACTTAGATCTACGGGAAATCAGAACTCTTCTTCTCCCTCTCGTCAAGTAAAGTTTGTTGTGCTAACAAATAGCGAATTAGATCCACCCGCCCGGGGTGATCATTATGTCGTTAATTAAAGAAGCACTATGAAACTAATTGAGTATTCCTGTTGCGAATTACTATCTCTCGTTAAAACATGAACATTTTGTTTCTTTCTCTTACCTATGATACAGAATATTGTGCCTCAAGGGAAGAAAGAAATAAACAGGGAAGGAAGAAGACAGAACCAAATGAGTCGACTTAATTTTCATAATGATGATAATATTTAGTTATTAAGCAAGCACATACTAGTTACCTCCTTGAAACTTTGGTGAACTTCTGGGAGAATTTAATTGAGTTAATATTTTGAAATTAATATATTTAGTACTGTAAAATTTAGAATAATGCACTGTCTGAGCTAGAGAGATTTGTTTAAGAATTGGGAATTGAAAAGTATAAAAAACAATTCAGTACGAAAACTTCGTGGTGCCGAAAGGGAATCTACAGAATACTCACTTCGCTTCCCTTCCCTTCCCTACCCATCCCTTGCAAAGAATGTTCGACAAATCATCTCATTTTCCATTAGCCGCTGTTACTAGTGTCCTGTTCTCTAGCTGAACAGTCCGCGTAGTCGCCTTCGGTTCAGAGGAGCCCCGAATTCGATTCGCGGCCGAGTTGGAGATTTTAACCTTAAATTGTTATATCCTCTAGCACGAGAACTGGGTGTTTGCACTGAACCCAATATTCTTGCAACTTACACACCACACACAACACTCTCCTCCACTACATAAACGCAGTTCCCGTGTACGGTACACACCGCCCACCCTCGTTGGAGGGTCTGCCTTACAAGGGCCGCACCAAGTTAGGAATACTCACACGAAATTATTATCGTGCTGTTAGTAATTGCATTTCCTTGCAAACTGATTCCTTTCTTTTGGCTGCATTTCAGATTATTGGACTAACTCCTACTAAATCATCAGCATTACTCCTTATTGTTTGTAATACTTAAGGGTAACCACTGAACCTAGGTATATTACCTTTATATAGTTTATGTTTATAATGCATGAATATGTTCTTCAGATTTCAAATTTCATATTTTAGTTTAATTTTCTCCTTTATTTCTGTAATAACCCCTTGTTTTCAATGTAGATGCTACATAAAGGGGCTATTTAGCTCAGTGCAAAACTAAAATCAATAAAATTATCCTAGTTTCGGATCACGGGAAACTGAGGAGAGCGAATACATACAGTACACGTATCTTCATTATAGACTCTTATGCCTTTCAGCGCACAGTCTGCAAGTCTATGTGAATTTACTAAATACCGCAACAATCTTATATTTGTAACTAGTTCTCTGGCCTCGTTTAGTTCTACATCTCTTATCTTTAAATCGTTAGATTTAACCATTTAGCCATGGAGCCTGACATCACAGTCAGACGAAATTTACTCATTTTTAGGTTCACAATTCATTTTTTGCTACCATCATAGGGAAGTAGTTTGTCACTCATATGCTCCTTGAAAATATTCCCATCAATCCTGTCAATCCTGTCCGAAGTTACATTTTGGCCTAAGTTACCAATATTTTGCATACTTATGTTTCATACATGTTTGTATATCTAAATCTACCGAATTATAATTTTGTCCAAATAAATTAAAAGTTAATAATTCAGTAAACAAAGGGTAAAGTACTGCTTGCAGATCATTAGTTGGAAAGACATTTGAGATTATGTATCACTGTATTTCCACACGTCATAATGCTGTACGTCCAGCAACAAGACCGTTGTTTATGACCTCTCACGCTTCCCTTAATATTAAATTGGCTAGGATATCCTGTTTACCGATCAAGTGGCTGTGCGGTTAGGGTCGCGCAACTGTGAGCTTGCATTCGGGAGATAGTGAGTTTGAACCCCACTGTCGGGAGCCCTGAAGATGGTTTTCCATGGTTTCCCATTTTCACACCAGGCAAATGCTGGGGCTGTACCTTAATGATGAAGGCCACGGCCGCTACCTTCCCAATCTACCACCCTTCCGTCGCTGAACTCCTTCGATGTGTTAGTGAGACGTTAAACAAATAGCAAAAAGAAGATTCTTTTTCCCGTCACTCACCTAAGTCAAATAAGTGCCAACGACAACCATCCTGCAATATTAATACACTAGTGCTTGTTTCTAAAGGAATATTTCACCAGCATTCTGAATGACCACAAGGGCCAGATTTCAGCTGTACTAACCATTTCATATTACTAATACTTGGAAATATCCGTACACTGGTTATGTAAGTAAATTTTCTCACGCCTTTCGCAAATTTCCTCTATTTGCTTTTTAAGTCTTTCATAAGCTCCAGAGAAGTGGCCTTTTAATTACGTCTTTGTTGGCGAATCATATATTCCACGAGTTATGTTTGGTTAGTAAAGAGCTTCTTTTTGTTTGTTAAAGATAACCGCTTGCTTATTCTTCTCCCCCATTCAAACAGACGAATCTAGTAATAGTTCTCTCTCTTATTCCATGCTGAGGCAATCTATATTGGCTCGATGATTACTACCTTGACCAATACTAAATTGTAAAGCGATACAAGGTATTTCTTGTCAGCCTGTAAAATTGTACGTAAAAGAAGACAATGCCAACTGCTAATTCAATATACTGACATTTGCACATATAAATCATACTTTCCACGAACATACTACGCTGGTGTAGCAGGGGGAGAGGTGATACTCCCACGTGGCGCGTCCCAGGTGGCTTACCGGCGGACTTGAGGGAAATAAAATACCTCTCGCGGACCAAACACACTGCCCCCTGCGGGTGGGGGACGCTCATGTAGAATACACCCGCGGTATCCCCGGCCTGTCGTACGAGGCGACTAACAGGGGCCCAAGGGAGTCTCAACTTGAGAGTGTGGATTGGCGGCCACGGGGCCCTTAGTTGAGTCTTGGCAATGCTTCCACTTATTTGTGCCAGGCTCCTCACTTTCGTCTATCCTATCTAACCTCCCTTGGTCAACTCTTGTTCTTTTCCGACCCCGACGGTATTAGAGCTTTCGAAGCCTAGGGAGTCTTTCATTTTCACGCCCTTCGTGGCCCTTGTCTTTCATCGTCCGTTACTTCTTTTTTCGCAGTGACGGATCCCTTTTTTCTTCTTTTTTCTCTCTCTTTATCCCCTGTGGGAGGGGGACGCAGACGAAAATTAAACCCACGGTATCCCCTGAATGTCGTGAGAGGCGACTGAAAGGGGCGACCAAGGGATGATGGAATTAGAACTGTTACCGTGTTTTGGTGGTAGGTAGAGGTGAAAGAAGGTGCGGGCGTGAATGAGTCTCAAACTACGGAATCAAAGTTACTGTAAAATTTAACAAGGTTATATTTTCTTTTCAAACTTAAGTAATAACAAAGAACAGGTACTTAGTAGCCGAAACACAATTCGAAATGTACAATTACAGAGATTACAGAATTTGGGCTTCGAGCCCTGAGTTCACAATTCTTGGGCAACTAGCCCAACTTTCCGATATACAAATTTTAACCAAGGGGCAGAAGACCCCAATCAAACCCTGGAGCACTTGCTCCAAATTACACAGTAAAGCCTCCTCGAGGCATACAAAAATTGAATTCCAAAAGCGCAATCTGCTCTCAAAGTGTAAGCCAATCACAGGCCACACCAAACTTCACCTTCAAGCTGTCCTCTCAGGACATATACACAGGGGTAAAATACCCAACCTACTGAGGTCTATTGAATGAAAAAGAAGGTTAATTAAATGACCTCTAAAATGACAATTTGGGAGGAGGCAAACTGGCACTCCTAATACACTTTGATTAAGACCTACTTGGCACTAGGCCGTTAACACAAGGGCTAATCCCATTCTAAAGAGGTGACTTAAGAAGAGAACACATTGTTTTACGTTATCGAAGAATAGGTTGAGAAAACTAAGTTCACCTCACAACAATATGAGTGGGAGCTCGAGAGGGTTAGCACTCTCTATCCCAATATGAAGCTTTAAAAGAGAATATATAAAAGAGTAGTTACATTTAGGAAAAGGTTACATGGTAGAACGCTTAGAACCCGCCCCGAAAGTTAAACTGCTGAGCTAGCAAAGAAAGAAGTTATTAATCGGCCATTACCTTGTTGTTGACCGCTGCCGAAGAAAGAGGCGCTTCCCGCCCCCTGCTATGTACTTAACACCCTGAAAGATGGAACAGAAGTGGCCCGGAGACCCAAAAATCAGCAGTTTATAACCTCTCGTGGAAGGTTCTAGGCGTTAGGGGAAAGAAAACACCCGCCCACAACTTTTTTATTGGATAGGACCCCGCAACAGATTCAAGTTGGGGGAAGATACCCCTGATTGGTCAGAAATTAATAGAAGAATTCCGGGATTGGATACATTCATAACAAGGGGAAGAAAGGGGTAAATATTGCCAACTTAAACAAAGACAGAAAGAAATTTAACAAAGAACAAACTCTTGAAATTAAATTTTCTCCAACAAAATAGTTCTTTGACTCCGCACTAGGTTGCACTATTGTAGATCTTCAGTAGTGTCCTCTAGAAGAGAAAGTTCACACTTCTTACTTCAAGCGAAACAAAAACACATCAAAAATGACACAGTTCAAAAACTCAAATTTTTCCACATGGTGACATCTTTTGAGAAAGTAAAGAATTAACAGCGTAGATAAAGTTCAGCCCTCCTCCAGCAGAGGAATTCCAACAGGCGCACATTTTAAATTAACGGAGTGGAGGTGTACCGCCCGGTACAAGAACCATGAAACTACTTTTGATTCGTACCATCACGTGGGGAACACCATGGGTTGCCTGTACTTGCGAGTAGTACCACTATATTAGGTACGAAATAGGTTTGTGATTAGTAGCAGAAGAGGGGGTTCTCCTGTCGGTTTCCAGTACCCGTGCGTCGTACCCATGTGAGCGACACCGTGGGTCTGCGTTGCCTGTGATTAGTACCAATTATGTGAGGAATACCACGGGATAGTAAGAGTCCCTGTGGTTAGTGCACCTAGGTGAGGAACCTTATCGGTTTGCGTTGGCTATGAGTGGCGCCATTGTGTGAGATACACCATAGGTCTGCGTTACCTGTACGAAGTACAATACTTGTGAGTAGTACCATCTAGTGTGGAACACCGTGAGTGTTCGCTACTTTTGATTAGTACCCCAACATGACAAATACCATGGTTCTACTTTACTCGCGACATGTACCATTCTGTGGGGCCTTAAACGTGGATTTTGCACCCCTTTAGACATCAAGCATCATTCTGCTTTATAAGTGGTCCCTTGGTCAGTAATACTATTATTTACGATCCTTTTTCGAGTCCGATCCACTGTTTTTTTTTTGTTTGTTTTGATTTTTGTTGGGTTCATGTCCATCCATTCATTCTTCATGACATTATTTTTTTTATTTTGGTCAGTGGATGGATTTGAACTTTTTTTAATTTCATTTCGTACCATTAGCGGCCGATGACCTCGATGTTTAAACAACAAACATCAATCATCGATCATCAAATCATACTCGTACTTTCACCGTCTTAAATTTCCTCCCCTGACATTCTAACCTGTATTTGTGAACAAAATGCTCTTACCGTTCATCTTCGGAGCATGTTATTTCCCATATACTGTGAAAAAATATATAACTTATTTGGCATTATGGAACCTTTAAAAATACGTTCAGCCTAATCGTTCGTGAGAAAACATTTGGCTACAGAAAATATGAATATTTGATCTAACTCTGGAGGCTATAGGGTGAGATAGGGTTGCGGGCTCTTAAATTAGTTAGCTCACCTCGCGGTTCCCACTTCTGGTTTGCCTGCCGGGCAGGCTATTTCCTTATTGCATGAACCAATCACTTCGTTTCCTGCCAAACCCAGACGGTTTGCAGCAGGAACTTGCTTGGCATCGATATATCACATGTATCTGATATGCAGACATGCATAATGCATGCACTTATATATGAGCTACTCATCTAAGCGAATAATAGGATTTCTCAATTACTGAGTGGATGAGGACATGAGATTCCGGTCAATAGAGTAGCCATTAATATACACACATTTTTATTTCAGTTCCCATATGTAGTCGTACCCATATAAAGTGAGGGAGGGAAGGGAATGTGTATTCTGCCCGAAGGCAGGTCCGAACCTCTGCAGAGATGTTCCTGAGCTGGAGTTTACGTACGGTAGGGTGGGCAGCTCCTATCCGCTCCTCCATTCCCTTGCAACCCATCCAACTCCTGACCACGCCCAATGTTGCTTAACTTCGGAGATCTCACGGGTTCCGGTGTTTCAACACGGCTACGGCCGTTGACTATAAAGTGAGGCATGAAGTGAATTGGGTACGCAGTTGTGAGCCTGCTTTCCCGAGAAAATGAATTCGAACCTAATTGGCGGCTGCCCTGAATATGGTTTTCCGTAGTTTCCTGTTTTAACAGTAAAAAAGGCCACGGTTTCATCCTTCCTAATCCTAGATCATTCCTATCCTATAGTTCCTATAATACCCGTCTCTGTATGTATACGTAAAACAAACTGCATTATAAATTGAGACAATTTTGTTACATGTTTTGCTTACTGTACAGCTTCATCCAAAATAATATCTCAACTAAGTGACATTCGATCGAAATGTAGAATTCAACTTCAATTGATACAAAATAACACGTAGAATATTCGAACAATGTTTATATTATATTTATATTTTATATTATATTTATATTTTTATATTCATATGTTTAAATGTTGAAAATATTTGTTAGCAAGGGTCTCCATACTACGAGAAAAGTAAAATTAAGCAATTTCCTCAATTATGCCGAAAGTTGAAGGGCTAACGGGCCCGAAAAGATTTAAAATTGTGAGTCTTGGATAGCTCTATCAAACTAAAAAAAAAAAAAAATTCGAAAAACACATTAGCGCTCATAGTGGTAGAAGAAAGCAAACTGCTTAATCGATCGAATAACGATAATTAACGAAAGGATAGTCATTTTTAGGCATAAATGTAGAATACATTCTAATATATTATTATATTTTATTTACTTAAAATTCGTAGCTCATATCCTTAGGATATTTTCAACTGAGTTGCTTACATGAAGGACTAAAACTGTTGATTTTTATATCCTGACTGAGTTAGGGATGTACTCCTTTCTTACACTTAACCAGTCTTAACCTGGACCACTCTTAATAATAATTACTACTTTTAATTGATGCAAAAATACAATAAGATGAAAAATGTTTACATTTGAAACAGTAGTAGCATTAATTAAATAATAAAACCACCCCCTGCGGGTGGGGGACGCACATGTAGAATACACCCGCGGTATCCCCTGCCTGTCGTAAGAGGCGACTAAAAGGGGCGACCAAGGGCTGACTGAATTAGAACCATGAAACTAATTTTGAATCGTACCATCACGCGGGGAACACCATGGGTTGCCTGTACTTGCGTGTAGTACCACTAAATTCGGTACGAAATAGGTTTGTGATTAGTAGCAGTAAAAAGCCTGGCCTGGTGGATTCCAGTACCCGTGCGTCGTACCCATGTGTGCAACACCGCGGGTCTGGGTGTAGCCTGTGAGTTGTACCACTATATGAGCAGCACCGTGGGTCTGCGTTGCCTGTGATTAGTACCCACTATGTGAGGAACACCACGGGAATACCGGCGCCCGTGTTTAGTACACCTAGGTGGGGAACCTTCTCGGTTTGCGTTGACTCTGAGTTGGGCCATTGTGTGAGACACACCATAGGACTGCGTTACTTGTACGTATTGCACTACTTGTGAGTAGTACCATCTTTTGTGGAACACCGTGAGTCTTCGCTACTTCTGATTAATACCCCAACATGACACATACCATAACATGACACATACCATGGTTCTATTTTACTCGCGACATGTACCATTCTGTGGGGCCTTAGACGTGGATTTTGCACCCCCTTTAGACACCAAGCATCGTTGTGCTTTATAAGTGGTTCCTTGGTCGGTAATAATGTTATTTTCGATCTGTATTGAGTCCGATCCACTGGTTTTTGTTTGTTTGTTTTGTGTTTTGTTGAGTTCCTGTCCATCCATCCATTCTTCATGCCATCTTTTATTTTTATTTTGGTCTGTGGATGCCTTTGCAATTTTTGTTCTTTCATTTCGTACCATTAGGGGCCGATGACCTTCGATGTTAGGCCCCTTAAAACAACAAGCATCATCATCATCATCATCAATAATAAAACCTAGCTATATTAACGAGCCGCCCCATGGTATAGGGGTAGCATGCCTGTCTCATAACTGGAGCCCCAGATTCGATTTCCGGTCAGGCCGGAGATTTTTACCTGGTTGCTGGCTCGAGGTCCATTCACCCTACGTAATTACAATAAATTGAGGAACTATCTGGCGGTGAGATAGCGGCTCCGGTCTGGAATAACGGCCGAGAGGGTTCGTCGTGCTGATCACACGGAGCTTCGTAATCTGCAGGCCTTCGGACTGAGCAGCAGTCGCTTGGTAGGCCAAGGTCCTTCGGGGGCCTTGTGCTATGGGATTTAGTTTGGTTAGTGATATTAACGAAGAATCATATGATATATACAAAAAGTAAATATACAAGAGCCATATTGTGCGTACATAAAAAAACATATATTACATATTAGAAGGAAGTTTCGAAGATAATAATTTGAAGAAGAGACCGAAATATAACATTCAGTTGAGAGGTGAAGAGAAGGAATAGTAAGAAGAAGAAGAAATGATCTGTGAAAAGAAGAGGGACACAGCGGTGAAGAGGAAAACGAGGAGGTTTTGAGGTCACACCTAGATGATTCTTTCATGTTTACAGGCATTTTCAGTAATTTACTCACTATTGCGTTTTCCACTGGTTACTGGTAGTGTGCTGTGTTGTGTGAATATGAAAAAGTGTGTTGAGACAAACACAAACATTCAGTCTCCGAGTCAGAGCAATTTACCAAAACCGATTAAAATCCACAACTGGCAGGGAATCGAACCGTGGACCTGATGAACCGAAGGCCCAAACGGTGACCACACATCCAAGCAGTCTGACATATCCAGACGTCAGTATTCAGAAGTATTTTATTGGCATTTCTCATTCATATTTTAATTGGCATTTTCCTGGCCGTAGAACACACTTGACTTGATCATTTTCTAGGTAAAAAAAATAGTACAATCAAATTATGTAGATTAACCTGCCAGATTTTACCATTCAACCACTCTGAAACGATGCCGGTATTCTATTACGCTACAAAACGTTCACATCAATGAGGAGTCAACATTAATTTCTGCCGCAGTTTGAAGTTCCGTGACGCATATAGGCCAACATTTGATAGTTAATAAAGCAGTGTGCGGCCTCTCATCACGTTTCGAGTGGACCTAGTTCATTATTGCTTGAAACTTTATAGTGCGTACTTGAATTGCATGCATCGTCGAACTTAAAAAGCGACATCATGAAAAAGATATTAAAAGTGATACTTAACTAGCAGCAGGAGTTAATTGCGAAAGTTTCTGAACCAGTGCACATCGCAATTAACACGGTCACAGGTCTAAATGACAACAGAGATGGATGTATGAATTTATCGTCGAATGCCCTTACGGGTCCGACTTCTTAGCAGAATGGTCAGTGTCCGTGGTTCGATTCCCGGCGTGATCGGGGATTTTAATCACTTCTGATAAATTCTTCTAGCTCGGGGACAGGGTGTTTGTGTTTATCCCAACACCTTCCTCTTCATATTCAGACAACACTCTACACTATCAACCACCACAGAAACACGCAATAGTGATCACATATCCCTCCATAGAGGGTTGGCATCAGGAAGGGCATCCGGCCGTAAAACATGACCAAATCCACTTGTACAACACAGTTCGCACATGCGACCCCACAGATGTGTGATAAGCGTTCGTAGAAGAAGAAGAAGAAAATAATGCTCTTACGGCATCTTATTAAGGGTAAATAGTTTAGTTAGAGCTTCCAGGAATCTTATGACCGTATTTAACATAAATTCCAGTTGCTAAGTCTAAAGATTTTGTCTGTACTTTGGTCAGAATTTCAAAAAGTGGCATTTACGTGTCGGTGATGTCCAGGAAAAGAAGGAAAAGCAATTTTTAAATTTTTACCATGTCTGTTAAATCTGTTGTATGTATACACTCGAATCACGAAAAAATTGATGAACAAAATTAAATGAAAATAGGTTTTTGAGGTCAGGGAAGAAAGCAATAAAATATATGGTATGAATGATTTTATTCACTCTGAAAGAAATTGCAGTTTAGAGTTTAGGTGAAAAGCTATACATTAATATCCTCATTAATACTGGTCCAATCGATAAATGATACATAACAAAAGTTGTATAATATAACATTTTCGATCTTAAGCCCAGCACAGTTTGATCCTAAGACGAACAATAGTGGAATAATTTCCTGCGTTCTACCGCTATTAAATTGAATCTTGCCGAAGAGTCCTTTGTAGGAAAGATCAGTGAATTCTGATGTGCCATGCCACACACACCTTCATTGTAGTAGAAACGTTACTGGTTTCGATATTTGAACATATTATCCGTGTAACGATGCCGGACATCTGTTTGACACGTAATCTCCACGAACAGACTACGCAGGCGTAGCAGGGGAAGAGGTGATACTCCCACGTGGCGCGTCCCAGGTGGCGGATAGGGGGGGTCCTAACCGGCTTGCCGGCGGACGTGAGGGAAATAAAATACCTCTCGCGGACCAAACACACTACCCCCTGCGGGTGGGGGACGCACATGTAGAATCCACCCGCGGTATCCCCTGCCTGTCGTAAGAGGCGACTAAAAGGGGCGACCAAGGGATGATTGAATTAGAACCATGAAACTACTTTTGATTCGTACTATCACAAGGGTAACACCATAGGTTGCCTGTACTTGCGAGTAGTACCACTATATTAGGTACGAAATAGAGTTGTACCACTATATGACCGACACCACGGGGCCAGTGGGACCGGCACCCGTGACTAGTACACCTAGGTGAGGAAACTTATCGGTTTGCGTTGGCTATGAGTGGCGCCATTGTGTGAGAAACACCATAGGTCTGCGTTACCTGTACGAAGTACAATACTTGTGAGTAGTACCATCTTGTGTGGAACACCGTGAGTCTTCGCTCCTTTTGATTAGTACCCCAACATGACAAATACCATGGTTCTACTTTACTCGCGACATGTACCATTCTGTGGGGCCTTAGACGTGGATTTTGCACCCCTTTAGGCATCAAGCATCATTGTGCTTTATGAGTGGTCCCTTGGTCAGTAATACCTTTATTTCTGATCTTTTTTTAGTCTGATCCACTGTTTTGTTTGTTTCTTTGTTTTTTGTTTTTTGTTTTCGTTGGGTTCATTTCCATCTATTCATTCTTCATGACATTTATTATTTTATTTTGGTCAGTGGATTAATTTGAACTTTTGTTATTTCATTTCGTACCATTAGGGGCCGATGACCTCGATGTTAGGCCTCTTTAAGCAACAAGCATCATCATCATCATGATACGTAATCTAGAGGAGTTACCTCCCTGAGTGGAACAACGAATATGAATACTGACGGGGGAAAAAATAGAGAGAACTTCCTTTATTATTTTGCCATTCTGCAGAAGCATAAATATTCTAAGAACTACTGGTACTTCACGCGCAGGTCACATCATATTATGCGAGCTATTCGATCCATGCTATGGAAGTGCCGATAGGAATGGGGAGTTTACGCACTGAATCGGGCGTTACAGAGTGGTCTTCACACTTAGATTTTATCCACGGGGGAGTCCCACCAGACTGCAGGTGGGACGAAAGTAGAAGAAACGCAAGATTTACCGAAGAAATATTTCTAATGGTCATCGATTAGGAGGCTTTTTTCTCACAATGAACGTGCGTATGCAAGTTAGCGGTCGGAAAGAAAAGGAATTCAGTGAGGTACAACTGAAAATTGTATATGCCACATTACACGGTTGTGATGATTATATTTACCATTTTTAGCGTCATTGGGTAACATCAGTCAGTTGCCCGGCTCCATGCCTAAATGGTTAGCATGCTGACCTTTGGTCCCAGAGGCCCTGGGTTCGATTCCCGGCAGGGTCGGTAATTTTAACCATAATTGTTTTATTCCGCTGACACTGGGGCTGGGTGTATTTGTCGTCTTCATCATCATCATTTCATCCTCATCACGGCGCGCAGGTCGCCTACGGGAGTCAAATCAAAAGATCTGCATCTGACGGGCCGAACTTGTCCTTGGACACTCCCGGCACTAAAAGCCATACGCCATTTAATTTCATCAATCAGTTTCAGCATGCCTTAATTGACAGTGTTTTTCAAGACATGCATCCACAGCGCTCGAAATATGTGGATATGTAAACGAACATTTTTGGCTCCAAAGAATGAACAGGTCTTGGAAATAAATAGGGAAATCATGATACGAATTCACACGAGGTGAATTGGCCAAAACATAATGCATTATTGTTGCCAATGAGGAGCCATTTTCGGGGCACGCGACCACAGCAACACTTAAACACTTCGTTTAATTTATATTGTTGTGCTCAATTATTTCATTTAATACTATTTAACAAAGCTGTGCCTTCACTGTAAATAACTTAATTTTGATCATTTTATATTTAAATAGTCAGCTTCCTGATGCCTACAATGACATTTATTCAGGGGGAAGTATTTAGAATTACAGTACCAAAAAGTACCGTACAAGTACTTTTTTTGTTATATTTCTTAAACTGCACAGAAATACTTGTTATAATTATGCATTTATTCCACCTGAACATGACAAAGTGTTATAATTAACTTTTAGGTGAAATTTCACTTTGAGCGTTTTTCCTCTCCCATATAATATTTTCCCTTTTTGGTAAAAATTTTGGGTCATTCAGAGGTGTCCACATTCACCAGGTCTGTTGTCGGTAGATTTAATAGTACGTAAACGAACTCCTGTGATGGAAAATTCCGTCACCCCCTGTGGTGGAGGACGCAGATGAAGAATACACACACAGTATCCCCTGCCTGTCGTAGGAGGCAAGTAATAGGGGCCCCATGGGCTCTCAACTTGGGAGCGTGGTTTGGCGACCATGGGGCCCTTAGCTGAGTCCCGGCACTGCTTCCACTTACTTGTGCCAGGCTCCTCACTTTCATCTATCCTGTCCGACCTCCGTTGGTTAACTCTTGTTCTTTTCCGACCCCGACACTATTAGGTTTCCGAGGGATAGGGAGTCTTTCATTTTCACGCCCTTCGTGGCCCTTGCCTTCCTTCGTCCGTTACTTCATTTATTGAAGTGACGGATCCCTTCTTTT
Organism: Anabrus simplex; assembly: GCF_040414725.1. Classification (NCBI taxonomy): domain Eukaryota; kingdom Metazoa; phylum Arthropoda; class Insecta; order Orthoptera; family Tettigoniidae; genus Anabrus; species Anabrus simplex. The sequence goes on along the minus strand of NC_090268.1, from coordinate 95,561,132 downwards.
TCTTCCTTTTTCTCCTTGTTCATCCCCTGTGGGTGGGGGACGCAGATGAAGAATACACCCACGGTATCCCCTGCCTGTCGTACGAGGCGACTAAAAGGGGCGACCAAGGGATGATCGAATTAGAACCATGAGACTACTTGGGTCGCATTTACTCTCGCGTAGTACCACCATGTTAGGTTCAGAATAGGTTTGTGATTAGTAGCAACAGAGTGCGCTGCCGGCTTTTACAGTACCTGTGCTTAGTACCCACTATATGAGGAACACCACGGGATAGTGCGAGTCCCTGTGGTTAGTACATTTACGTGACGAACACCATAAGTTTGCGTTGCCTGTAAATAGCGCCGCAATGTGTGAAACACCATAGGTCTGTATTACATGTGCGAATTTCATTACCTGTGAGTAGTACCATAATGTGTGGAATACCGCGAGTCTACGCTACTTTTGATTAGTGCCGCAAAATGACAAATACCATGGTCCTACTTCCCTAGCGATTTGGACTTTGGACCCATTTTGAAGACCTAGATGTTAGGCCCCTTTAAACAACAACAACAATCATCGTCATCATCATCATCATCATCATCCGACTCGTTGGCTGAATGGTCACCGTACTGGCCTTCGGTTCAGAGCGTCCCGGGTTCGATTCCCGGCCGGATGGGGGACCTTAACCTTCATTGGCTAATTCCAGTGGCTCGGGGGCTGGGTGTGTGTGGCATATTCAACATTAGAAATCATCCTAGGTAGATCCCACAACTTCACAGACATGCAGGTCGCCTAATAGGCCGTCTACTAGAAAAAAACTTGCACCAGGCATCTCCGGAGGCCATACGCCATTATTATTATTATTATCATCATCATCATCATCATCAAAATTCCGCCAGCGTGACGATTCCAAAAAGGGTAAAAATGAAGTTAGTGGTGTGTAGAGCAAATATAATTATTAGCGATAATAATCATACAGCCTCAACTACAACGTTCAGGTATCTTGGTCGGACGGTATTATTAGAGCGCCTGACCCCCTGTGGGTGGGGGCGGTAGAATAACACCCACGGTATCCCCTGCTGTCGTAAGAGGCGACTAAAAGGGCCCCAGGGCTCTTAACTTTGGAGCGTGTGTTGGCGACCACGGGGCCCTCAGCTGAGTCCAGGCATTGCTTCCACTTACTTGTGCCAGGCTCCTCACTTTCATCTACCCTGTCCGACCCTCCTTGGTCAACTCTTGTTCTTTTCCGACTCTGACGCTATTAGGTTTGCGAGGGCTAGGGAGTCTTTCATATTCACGCCCTTCGTAGCCCTTTTGTTTCTTTGGCCGATATCTGCTTATTTCGGAGTGTTGGATCCCTTCCATTATTTCCCTCCGATTAGTGTTACATAGATGATGGTTTCCTAGTTGTACTTCCTCTTAAAACAATAACCTCCACCACTTAGGGCGTCTATATGTCAATTTCAGCGTTCTCTTATACTCTCCCATATGACAGAAAATTGAACTCTGTCCAGTAACCTATGGCATGAATTTTAATTAAGTTTCTCGTAAACACATAATGTATCAACAGAGGTCTTCTCTGTGCCAATGTCGTTCAGTTTGCCGAACCGACTCCTTTCAACCCTTCAAAAAATGGGACTACCTTTGACGGGTTTGAATACGAGAACGCTAGAGGTATAATGAGCGTAATTTTCTCCTGGAATATGGAACGTAAAACCGGAGGTTTCGTGGCTATGTTCACGGTATCAAAAGTAGGTAAGGTAAGGGTTATTCTGCCCGAAGGCAGGTCCGAACCTCCGCAGAGGTGTTCCTGAGTCGGAGTTTGTGGGGTGGCCAGTTCCTTTCCGCTCCTCCATTCCCTTACCCCCACCAACAGCGCGTGGCAACCCATCCAACTCCTGACCACGCCCAATGTTGCTTAACTTCGGAGACCTCACGGGATCCGGTGTTTCAACACGGCTACGGCCGTTGGCGTATCAAAAGTAAAGTAAAAGTGAAATATTTCCATTTAACTTCCTTGTCAGTTAATGACCAATTTGTTTTATTCATTATGTGTTTTATTACATTCCGAAGAACTTAGTTTTGGTTTCCTTTATCATCCACTCAAAAGCTAATTTGAAAATTCATCACATCATTTTAGTCGGTAAATCTTCAGTGTTACAATGTTAGTGCATAAATAATTGAAATTTCTCCTGTTTCATTCCTGTTTATATCAGTGTTTTATGCCATTCTGTCGCTATTGTGTTTTATGATACTGTGTAGGATTGTGGAGTCTTTAAAAATGAAATCACCTCTCAAAGGGGTGGCGTGTTTTATTATCCATTAATCGTTAAACTACTATTTACAGTTTACAAGTTCACTCGCGTTTTATTTTTCCAGTGAACACAGGTTTTACTCCCTGACGGTCCACCTCCGTAGCGTAAAGGTTAGTATAATTATTTGCCTTCGTCGGAGGCTCGGGTTTGATTCGCGACCCTGTTAAAGATGTATGAATGGTACGAGGGCTAGTATGTGATTAAAATGATGCGAGCAGTTCGCCTCCATTTGGGATGTGCCTCAAAAGAGCTGCAACACATCGTGAAGAGGACAGGAGTTTACTTTTTACTCACGGATGGAATCGAACTCCTAGCACTCCAAGACGTTGAACTCCTTTTCTGATGGTGGTGATTATTGTTTTAATAGAAAGTACAACTAGGCAGTCTTCCTCTATATAACACTAATCAGAGAGGAAAAAATAGAAGGGATCCGAAACTTCGAGAAATGAAGGTATCGGCCAAAGCAAGACAAGGGCTACGAAGGGCGTGAAAATTAAAGACTCCCCCCCCCCCCCCCAAGCCTCGAGTGCTCTAATACCGTCGGGGTCCGAAAAGAACAAGCGTTGAACAAGGGAGGTTCGATAGGATAGATGAAAATGAGGAGTCTGGCGCAAGTAAGTGGACTCACCTGATGGCCCCGTGCTCGCCGACCCACTCTCCAAAATTCAGAGCCCCTGGGGCCCCTATTAGTTGCCCCTTACGACAGGCAGGGGATAGGCCTTTCGTAGTGTGAACACATCACACTTTGCGTAATCAAGGCCACCTTATTCGCTTTTGATGCATTTCCGAAAGAACCGCCACGGACTCGCAACCGCATCGTACTCACTCGAGACTGACTCAAGAACAACTCCGCGTTCCTCCGCCCTTTATATTGACTGAATATTCCCAAAATTTCTGTTTCCATACCATCCTGGGCTTTCACATTCTTCTGCGGAGCTTCCTTATCTTGAGCCTCAATATATATATATATATATATATATATATATATATATTTGCTAGGGGCTTTACGTCGCTCCGACACAGATAGGTCTTATGGCGACGATGGGATAGGCAAGGCCTAGGAGTTGGAAGGAAGCGGCCGTGGCCTTAATTACGGTACAGCCCAAGCATTTGCCTGGTGTGAAGATGGGAAACCACTGAAAACCATCTTCAGGGCTGCCGATAGTGGGATTCGAACCTACTATCTCCCGGATGCAAGCTCACAGCCGCGCGCCTCTACGCGCACGGCCAACTCGCCCGGTCCTCAATAATTCGTCGGCGGTATTGTTTCGCTCACTGCTGGCCTCGCACACATTGTTACTGCTGCATCGGCATAGTCGCCTCTTGGCCTTCATTGTCACAATAATACAGAAATGTGCTCTTCTATTTCTTTCAAAATTATTCCAATTATTTTACACGCTTTACCAACTGTCGGTGAAAAAAATTGAATTGGTTATAATTCCTAAATCATCGAACCAAAACTTGTTTTACATACAGATCATATTTTTACCTTAGTCTTGTTTTACGGTGCTTAATATCTTCCCCCACAGGAAACATCTAGCCTAAAATATGATTAATTCGTTTATAAAAACGCAATCAAAACTAATGCCAAAAATCTAGTGCACTTCAAGACCAGAGAAATCTGAAATCGTTGTAAGTTTGCAAATAATCTTCACAAAGTTCAACCAAATTTTGAGAAAAATGTCACGATGAGGACCACTCAGGGAAACACCGAAAATTAGCGAAGCAAAGGAAGAATGTGAAAGATATTCATTTGTTACTAAAATGTGTTATCTTTATGACCAACAAGGGCGTGAATGAAGGACTCGAGGAAGTGACTCAAGTAATATCGTTGATTGATACCGGAAGGATTATTCAATGTTGTATCTAGGGTGCATATATTTTTGCTTTGGAATTAAACATGTAAGAGTATTTGAAGAAACATTATATCGTATTTCGAATATATGAAGAATGTACATCGACAAATAATCTTGGGATAGAGGCCTACTCCTTGATGTGATGTTCACAACAAATTTTATGTATATAGTGGACTATGTGAGTCAGAGGTAGAAATTTCTCTTGCTAAATAAATACTTAGTGGTACTGGTGTACAGTAGATATTTAAAAAAAATTAAAATTTAGGCTTATACAAATGTAAGGAATGGCGAAGTTTCATGGACTCATCTAACTTTAGGTACTGCTGAAAGGTATTTGTCAGCGTACTTTCCTCTGGCTTAGAGGGCCCCGGACTCGATTCCCAGGCGGACCGAGGATTTTAATTGCATATGGGTAATTGCCTTTTCTCGGAGACTGGGCGTTTGTGTTCCTCATAGTACACTTCTCTCCATCTATATACATCACAACAGAACACACTACTAACCACCACAGTAACAGGTAACAGAGAATACATACCTTCCCATAGGGTTGGCGTCATGAAGGGCATCCGGTCGCAAAACGGATCAATCCACATCAAGCACCGACCCCAATAAATCGTGAGAAAGACGAAAGAAGGAGAAGACTGCTAAACGGTACTTGTTTTTGTTTTTTTTGCTAGGGGCTTTACGTCGCACCGACACAGATAGGTCTTATGGCGACGATGGGATAGGAAAGGCCTTGGAGTTGGAAGGAAGCGGCCGTGGCCTTAATTAAGGTACAGCCTGGTGTGAAAATGGGAAACCACGGAAAACCATCTTCAGGGCTGCCGATAGTGGGATTCGAACCTACTATCTCCCGGATGCAAGCTCACAGCCGCGCGCCTCTACGCGCAAAACGGTACTTGTATAGATCACCTAAACTCATTGTGTCGCACCCATGTAATCTCACTAGAATTCATTAACTATTTTCGTTAAGTTCGGTTACTCCTATAAATTATGGGGTGGACGTACGAACGAATATCATAACTGCAGTGGGCAAAATTCGTTCTACCTCTGAGAACGTCTATCTTTCTGTTACCTCAGTTGTGACATCCGTTGCACACGCATTGAATGCCGCATCTAAGAGTACACAGTGCGATCAGGGAACGACTTCAGTCCAAACAAGTCTTTATGCGATACACCATTCCCGCTTTTATTCTCGTGCAACAGGAATACGATGCAACGTCGACCTCTTGTTGTCTTAAGTTGTGCTATACCACCTTCTGGACAGACTTTTGAAACAAACTGTACATTGTTATTTAAACATCGACAAAGTCTATCCTTTTGAATTAATTTGTCATGGGTGACTGGAGAATTCTTGAAAAGAGACCTAATTTCAAGAAAGTTTATCTCCTATAATATAGATGAGCGTAGCAATTTACTCACACGAGCCGTCTGGGAGCCTTAAATTTCACCCGAGAGTATTTCATGTTGTTAACTTTAAACATTTTACTGAGAGGTTTCTTGTGTGATTTGAATTTCACTCCCTTCCTAATGACTTACACTGAGATATTGGGTGTGTTACTAGTTACTAGACTATTCTAAGTGCATATTTGCTATTTGCTAGTTTTGTTATCTCTCTTTACCTCTTCTTAACTATGCCCATTATATCATTTAATTTCTATTGATCTAGATGATAAAATAAAAATATGATCAATTTCGAAGACGCAGGTTTCAAAGTCGTACGTTGCCAGCACTTTCCCAAAACAAAGCTCTCTCCAGAAAGGTCTTGAATGTCCCCGAATCAGCTGAAGGTAAAGGCTTCCACTATCCGTAACGCAAAAGCTAGAGTGGTTAGTTCAATACGTGGCCACTGTTTCCTTCAGGAGATACTGATCTTAATTTCTTATAAAGGCTGTGTGAACGTTAGGGCCATGTTCCTCTCCAAAACTGGGAGTCTCATTTCTAAATTTCTCGACCTTCTAACTGGGAATCGCACATAAGTCCTTCCTGAAAAATTGAGCACGCCTTTGACACTTCAGCTAGAAATTACACTTATCCACCCCACTTCTGACATTTCTTTCGTAGTCCGACTTCCTTTTCACAATCATGTCTCAAAGAATTACTTATACGTTATTTACTACTATGACTAGAGAAGCACAAGTCCGCCTGGTGGCTATGATGGTTAAGGGATCAAGGTTATAAGGTCTGACACCGTGGTTAGCCGGTTCGAGTCCCGTTGGTCGAGAAATTTGACCAAAAGAAGAGATGGAATGATAGGACACAACTGAACACATCCAGGACCTCTTCAGTTACTTCTTGAGGGACGTGTAGGCGGTAAGAACGTTAAGGGTAGACCAAGGCATGAACATGACAAGCATATTCGAGTAGATGTAGGGTGTAGGAGTTACGTAGGAATGGAAAGATTAACACAGGATAGGGTGACATGGTGAGCTGCATATACAAATATGAAACATACAGCAATTAAATACACTATTTTAATCAGATAAAATATATCACCTGATAGCAAATATTAGTACATGTTTCGTCCACTTAACGGACATCTTCAGCTACGCTTGTGTCTAAAAGTTAAGCATAATCACTAAACGGGGCCATACCGCCTGATAGGAATGTCAGACGGAATGCTGAACAAACGGAAGCTGAATCACAGGACATATGTCACACAATTTGTCCAAAAAAACAGTGTCAAAAAGGTTCTGATAGCTAAGGTACACCTTTGACAACAACTAACAAAACTTGGCAATGTCGTCCACAACAAAATATGCTCTTAATAGGGTGTATGGTTACCCGTAACGGCCACACATGCTTCGCAGCGACGAGGCAACTCTTGTGGCAGTCGATCCCATTCCTCCGAAAGGGTAATGCGAAGGTCTTGGAGGGTCCTTGGTGGAGGCTAATGGCATGCAATTCGCCTCCTCAATGCATCCCAGGCATGTTCTATAGGATTAAGATCCGCAGACCTCGCTGGTCAGTCCATGCGATGAATGTCTTCCCCAGCCAGAAATTCATCCACCAGAGCAGCGTCGTGCGGTCGGTCATTATCGTCCATTAAGAAGAAGTCTGGACCAACCGCACCTCTGAAGAGTCGAACATGTGGTCTCAGTACCTCATCCCTGTTTCTCCGAGCGTTAACAGTTTTCCTCGGACCACCCATGAAGATGTGCAGGTCCGTACGGCCATTCAACATGATGCCGCTTCACACCATGACGCCACCACAACCATACTGGTCCCGTTCCACGATGTTCCTGTGGTTGTACCGGCACCAGGTTCTCTCCAGATTAATGGGCGACGGGAATTGTTCTGCAAACTGTAACCCGTCATGGGGGTTATATGCATATATTATATATATGATAGTCCCAAGGGAAGATCTCAATGTATCGATGACAACAAATAGTTTCAAATCAGTAGGTAGTAATATTCACACCGTGAAGTAAATGCCGAATTGAGAATAGAGGCCGTGGTAATCAAAATCTCCAACAAGCATTCCAGAGTAACAACACATAGCGCAGTGGAAACAGTGCTTAATAACATTAAAAAATTGAAGGAGAGCGTGAGGAGAAATAAGGGTTATGACGGGTGAAAATAGATGAGAAACCATGATAAAATTTGGAAACAGATATATTGAAATAATTAAATCGAAACTCTAGAAATTTACATGAAAAGAAGAATATACAAATATGGAATTTTCCCAACCACATATACAAAATACGAATCTATTACACAAAAATAAGATATCCACGAGAAAGAAAGCAAATGAGAGAGAATAAAGCAGGAATAGAAAGGGACAAACAAGGAAAAGATAAATACAGCTATAAGAAGAGAAACCCAGAATAACAACAATAATAAAAAATGTTCATAGTTACAAAATCAGAATATACCAGCAGGAAATCTTCGAAATAAAGTCCAGAAGTAATATGCAAGTCATAACCACTTCAGTTACCACCCGAATTGACACCAAGTAACGTTGTCATGCAGGCAGAAATCACTATATAGTTCAAATAAAGCAGTTTCAAGACATTCAGAAACACAAATGGCGAAGCACTGATTAGATATGAGTGTGTGTAGAAGTCGCGGAGTTGCAAATATACCACACGCACAGTTAGAAACAAAGTTGATACTAGGTTCGACAACAGAGACTTTAAATATTGAAAAGACGAGTGAAATCTCGGCCTGGAAATGCCATGCTCCCTGTGAGAAATTCAAGGGAAAGTAGTTCCCAATGCAACAGAAGTATTTACAGAAAAGGAATTAAGCGTTTGTCATACCTCATCATGAAACAGCTAGTACTGCCCGAAAATGGAGACTCCTGGGCACATGTCCCTAAGGACGGAGACGACGTTAGATGTTCCTCCCTCCACACAGGCCAAAGTTCATCTCAAGATATCCAGATAGAGGCCAGGTATTTATACAGTGGAGTAGAGGGGAAATAATGAGAAAAATATGTCTGGAAGATTCCAGAGGTTACTGGAGCATGCGCGACAAACCAGGCGATGTCATATGACGTCAGCCGGCGAGAAGGAAGTCAGTTTATCGTAGATCGTATGATGTGTCCAAATTCGCTGACGTATGTAAGTCCCAGTTGCAGAGAAAGTACAGTTTATGTCAAGGTGAGGGTAAGTCCATATTAATAGTAGAAAGAAGGTTATGTGCATGACGATTTTCATAGCAATAGGTGCCGGTGACGTGAGGAGTCCGTTACAAAACTGAAGCGCGAATCATCTGTGAAGAGCACATGCTTCCATTCATTCATGGTCCAGTTTCGATGTTGACGGTTCCACAGTAAACGGGCCCGTTTCTGTGCTGGAGTGAGCGGGACGCACACCGCTGGACGTCGGGCAAACAGCCCTGCTGTTCTGACCCTCCGGTACAACTTTGCCAGGAAACGGCAACCCCTGAGACGGCTGCATGCTTCGCCGACAATTTCTTGCAGGTGCACTCCGATTTCGTCGGCGGTTAAAGCCAGATATCGGTCCTGCTGTGGGGTGGTCGACCTGGTACTGGCCTACGACTAACATCTCCTATGTCTCAAAATCGTCTCCAAAGCCTGGAGATGACGCTTAGTGGCACATTCAAGGATACGGCGACTTTGGTCTGTGTCTGGCATGCTTCCAGGCGACCGAGTATTCTACCTTGCAAAACGGAGTCCAAATAGCGTCGCTGTGCCATTATGTTGTCACGTTCACCACGAGGCTACACTCCGCACACTATAAGAGGGCAAACGCGACTGAGGGAATATGGGGCATAGGCACGGGCTGTGTTTACCTTGCGATTACGCCGCTAGTCAAAGAAAAGAACACTCCTTTCCTATACATAGCGAACACGTAAGGTCGGTAGGTGCATATGTCGTGCGATTTGCTGTCCATTTCCTGTTGCCCTGAATACTCGTAACTTATGCTTAACTTTTGGACACTAGAGTACATACCATAGGTACTAAACCATTATTATATTTCAATTATTTAAAGAGAACAATGGAATTAAAATCCATAGGGTAACTAATACATGACTCATGAAAATCGGGAACGAAACACCAAATTAAACATGAATACATGTATCAAGTCATAAAAATCACACGTATTACTGACAAGCTAATCACATTAAAGTCTTAAAACTGTTCTTTGATATGTTGATACACAAGGTCGTTATGTAGTGAGAAACTAAATTACGTGTCACATATAACAAATCCATAAGAAATATTCAAATTAGGGTAAACATCCTTCTGTAGCCCCTGTGGGTGAGGGACGCAGAAGAACAATACACTCACGGTATCCCCTGCCTATCGTAAGAGGCAACTAAAAGGAGTGACAAAGGGATGATTGTATTAGAACTGTTATCGTGTTTTTGCGGTAGTTATGCGTGAAAGAAGGTGCGGGTGTGAACGGGTCTCAAGCTACGAAATTATAGTGCATGTAAAATTAACAAGGTTATATTTTCTTTTCCAAATAACGAAATAACAATCATGGCAGGTACAGAGTAGCAAGGCAATAAAAATACAATTACAATATTTACAGGATTTGGGCTTCGAGCCCCAGCCTCACACTTCTTGAGCAATTAGCCCAGTTTTACCCCAAAACACAAGTTTCAACAGAGAGGCAGAAAACCCCATTCATGCCTAGGAGCACTTGCTCCAAAATACACAGAAAGGCCTCCTTGAGGCGCGCAGAAAACAAAATTTTCGGGTTTATAGCAACTTGCTCTCAAAATTCAGGCCTGTCAAAGGCCACACCTAATTCCACCTTCAAGCTGTCCCCCAAGGACATATACACAGGGGTAAAATACCCAACCTACTGAGGTCTATTAAATGAGAAGAAGGTTAATTACATGACCTCTAAAATAACAATTAGAGAGGAGGCGATCTACACTCCTAATGCATTTGTTTTTAAAACCTAATCTGGCTCTAGGCCACTAATACAAGGGCTAATCCCATACTACAGAGATGACTTAAGAAGGACACAATTTACATTACGTTAAAGAAGAATAGGTACAGAAAAAATAAGTTCACCTCAAAACAATATGAGTGGGAGCTCGAGAGGGTTAAGCACTCTCTATCCCAATATGTAGTTTAAAAGATAGAATAGATACAAGTTTCTTTACATTTTAAGGAAGGTTACATAATGGAAAAACTTCGGACCCGCCCCGAGAGTTAAACTGCTGAGCTAGCAAGAAAAGAAGTAATTAGTCAGCCATTACTTGGTTGTCGACTGTCGCCGAAGAAAGAGGCGCTTCCCGCCCCCTGCTATGTACTTTCCACACTGAAAGATGGAACAGAAGTGGCCCGGAGACCCTAAAATCAGCAGTTTATATCCTCTCGCGGAAGGTTCGAGGCGTTAGGGGAATGAGAACACCCTCCCACAAAAACTTTTATTGGGTAGGATACAGCAACATATTCAAGTTGGGGGAAGATACATCCAATTGGTCAGAAATTAATTAAAGAAATTCGGGATTGGCTAAATACAAAACAAGGGAAAAGAGAGGGGTATACAGCCAACTTAAACAATAACAGAAAGAAATTTAACAAGAAACAAACTTTTGAAATAAAAATTTCTCCAAAAAAACCAGTTCTTTCACTCCGCACTAGGGTGCACTATTGTTGATCTTCAGTAGTGTCCTCTAGAAGAGAAAGTTCACACTTCTTACTACAAGCAAAACAAAAATACGTCGAAAATGACACAGTTCAAAAACTCCAAATTTTCCACGTAGTGACATCTTCTGAGAAACTTGAAAATTAATACCGTCAATAAAGTTCAGACTTCCTCCAGCAGAGGAGTTTCAAATGGCGCACATTTTAAATTAGCGGCGTGGAGGTGTACCGCCCGGTACAAGAACCATGAAACTACTTGTGATTAGTACCGTCACCCGGGGAACACCATGGGTCGCCCATACTTGCGAGTAGTACTACTATGTTAGGTACACAATATGTTTGTGATTAGTAGCATAAGAGAATGATTCACTGTGGGTTGTCAGTGCCCGTGATTAGTACCCACTAAATGAGGAACACCACGGGAATACCAGCGCACATGTATAGTACACCTAGGTGAGAAACACCATCGGTTTGCGTTGCCTATGAGTGGCGCCGATATGTGCGAAACACCATAGGCCTGTGTGACACCTGTGTGACGTACAATACTTGTGAGTAGTTTCATAAAGTATGGAACACCGTGAGTCTACAACACAAATACCATGCTTCTAATTTACTAGCGATAAGTACCATTATGAGGGGCCGCTGACCTGGATTTTGGGCCCCTTTAGACAACAAGCATCCTCGATTCAGGATTGTGCTTTAGAAGCAATCCCTTAGTCAGTAATACTATTGTTTATGATAAATTCTGGGTCTGGTTCTCTGACTGATTCAAATTCATATCCATCCATTCATTCTTAATCATATTTTTTATTCTGGTCAGTAGATGATTTTGAACTTTTAACTTTTCATTACAATTTTTACCATTAGGGGCCGATGACCTAGATGTTATGCCCCTTTAAACAACAAGCATCCATATTCAAAGTATCTGGGCGTCACAGTGGATCGGACACTTTCATATAAGCAACTTCTCTCTAACACTGCAGCCAAGATAAAAACAAGGAACAACATATTACACAAGCTCAGTGGAACAGGATGGGGAGAAAACGCGACAGTACTACGAACATCAGCTCTTGCCTTGATCTATCCAGTTGCAGAATACTGCTGCCCTGTGTGGCTTAACAGTGTATATACTTAAAAAGTTGATACACAACTGAATGATACCATGAGGACAATATCAGGCACCATCAAATCGACACCCCTAAAATGGTTACCCGTTTTATCCAACATCCATCCCCCTCACATACGAAGAGAACTGGCTCTAGTAAGAGAATGGCAGAAATGTCGCAGTAACCCTCAACTGCCCTTACATCAGGACTGCAACCCCCAGAAACCGAAGAGATTAAAGTCCAGAAACCCATCATGGAAGTTAGGCGAGAAGCTCCTAGAAACACATTTTGATGCTGATCAGATGTGGCGCGAAGAATGGACCTCTTCAAATCCTGACCACCTGGGTTTAATCCACCATCCTTGTAGAGCTCCTCCTGGTTTCAACTTACCGAGAAGGGAATGGACATCTCTAAACAGAATCAGAACAAACCATGGAAGGTGTAAATTCTGGCTTCACAAGTGGGGAAAATCTGAAGACCCATTCTGCGACTGTGATAATGTGCCTCAGACCATCCAGCACGTTGTTATGGACTGCCCAAAAAGAAGATTCAATGGATCCGTTAAAGAATTACATAGTGCCTCTACAGAAGCAGTGGACTGGCTGAAAAGTCTGGACATTAAGTTTTGGATGCTGACTTGTAAATCACATACTTATTTAAGAAATATGTATTTACATGTACTTATAATGTATCCTTGTTTTTGCCATACGAAATAATAATAATAATAATAATAATAATAATAATAATAATAATCCTGTAGCGTTTATGTTGTAGTTAACTTTAACAGGAAACCACTGGCCCCTTAAAATATGAGATCATGCTACCGACAAACGATGTAACACGTAAAACGTATGAGGTTCTGCACTGGCCCCGTTGAAAGTTCTCAGTCTGGTCTGCAGCCTTTTTAGACTTGGACTGGTTCTCTGTGTATTAATACATTAATTATTACTTAATGATAAACTGCGTCAAACCAGTCTATGGAATGGTACCACCTGTGCCATTTATAATCCTTCAACTTTCGAATTGTCGAAGGCATAATGTCGGGCTGAGTAGCTCCGACGTTAGAACGCTGACCTGAGTTTAATTTGGGTGGTTCGATCCCTGCTCAGTCCGGTGGTACCTGAAAGTGCTCGAATACGTCATCCACATGTCGGTAAGAGAACTCCTGCGGCGCAAACTTCTGGCATTTTTGCATCCCCGGAAACGAGCATTACTGATTGATTTCAGGTTAATTACTTGTTTATAACCTGACTATAATTGAAGTGGATAATAGAATCCATGAACTTGCTACGCAGGCGTAGCAGGGACAGAGGTGATATTCCCACGTGGCGCGTCCCAGGTGGCGGATAGGGGGGTCCTAACCGGCTTGCCGGGGGACTTCAGGGAAATAAAATACTTCTCGCGGACCAAACACACTACCCCCTGCGGGTGGGGGACGCACATGTAGAGCACACCCGCGTTATCCCCTGCCTGTTGTAAGAGGCGACTAAAAGGGGCGACCAAGGGATGATTGAATTAGAACTATGAAACTACATTTGATTAGTACCATTACGCGCGGAACACCATGGGTCGCTTTCACTTGCGAGTAGTACCACTCTGTTGGGTACTGAATAGTTTTGTGATTCGTAGCACTCAAGCGGGGTTCAGTGTGGTTTTCCAGTACACGTGAGTCGTACACATGTGAGCGACACCGTGGGTCTGCGTTGCCAGTGATTAGTACCCACTATGTGAGGAACACCACGGGAATGCCGGCGCCCGTGATTAGTACACCTAGGTGAGGAACCTCATCGGTTTGCGTTGGCTATGAGTGGCGCCATTGTGTGAGAAACACCATAGGTCTGCGTTTCCTTTACGACGTACAATACTTGAGTAGTACCTTAATGTTTGGAACACCGTGAGTTTACGCTACCTTTGATTAGTACCGCAGCTTGAGAAATATCATAGTTCTACTTTACTCGCGACATGTACCATCCTGAGGGGCCTTAGACCTGGTTTTTGGGCCCCTTTAGACATCAAGCATACTCGATTCAGGACTGTGCTTTATAAGTGGTCCCTTGGTCAGTAATACTAATATTTATGACCGTTTATGAGTCGGATCCACTGTTTTTTGTTTGTTTGTTTGTTTGTTTTTTTATGCATGTTCATTCATTTTCATGACATTTTTATTTTTTTTGTTCAGAGGATTTTTTGAACTTTTTGTTGTCATTTCATTTCGTAGCATTAGGGGCCGATGACCTCGATGTTAGGCCCCTTTAAACAACAAGCAAGCAAACAGAATAAATAGTCTGTTTATGTATGTAAAATTGGAACTAATGTAAAATTGGAGTCAATATGAGTCGAAATAAACAGAAGTTGGAAGAGGAGAACGACGTGGAGCAAAATATTTTTGATTCTTGAGACAAAGAAATTCTTGTCTGATCTGCGTTTGTGACTAATATTTGGGTGAATTCAATTTTGGGGTCAAATGGTATTAATGGTAAAGGTAATTATGATAATGGGAGACATTCATTGACAGATTACTCTGTGACAGAAGAATACAACTGTAATCTGCTTAAAATATAAGCCTGGAAATAACGCTGACGAGATAGTTCGTGATTGATTTATGTTTGTGAACAATATCTGGGCGAAATGAGGTTCAATTTAATATTTTATACTGAAGTTTTCCTAAAAAACTATTCATTAATTTTTTTTTCATGATTTATGTCAGTACAAGCCAGGTTTATTACATATTTTTAGAATGGACCTCTGGAAACCCCACACCCCACCTTTCCCTCTAGTGGGGGCAGTTTTTTAATCAACCAAACCTTCGTCGTTTTAAGGTTAAGCAACGTATTATATAATCATTTTCAACAGCACGCCTAACAGGAACATAGTATTCACCCGGAGATTCGTGGATACATGGAGACATTGATATACCAGATTTGTTTCCTATTTCTAGAATTTATGAAATCATGTATGGCAGTCCTAAGCTAGTATTAATGCGATGAATGAGAACAAATCGTTAGTAGAATAATTGTTCCAATTTGTACTTTAGCTCTGTCGACACTAGTGCAGTTATCGCAACTGCGCATTGCTGATTGATTTCACGTAATTACTTTTTTATTACCTGACTGTAATTGAAGTGGATTTTGTGATAGAATATTGCATTAGGAATTGATTTTCTCTATTTTCGGCAGAATATGCGTGCGTAATATTTATTATCTGTATTTCAATGGATCACATTATGAGGTACAATTCCCCGATTGGTGTAATTTCACATTGTCATTTGAATAGAATGGATATTTTGTAATATTCATCATTATGTTACAATATGCTTTATAATTCAAATTTCAAAAGAGGTACGTATCGAATATAAGGCTCACTCGTGTTGTTCATATTGCATATTAGGGCTCCTCACCTGCTTTTCACATGAAACAAAGAGCTACGCCAGTGCCTTTCTATAGCAAAGTGGTCAATCTGATTTTCAGTCTTATGATAAGGGAAAATCCAGGTAACCTGGCGGCATTCTCTGTGAGGAAATATTGTACCTCTTTTAAACAACGCAAACATGCAACATTAAAACAATATATCGCATTCCCTCATGATACTGTGTTCCTATACCATGTCTTCCAATGTTACTTGCTAGGCCTTGATTTCTGGCTCCAGTCCTGGTATTCAGGTATTCCATTACCATCAAGAAGTTCCCTTTCCGTATACTATGGAAAATTTCATTCATTTTTCGTAAAACTATATTTTTCTTCTTCTGTAGATATATCAGTGGGCACATATCATTGCTCGATTTGCGTCTGTCACTGAGTGCAGTGCTAACTCGTTCTGATAAAGGACGCCATTCAGGCCAGCTCTCCTTTACAGCTTTCCTCAAGATCAATATTAGTATGTCACTACGGTTGTAGTCCTCTTAACCAGTATATAAAAGGTTGTTTCCATCTGTGGTCTTAACCTCTCCGAAGCCAGTCTATGTCGTCTGACTGAAACCCAAAATTTCCAGGCGATGTCGTGTCATTTCTGTAGTTATTTCTTCAAGTCTCGCAGTCTGCCCTATGGTCTGAATATTCCAAAGACCAATTCACGCATCCTTTTTCAAAGCAAATGTCTTACCTTCAGAATCCACGCGGCTATTTCCCGTTTGGGTTTCCTTAATTTAGATATTCTGGTAGGTGTCTTCCCTTTCCAATTTCCAAGCTTGCAAGAGTTTTCTGTAGGGTATCTCTCTTAGCATTTACGGATCTCTCCCTCGCTCATAAGGCAAGAATTTCTGGTGCAGGCTAAATGAACCTAATGGCTACGTGCCTCTACAGATTTGGAAGAGTCTTTTCTTACATTTTTCTTCTTCCTGACGAAAAATTGAACCCACATCCATTGGGGAGAGCCTACTACGCTCAGGTCAGCCCTTAAATGTCTTATGGCTTTTAGTGCCGGGATATCCCAGGACGGGTTCGGCTCGCCAGGTGCAGGTCTTTTTATTTGACGCCCGTAGGCGACCAGCGCGTCGTGATGAGGATGCAATGATGATAAAGACAACACATACACCCAACCCCTGTGTCATTGGAATTAACCAATTGAAGTTAGTATCTCCGACCCGGTCGGGAATCGAACCCGGGACCGTCTGACTGTTCAGCCAACGAGTCGGACAGGTCACCCCTGTGGTCACCCGACAAGGTATAACACAATATGGTGATATATTTTAATAAGAGAATGCATACAATTTGTGTGTTACTCAGACTTGAATCGAATGTTAATTAATTAATAAGACCCGTGTATGAGCGAGTCGGTAGCGTGGTCCAGGTCATGTAAATGCAAGCTTGAATTCGTGAGAAGCGGGCTGGTACCTCAGCGTTGGCAGTCCTCAAGATTGTCCTCCTTAGTTTCCGATTTTCACTGCAGGGAGGATGATGGTGGAATTGTTTCTTATAAGGACATGCTATTACATTCCTGGATCAAGCAATTATCTGTCTCATCGTCACCGAAAATATCTTACATTTGTTTGACGTTAAAAAAAGTAGAAAATATACTATTATTGGGAGTTTAAAATAGACGTAGCATGTTTTGAGGTTCCGCAGCATGAAACAGACAAACTCCTGTACCTCATTTTTGTTGAATAACGATTTCTACTCCCTTCCAACCTATAATAATACAAAAGGAACTAATGAAATTGTGCTGAAGAGTAACTGAATCTATACAGTGTACTTACCATCAGTAAATGATGACAATGTCAACGAGAAGGTGCTGCTGAATAACTTTAGAGAAATTTCTGCCAAACGGGAAAATCATTTCTGTGTGTGATGACGGAGATCAGTTTCGAGTGTTTCATAACACATTATAATTTTATTTATTATTAACAGATTAGAGGTTGTCCAGTTGACAAAGCATTCCGAACACGAGTTATAGTATATATTATAATCAGGTGGTAAATGAGATTTCTATAAACCAGTCATAACAGTTATATAAGTTATTGTTAATTACAGATTATACATTTCATTTTGGGCTCCGTACTGACCTATAGCATTGATGAGACTCGGTTCTTTAAAATAATTTATTATATAGTTATACCTATCCAATATGAAAACCTACAACCTGTTTTCCAGTCATTGACCGGGTCAGGGATGGAATGAATGAAGCAGATATAGGCTATTAGTACGATGGGGTCGCCACTCCCAAAGTGATTTATTAATGACTGAGAGATGCTATGAAATGAGAATGGAGAGTGTTGCTGGAATGAAAGATGACAGGGAAAACCGGAGTACCCGGAGAAAAACCTGTCCCGCCTCCGCTTTGTCCAAATCTCACATGGAGTAACCGGGATTTGAACCACGGTATCCAGCGGTGAGAGGCCGACGCGCTGCCGTCTGAGCCACGGAGGCTTACCTATCCAATACTCAATTCAATATTGAGTTGGTAGAACTGAATATTTTTTTTAAAAAGAATTGAGTATCATGAAAATTATTATTATTATTAAGTTAGTAAAAATGTTAAGAGACGACAGGTTGTTTGAATAGTTCGTTAACGAGCCGGACGCCAACAACATGGGAGTTTATGTATTATAGGAAGCTCAATTGCCATCGATTTCAGTAGGAGTTCAAACCTGCTGTTTTGGCAACAGAAGAAGAAATGTGGATATATAATTCAATACAGAGACTTAAATTCCTGAGTATTGTTTTAATATTAGGTACAACACTCTCATAATTAAATAGTGGTGCTGTTCCGAGAGTCTAAAGCTCTTTCTTCCGCCAATCCCAGCACTGCCAAACTTTGTAATTGGATGGCTTAAAGGATTTGTTGTTTCTACAGAAGATAAGATCATGGGGTACGTTAATTTCGTTAACTTCTGCTGCCAGTGTATCGGAAAACTACTGAGTAGGTCATTTGTGGCATCATTATTCGTAATAACTTAACGTTATTTCACATGTTAATACTCATTGGTTCTTCAAACACTGCCTTGAGAAGTTGATACCCAGAACCTAATATATAAACTGTTGTTTCAAATGGCATAATGACCTTAATTTTCGTTTGCAAGTTAGTACGGATGTTCCTGCCTGATCAACGGCTGGGAAGCACATCGGGGAAAGACTGCAATTCACATACTATTGCTGATACTGGCTAAGGTAATCTTTATATAATGAGGATTGTGAATATTCACTGTTGAATTAGGACTACATTTCGAGACTTGAGGTCCGGAATCTAAGTCGTAGGATGAACTAATTAGACATCCCAGGAATAAGGATGCAACCGACAAATTTTTGAAAAGTAAAATTGCAGTGCAAACATGGTACATCATCACGCCTCTATGCTGTGGTGTCATATTACGTCTTACATTTGAACTTCAAGCTGGTATAAAAGCCAGCAGAACTTTGTCCTCCGTGGTGTAAAGATGGAACATCAGTCAAGATGGTGGACAGTGCCTGTGTAGGTTCATCTCCAGGTGTAATAGATCATTCTGAAAAGGACATAGACGAAATCACATGTATGTTTTGAAACATTTTCATGACATTTTTATTGACGCCTGGCCCCACCCGTCGGTTGTCCTGAGAATGGTTTTCCGTGGTTTTCCATTCTCCTGCACTAAGGCGAATGCCGGGACAGTTCGTAGTATAGGCCATGGCCGCCCACCCCCTCACCTTCTCCGCACATCTCCTTCACCGTAACAAATCTCCTGGCCTGAGAGACGACGTCACCGTCTAAGAGGCCTGCCTCCCCCTTCAGGGGGGAATGAAAATGTTTAGTAGTAGTAGCAGTATCACTTACAATTCATGAATTATTTTTAAATCCTTAGGTTATAACAATAAAATATTGTTTTTTAGATTAATTATTTTCTACACTTGAATATGCAATTGGTCGAAGTACTGTGTACTATGAAATAGAATCCGAAAATATTTCTTCTCTCTTCTGAAAGATTAGTGATTTGTTGGTTACACGAGTCCGCCTCTGTGGTGTAGTGGTTAGCGTGATTAGCTGCCACCCCCGGAGGCCCGGGTTCGATTCCCGGCTCTGCCACGAAATTTGAAAAGTGGTATGAGGGCTGGAACGGGGTCCACTCAGCCTCGGGAGGTCAACTGAGTAGAAGTGGGTTCGATTCCCACCTCAGCCATCCTGGAAGTGGTTTTCCGTGGTTTCCCACTTCTCCAGGCGAATGCCGGGATGGTACGCTTCCTTCCCTCTTCCTTGCCTATCCCTTCCAATCTTCCCATCCCTCCACCAGGCCCCTGTTGAGCATAGCAGGTGAGGCCGCCTGGGCGAGGTACTGGTCATTCTCCCCAGTTGTATCCCCGACCAAGAGTCTGAAGCTCCAGGACACTGCCCTTGAGGCGGTAGAGGTGGGATCCCTCGCTGTGTCCGAGGGAAAGGCCGACCCTGGAGGGTAAACAGATGATGATGATGATGATGATGATGATGATGATGATGATGGTTACACGATCACATTTAAAAGGAATTTTAAGGCAGGTTATCATAAGGAAGTTGATTCCCATTGTCTTTGAAAGATAGACGAGAGACCAAACAGAACAACCGTTGAGACCCTCACCTGATAATCATGGTTCCAAAACTACGTTATTTTTCTCTCCCCTGTTGACACTCGATTAAAATTCCCAGTTTTATGATTGGTTCCTATGGCCATTTTATTTACCCCGGTCCACTCTATTACGGCGTTTGACTCTTGGGTGGGATTTTTCCTACACCCTATTGTATTTATAATATCCTCTGCGATGATAACCCGATCTCCAAATGTGCCCATACTATTACACCCTGTATATGGAGACAAATATTCTAACACTTTGCACATCAAAATTTTAATAAATTTTTAAACGAAGTCCTTAAATAAATTCACTCCGACAGTGCAGATTGCAAAAGATCAGGTTCACGTTATCGACATTAATTCAGAAAGACAAATACATAATTATTAGGCTATATCTCCTAGTGTCTCACTGCTTAAATTACACAACAACGAAAAACAAACTAAATGTGTTATATGTTATAGTTATGCCTTTGCTGGCGGGACCTAGTGTTTACAGTGCACTATGTCTTCTGGTATGGGCTAGAGCAATCTTGTTACTTTCATTGATCTGTCTCAGCTTTATCCTTTGGTTTTGACAAAATGAAAGTGACTGAGGTATGAGTGATGCTAGCAATGCCATTCTTTCTGCAGCCAGTCCCTGCTATGAATGGTGTGAAAATAGTGCTCATAGGGTCGGTTGGTGCATGCATTTCAGTGGGCTTGGCCGACTGATATGTAATAGCAACTTCTGGCTCGGTGAGGAAAGCAACGGGAAACTACCTCACTCCTCATTTCCCTAGTACGCCTCTTCAGTGATGCCTAGGCCATCTATAACAGCTGATGGCAGAGCTGTTGAGGATCCAACCAGCCTTCGGGCTGAGGACTAAACATACAAACATACATGTTATAGTTTCTGGTCACGAGCTTTAGGGGTAGCGCTCCTGCCTTTTACCTAGATTTGAGTGCTGGTTCCAGGTTCACTCAGCTCTTCAGTTGAGGAGCTAGTTGACAAGGAGGTAGTGGCCGCGGTCCAGAGAGCCAGGAAACAGGACCATGACGATTCGTCGCGCTCCACGCGTCACTCGTAATCTGAAAGCCATTGAGCTGAGTAGTGGTACCTTGGTATGCAAAATTCTATCATATCTGTCACACCATCAGGGTCAATTTTCTGTTTATTATTATGTTCTATTCCTTTCTTTTCCTTCTTTTATATCCTATTAGAACCCTGTGGCTCATAGGCTCTTGTTATGAAAGACTTGAATATAGTATGGGGCTGTGTTGCTGTAAGCTTTCATTCCAGAGATGATAGGTTCAAAGTAGCCCCAAAGTTGGTTTCTATAGTTTCACGCCAAAAAAATATCCAAATTAAGGCCGCGAATGTGATCTTCAAGACTAAGATCTTTCCTCTGTCAGTCATCTAAATCCCTTCGGTTAGTGTGATATTGAACTGATAGCAAAATAGATATCTGCTGTGAAACATTTTTAATGATCTGACAGAAAATTCAAGACGTGTAACATTGAAAATAATAAAAATATTTTTTTTCTTTTTCAGGTAAGCCGACCCCTTCAAGTTTCTTACACTTCCAAAGGGACATGTTAAGGTAAAGTTTAAATGTAAGGCTGCTTTGTGCTCGTCTGTAATCCGTGGTGTTTCCACATGAAATACATTAGTACAGCGAGTATACAATCTATGGTAACTCCCGTGTTGGCATACCCCCCACAGTTGAATGCATTGCAGGATAGGACTGAGAAGTAAAATATGCGTTGTTTAACCCCCGGTTTTGGTGGCATAAATCTTAAAGAAAGCCGATTTTGTGGTTACCTTTGATCTCGAAGGTTTCGTATCGCGGTGATAACACTAGTCTGTTGTGTTTTCATGTTTTCTCAACACGAAGAGTAGTCAAAGATAAATTAACATTATCAGTTCATGTCATGTAAATATAACGCACTTGCTGGCAAGACCTAGTGTTTACAGTGCACTGTGTCTTCTGGTACAGGCTAGAGCAATTTTGTTACTTTCATTGATCTGCCTCAGTCTTACCCTTGGTTTTAACAATATGAGAGTGACCGAGGTAAGAGGGATGATAATATGCCATTCCTTATGCAGCCAGTCCCTACAGTGAATGGTGTAAACATATTTCCCATAGGACCGGTTGGTGCATGAATTTCACTAGTTCCCCTCTTCAGTAAAGCCTGGGCCACCTATGACGGCCGATGGCGGAACTGTTGACGTCCAAACCAGCCTCCAAGCTGAGCACTCAAAAGAAGAAAGAAGTCTAATTAATAATACTTGTGTTACAGTTGATAGGAATGTAATACCGGCTCCATGGCTAAATGGTAAGCGTGCTGGCCTTCGGTCACAGGGGTCCCGGGTTCGATTCCAAGCAGGGTCGGGAATTCTAACCACCATTGGTTAATATCTCTGGCACGGGGGCTGGGTATGTGTGTCGTCTTAATTATAATTTCATCCCCATCAAGGCGTTTTCGTGGTCTCCTATTTTCACACCACGCAAATGCCGGGGCTGTACCTTAATTCAGATTACGACAGTTTCCTTGCCAGTTCAGGTTCTTTGATATCTCATCGTCGCCATAAGACCTGCCTGTGTTGGTGCGACGTAAAGCGAATAGTATTCCTGTCCTGTCATTCCTACCGGAGTTACACTCATGTTCATAAAAATCAGAACACTTTGTAGGACTAGAGATAGGAAGTTCATATTCACAGGACATGTGCATTAGTATGTTTGAAGAAATGATTAGCATTTGAACCATGTCGGCCCTAAGGTTCAAGGTCCACATCGATATCTCGGCGCACCACCACCGACTGGTAAAATGTGCCTGCGGTTCTCGTTAAAGCTATACTCGTAAACCGAAGGTAATGGATCAGTGTGACTTGATCATACGTGCAGGATGCCTCGCAGACGTATGCGAGAACCGTACCGTCAAATGAGTGAGTTTGAAAGAGGGCGCATTATTGGCATGAGAGAACATGATGCATCCATGCGGATACCGAGCTCGATAGCTGCAGTCGGTTAAGTGCGGCCAGTATCCAGTATTCGGGAGATAGTAGGTTTGAACCCCACTGTCGGCAGCCCTGAAAATGGTTTTCCGTGGTTTCCCATTTTCACACCAGGCAAATGCTGGGGCTGTACCTTAATTAAGGCCACGACCGCTTCCTTCCCCCTCCTAGCCCTTCCCTGTACCATTGTCGCTATAAGACCTATCTGTGTCGGTGCAACGTAAAGCAACTAGCAAAAAAAAAACAAAAAAACATCCATCCGGAAAATTGCTGCTAGTTGGGACGAAGTGTGTCGACAGTGCAACGGGTGTGTAGAGAATGGTTCACAGAAGGCCGTAGAACACGACGAGATGGGTCTGGTCGCACTACCTAGACCATCCCCCGAAAAGATTGACACGTCATCCGAATGGCAATGCAAGTAAGATCTGCGTCCTCCTCGGTTCTGGTGGACCAGTGTAACACATCGTACACTATCAGGGGTGACAGTCTGTCGCCGTTTATTACGGTCTGGGTTACCGGCGCATCGTCCACTTCTCAGCCTACCTCTGACTAACGTGCATAAACATGCTGGACTGCAATGGTGTATGGAACAAGGTCACTAGGGACAGGAGTAGCAGCAGATAGTGTTTTGAGACGAATCCGGGTTCTGTTTCTTTGAAAATGATGGACGCATTTTGGTTCGCCGGAGACTGGAAGAGATGCATCACATAGACTGCATTCGCACAAGACAAACAGCGCCAACTCAAGTCCTTATGGTGTAGAGGGCTATTTGGGTATAATCACAAGTCAGATTTGGTGCGTGTCTATGCCACTGTGACCAGTTTGACCTACGTGAATGACATACTGCGACCCGTAGCCATTCCCTTCGCAAAGAAGACAAATTCTCTTATTCTGGTCATATTTCGCCAAATCGCTCTCCTTCTTCCAGTATGATTCAATAGCTCTTCATTCGTAGTTCGATATACCCAGGCCACCTTCAGCATCCTTCTGTAACACCACTGTGCTGCTCGATAAGTGGTATGTTCCGAGCTGTCAGTGGAGAGATGGCGTGGAATGACATCAGTAGAATAATAAGTTTGAGTGCTGTCTTTAAAAGTAGGAAAGATCACAGTATGAGGATAAAGCTGGAATTTAAGAGGACATATTGGGGCAAATATTCGTTTTTAGGAAGGGGAGTTAGGGATGGGAATAACTTACCCAGGGAGATGTTCTATAAATTTCCAGCTTCTTTCCAATAATTTAAGAAAAGGCTAGGAGAACATCAGTTAGGGAATCTGCCACATGGGCGACTGCCCTAAATGCAGATCAGGATTGATTGATTGATTGATTGATTGATTGATTGATTGATTGATTGATTGATTGATGGATTCTAAAGGTGTATCGTGGTTACGTTACGATGAGAGGTAATTAATGTTTGAAGAAAGGTAATTCGGTACACCTGAATTTAGAACTCTATGCAGAAGCGACATGTGGATACTGCGACGCTCGTGCACATGAAGCCATGAATTCCCTATACTAGTCGTCTCATATGACAGGCAGGTGATGGCGCGGATGTGTTCGACTATGCCTGCCGATAGTGGTATAACGACGAACGAAACAGAACTGTGAAATGTTTGTCTCTCTACCCAGATGGTGAAGCGTCAAATATTCGGTGTTGAAGCTTCCTCAGCCCATTGACGGCAACGCTCGGCCTTACTGTTTCGCTGGCGTAGCAGGAGAGAGGTGATACTCCCACGTGGCGCGTCCCAGGTGGCGGATAGGGGGGTCTAACTGGCTTGCCGGCGGACTTGAGGGAAATAAAATAACTCTCGTGGACCAAACACATCACCCCTGCGGGTAGGGGACGCACATGTAGAATACACCCGCAGAATCCCCTGCCTGTCGTATGTCGTGACTAAAAGGGCGACCAAGGGATGATTGAATTAGGACCATGAAACTACTTTTGATTCGTACCATCATGCGGGGAACACCATGGGTTGCATGTACTTGCGAGTAGTACCACTACATTAGTTACGATTAGTTAGTTTGTGATTAGTAGCAGCAAGAGAGGGTTCTCCTGTGGGTTTGCAGTACCCGTGCGTCGTCGCCATGTGAGCAACACCGCGGATCTGGGCGTTGCTTGTGAGTTGTACCGCAATATGAGCGGCACCATGGGTCTGCGTTGCCTGTGATTAGTACCCACCATGTGAGGAACACCACGGGATAATGCGAGTCTCTGTGATTAGTACACCTAGGTGAGGAACCTCATCGGTTTGCGTTGGCTATGAGTGGCGCCATTGTGTGAGAAACACCATAGGTTTCCGTTACCTATACGAAGTACAATACTTGTGAGTACTACCATCTTGTGTGGAACACCGTGAGTCTTCACTACTTTTGATTAGTACCCCAACATGATAAATGCCATGGTTCTACTCTACTCGCGACATGTATCATCATGAGGGGCCGTTGACCTGGCTTTTGGACCCGTTTAGGAAACAAGCGTCATCATCATCATCATCATCATCAGGATTGTACTTCAGAGTGGTCCCTTGGTCGGTAACGCTGTTTCTTTCTGGTAGTTTTTGGGTAGAATCCACTGATTGTTTTTGGGTCCATGTCCATCCATTCATTCTTCATGTCATCTTTTTTCCTTTTGGTCAGTGGATAAATTAAAACATTTGTTTTGTCTTTTCTTTTCGTACCATCAGGGGCTGATGACCTAGATGTTAGGCCCCTTAAAACGACAATCATCATCATCATCACTTTTTATACCGAGTGTGCTGCCCCTCATACCAAACGTAGAGTTAAAGGGGATTGCGTGAACCTTATTTCACCCCGCAACTCGTGGAAGATGCAGACTCACGGGTATGGTCCAGGGCCATTTCACTCTGCATAATCGCTTAACTTCTGCTTGAGTGAATCACGCTTCACACACGATATATGTTCAGGAACTGGACATGAATTGAAATTGGTAATCAGATGTAAACAATCAATTATCGCATCGAATATTCATGATGTTGGCACGATTTAGATGTCTGATACTAAGTTAAATTGCGTCAAGCAAGTTTCAAAAATGTGAATTTGCAATACTTTAACTTATTCTACCTCATGTAATAATTCCGTGGAGATCATGTCTTACTCATTCCACTAACAATGACTCTGTTGTGTGAAGGAATTGGTGCAACCTTTACCTAGCTGAAGTATGAATTTCAGCTACCCTATGTATATGATCATATTCCTTCCTCGGTAAGTGTGTTATTGTCATCATTAGCTCCTTCTTCGGTCATCATAACGCACTCTTTATTTGGTTTAAGTCTGCGTGATGTAGATTGAATGCCTGATCAGTATTATGTGTATTGGAATATTAAATTATATAATACCATTAATGTGTTAAGTATTAAGTATCCCCTGCCTGTCGTAAGAGGCGACTAAACAGGGCACCAGGGACTCTCAAATTGGGAGCGTGGGTTTGCGAACACGGTGCCCTTAGCTGAATCCTGGCATTGCTTCCACTTGCTTGTGCGAGGATCCTCACTTTCATCTATCATGTCCGACCTCCCTTAGTCAACTCTTGTTATTTTCCGACCTCGACGGTATTAAAGCATTCGAGACCTAGAGAGTTTTCCATGTTCACGGCTTCCGTGGCTCTTATCTATCTTTGGCCGATATTTCATTTTTCAAAGTGTCGGATCCCTTCTTTTTCCCTTTCTCTCTCTATGATGCAGACGAAGAATGCACCCACGACATCCTTGCCAGTCGTAAGAGACGGCTAAAAGGGCAGACCAAAGGATGATGACAGTAGAACCATGAGACTACTTGTGATTAGTACCATTACGTACGGAACACCATGGGTCGACGTTACTTCCGACTAGTACCACCATTACGCGTTGTACACCATGGGTGGACTTTACTTGCTATTGTTCCTACTTGTGCTCCGTCTTAGAGCAATTATTACTACTACGGCTGCGGCCTCCAGCTGAGTCTGTGATTAGTATCAACGGGGGAGGATTACTTTGTGAGTAGTACCATTATATGAAGAACATTATGAGTCTGTATTGCCTGTGGGTGGTATTATAATGTGCGATATACCGTGGGTCTACACTGCCTATGAATAGTACCACTATGTGAGCAACACCATGAGTATACATGGCCTGTGATTAGTTCCAGTAAGTAAGGAACACCACGGGAAAACCGGCCCCCGTGATTATTCCCACTATGTGCGGAATACCATGGGTCTGCGTATTGTGTGTGAGTAGTACTCGTATGTGCGGAACACCATGGGTGTGTGTTACCTGTGTGTGACATACCATGGGTCTACATTGCCTGTGATTACTACCACTGTAGGAGGAACACAATGGTTCTGCTGTTCTAGTGATTAGTATCGTTTTGAGTGGCCTGTGACCTGGATTTTGGACCCCTTTATATAATGGAAGTTGTGACACTTGCACGGAGAGACATTTTCACGGAGATAGAATATGTTGACATTTGCACGGAACACCCGACATTTCAGAAAGCTCGGGGATGTCTAACAGTGACACTTGCGCGGTGGCTCAACGAGGGTTGGAATGCAGAAGCAAGGGTGGAGAAGGCCCAACCGGTAAAAAGATATATAACTAAACTAACTAAACTAATTAACTAATATGTCACTGCAGCCCTTGAAAGGCTCTGGACTACCAAGCGACCGCTGCTCAGTCCGAAGGCCTGCAAATTACGAGGATTCGTGTGGTCAGCAGGACGAAGCCTCTCGGTCGTTATTCTTGCTTTCTAGACCGAGGCCGCTATCCTACCGTCAGACAGCTCCTCAATACTAATCACGTAGGCTGAGCCCTCAGTTCCAGGTAAAAATCCCTGACCTGGCCGGCAATCGAACCCGGGGCTTCCGGGTGAAAGTCAGGAACATTACCCCTACACCAAGGAGCTCGCAAAAAATAGATAGATAGATAGATAGATAGACAGATAAATCTCTATATAGTGGCTTTTATCCAGTATTCATTTATTTCTTTACGTTAAAAACGTGTAGAGTTCATTGTTACAGTTGATACCTGGTGACAAGTAGTGTCCCGTGTTGAACTACTTATATTTCTACAGCAATGGAGTTCCCCAAGACCAGTAAGGCGAAACCTTCGTTGATTTGCAGCGGACATCAGTACATTGTGGACTATACCAATAAAGATCAACAGACTTATTACCCCGTAGATTACAATGAAAGTACATATAAGAGAATAATAGTAATGTTATTTGTTTACGTCCCACTAACTCCTTTTACGGTTTTCGGGGACGCCGAGGTGCCGAAATTTTGTCCCGCATTTATTTAAGTGCCGGTAAACCTACCGACACGGGGCTGACGTATGTGAGCACCTTCAAATGCCACCGAACTGAGCCATGATCGAACCTGGCAACTCGGGCTCAGAAAACCAGCGCCTTAACCGTCTGTGCCACTCAGCCCGGCAATTAAATGGAAGAATAACAAGAAAAGTAATACATTTTTTGGCGAGGCAAGTCATGTTTATAATCTGGATGGAGCGGCGAATTAAGTGAGAACAAGTGTAGCAAAAAAGGAAACACTTGTGAGGGAAACAGAATATGATTTCAACAATTTATGCCGAGAAAATGGCCAGTTTTTCAATCGAAGCTATCACAAGTACTGCAGGTGTCTATTAATATCGGAGTGTATGAAAACAAAGGCTCCTTGTAAATGTCACTCCGTGCAAGTGTTTCATTCCCTAGATAATGTTCACCATCCCAATAATTAAGCCATTGTAAATTTGATCCACTGATGATTTGTGTTTCATGATAATTTTTGCCATTATCATACATTTTAGATTCTAGTCAGTGGATACAGTTTGAAGTTTTCATTTTCATTTCGTTGCATCTCGTGCTTTGACCTCGCTGTTAGGCCCCTTTAGACAACAAACATCATAATTTAACCGAAGACGTTAATGGAAACTCCTTATAATTTCAAATTCAATTTAATCTTGACTTACTGAATAAACTATGCTTTGAAATTCAATTACTCACTGCCTATACATCTCTCACCTGAGATGAGAACCTTGATTGACTATACATACATCCCGTCGTTATTTTATACAACACAATATCATTAATCAGTACACAATTTCATACATGTTGGACAGCACCGACGAAAGTTGATGGAAATTGGATTAAGCGAACTGGTATAACCTGAAACAATATACTCGATCACGTTGTGTATAAAAATAGGTTTATCAATCCCACGCTAACAGACAGCTAAATCTCATAAACAATGGGCATGTGCCACGTTGGATCAGTTATAAATCATGTCAGGAATGAGAATTAAACAAATGTTAGCTTTTTTGTATTAATGAACACCTAGATTTTTGTATGCTTCATTTCGTGGAAATGATCAGTCCAATGTAATGCTGTAAACGATCTATAGGTGTCAATAGCACGAGAAAATAAAAATCCACATCCTGTTTCCAGTCATTCCACCGGGTCAGGAATGGAATGAATGAAACCCTCATCTAGCGGCGAGGATAGGAATTGTGTCGGCTGCCGAAGCCTGTCGCACTCCTCTGGGGCAATGATTAATGAATGACAGATGAAATTAAATTATATTGGAGAGTGTTAGTGGGATTAAATATGACAGGGAAAACCGCAGTACCCGGAGAATGACATGTCCTGTCTCCGCTTTGTCCAGCTCAAATCTCACATTGAGTGACCGGGATTTGAACCACGGAACCCAGTGGTGAGAGGCCAGCGCCCTACCGCCTGAGGCACAGAGGTTCTCAGATGTAAATTATAGGACGAGGATAATCAAAAATTTATTAGGAATCACATAAGTATAAGCAAGCAAATACTTTATTTAACAGAAAATGGACCAGCAAAGTGCCTGCTTAAAGTATTCCTTTAAAATGCTTCATATTAGTTTAAATTGAAGGCTCAAAGAAACACTATTAGCTAGACCCAAGGTTCTATAAAATTGCTCATGCTTGAACATTAATGAACAGGTTACACAACTTTCAACTAAGAATCTGATAATAGTACGAAAATAACCCAAAACAGTTCACTTTCTTAATGACGACTTTCTCTATGTCCTTAGTGTGTTAGTAATACGAAAATGCATTAAAAATCCTCCAAATAATCTACAGCTGACATAAATTATCAGCGAAAGCAGTGCGACAAGTATCTCATTTCCGAACTGCCAATAAAGACAACAGTTGTTGTCTGTTCTTTGAAGATGACAATTCTTGGGACATATAGCGTTACGTGTATCTAAAATCGAGAGTACTGCGATTTTCCATTTCAAAATGCATACTTAGTTTCATTATATTGAATTTGAATCGATAGAAGGGTTGAAACAAATTAGCTTAGGCTTAATATTGAACAAAGAAATTAATTTCTAACTTTGAATTTACCTTATTTTGTACATCAATTTGTCTACATTCTTGTCGCTAATATATTTCGTATGGCAGTTATCATAATATTATTTTTGATAGTGACTCTTCCGATTATAAATGAATAATGCTACAAGTTTCACTTTCTGTGCCAGTTAAAGCGTGTAATGTGCTTCTGCAGTGGCTGTGTCGTACGGCGAATATGTTCTTTTACTAGATTGCTTTATTCTTTGTTAATATCATTTGAGTTAATTTGTGTGCTATTGTGTTTAACATAAATTAGTTATTACTTCTACTGCTATAGCATGTCTTAGAATATATATCATATGCTTTTGATAATGGATGTGATAATTTCACTACACAATGTTCCGTATCTACTTTTCATATCGTAAGATAGCTCCAAGTCTCCTTTATGTGAGTGCTAGTATATAAGACTGCCTTTGACAGTCGAAACTATCTATAAAGTCATCGGAAATTCTGAATGGACTAGTAATATATCTTATGAATAAAAGTTACACTTTCCAGGTTTCATAAGACATTCTAATGGAATCAAAACCGGTAATCTAGTATTTCCTTGCAAACCATTTGAATGCAGTTATAGCTAGGAGTTCTACTTTGACGTCTATGGATATGCGTGCTCTTCAGAATACTGCATACAACTGTCCAAACCGAATCACCATCAACTGCGTCCTATGTGCTCACTCACCCTGAGCATTGCAGAGAGTTTTGGAATTTTATCCAGGCTTTTGGCACGCATTCTAGTGATAAGACATTCTATAACACGACCTCCCCTGCCTCACCGGCCACATTCTGTTGGTAAAAATATTTTCAACAGACGGGACTCAAACCGGATAACCACAATATCAAGCCATAGGCTATACAGGGTGGTCCATTTTAATCTATCGGAGCAAATATCTCGAAAACTACACATCGGATCAAAAAATGGGTAATAAAAGTTGTTTCGGAAGGGGACATCCAATGATACCAAACTCCAACCCCCTGGGGGGTGGGGAAGGAAGGAGAAGGAAATCTTAAATAGGAACCCCTCTTTTTATTGCAGATTTGGATTTCCCGGAAAAAATTACCCCAATTTGATCTATGATTAAAGTCATTTTGACTGACAGATGGCGCTGTAATCGACAAAAATTAAATTGGTTAAAAATCATCAGAAATTAGCATATTTCGAGAAAAGCTCACGATATCAGAAAAGTAAATGTAAATGTAAACGATATTTTCAAAATTGGTATCCTGGGGCACCATTATTCACCGATGCACCCCATCCCCACTTAAGGGAGTGGAAATTAGTTCAAAATACACTGACTGACAGAGCAAATGCAACACCAAGAAGCAGTGGTTCGAAAGGGATGAAAGTTGGGGAAAAAACACGGACGGCACGGACGAATAATTGATGTTTATTTCAAACCGATATGCAGGTTACACAATGCGCACGGCATCGACTCAGTAGGATGTAGGACCACCGCAAGCGGCGATGTACGCAGAAACACGTCGAGGTACAGAGTCAATAAGAGTGCGGATGGTGTCCTGAGGGATGGTTCTCCATTCTCTGTCAACCATTTGCCACAGTTGGTCGTCCGTACGAGGCTGGGGGAGAGTTTGCAAACGGCGTCCAGTGAGATCCCACACGTGTTCGATTGGTGAGAGACCCGGAGAGTACGCTGGCCACGGAAGCATCTGTACACCTCGTACAGTCTGTTGGGAGATGCGAGCAGTGTGTCGGCGGGCATTATCCTGCTGAAACAGAGCATTGGGCAGCCCCTGAAGGTACGGGAGTGCCACCGGCCGCAGCACATGCTGCACGTAGCGGTGGGCATTTAACGTGCCTTGAATACGCACTAGAGGTGACGAGGAATCATACGCAATAGCGCCCCAAACCATGATGCTGCGTTGTCTAGCGGTAGGGCGCTCCACAGTTACTGCCGGATTTGACCTTTCTCCACGCCGACGCCACACTCGTCTGCGGTGACTATCACTGACAGAACAGAAGCGTGACTCATCGGAGAACACGACGTTCCGCCATTCCCTCATCCAAGTCGCTCTAGCCCGGCACCATGCCAGGCGTGCACGTCTATGCTGTGGAGTCAATGGTAGTCTTCTGAGCGGTCGCCGGGAGTGCAGGCCTCCTTCAACCAATCGACGGGAAATTGTTCTGGTCGATATTGGAACAGCCAGGGTGTCTTGCACATGCTGAAGAATGGCGGTTGACGTGGCGTGCGGGGCTGCCACCGCTTGGCGGCGGATGCGCCGATCCTCGCGTGCTGACGTCACTCGGGCTGCGCCTGGACCCCTCGCACGTGCCACATGTCCCTGCGTCAACCATCTTCGCCACAGGCGCTGCACCGTGGACACATCCCTATGGGTATCGGCTGCGATTTGACGA
The DNA here is from genome assembly GCF_040414725.1 of Anabrus simplex. Taxonomy (NCBI): domain Eukaryota; kingdom Metazoa; phylum Arthropoda; class Insecta; order Orthoptera; family Tettigoniidae; genus Anabrus; species Anabrus simplex. The sequence continues at coordinate 95,528,048 of NC_090268.1, read as the reverse complement.
AGTGACCAACCTGCCCTTCTCAGCCCGATCACCATACCCCTCGTAAAGTCGTCTGTCTGCCGGAAATGCCTCCGTTGACGGCGGCCTGGCATTCTTAGCTATACACGTGTCCTGTGGCACACGACAACACGTTCTACAATGACTGTCGGCTGAGAAATCACGGTACGAAGTGGGCCATTCGCCAACGCCGTGTCCCATTTATCGTTCGCTACGTGCGCAGCACAGCGGCGCATTTCACATCATGAGCATACCTCAGTGACGTCAGTCTACCCTGCAATTGGCATAAAGTTCTGACCACTCTTTCTTGGTGTTGCATTTGCTCTGTCAGTCAGTGTATTCAATGGGAAACTATTTTTTAATCATTATCGTTTCGGAAATGTTTCAAAATTTCAGAGGGCCCGTCATCCATACTCTGTGATAGTGTGGTGGGAGGTGAATTATTCTGGCACTACCCAGCTGCATTTCTGCGAAAAGGGTGTTAAAACCAGCTCCAGAGTGTACGAAAGCACCGTTTTGGAGCCTATTATGAGGAACTTAAGTGACACATCGTTTTCAAACCAGCCCTGGACTTACCAGCAGGATTCTGCTCCAGCCCACAAGGCTAGGTCAACTCAAGGGTGGCTTCCGCGTCATGTCCCAGACTTCATTTCAACAAAAGATTGGCCCAGTAACAGTTCGTAGCTGAACAATTTGGACTACCGACTGCGGTCAGTGCTTGAGGGCATCGTTGGAAGTTTAAAACGTTCCTTTTTGTCAGCAGTGGCGGATTTACCCCTGGATGTCCTCCGTTCCGCCATAGACGAGTAGCCACAAAGACTCAGAACCTGTATCGGTGCCTAAAGTGACCATTTCAAAAAGTGATTGGTGATTTGTGTAAAGAATGCCTGTAAGAACAACATACTAACAGCAAATTGAAATACTTCTCATAATATATTTGCATTTTTCACTTTTTAAGTTGTAAGAGTGAGTAATAGACACAAAGTGTCTCCGCAACGTGAGGCTCGAGTAATTCAGAAGTTGTTCTGAATGACAGCATACCATAGGTTGACTTTGGGAAGAATATGCACATATAAACCAACATAATTATAACCGGTAAATGTGAGGAGTGTAATTTTGTGTTACATATTTGTATTATGGGGTATGTCAAGGAATTTGAAAATGGAAATCAATTTGAGATCGCGTACTATTACTAGTGAACCAAAGATGAACAAGGAAGACAATAGCAAGTCACGTGACGAGAAGGCTATTACTTCTCACGAACATCCAAGGTGAGGTTGAAAATAGGGAGCTGGTGAACACGGTGGAAGGTTCTGAAATAAGTCAGGAAAGTATTTATGGCTAGACTGCGTGTATACCATTGTTTTAAATTTGTTTCTGGGGCATTGCTGGTCGGTTCCACTGATTGTTTTAAGTTCATAATCATTGTTCATCGTCTTTTTTCCCTTTTTTGAATTTTAGTTAGTGGATTGATTTTGAAATTTTAAATTATCGATATATTTCCTCTCATTTCGTATCATTAGGGGGCGATGACCTAGATTTTAGGCCCTTTTGAACAACTATCATCAGCAGCATCATCATCATCATGCATATGAATTAAACTATTTTTATTATATTTCTTCTAAACAGCTAGATATAATTATATGAAATGAACGATTCAATTAAGGCAATTGCCTATTGGTTGACTTTATTGTTGGTAATTTAGAATTGTCAGAGATTTTGGGTTACTTTTCAGAAGCTGTACTCTTCCTCAAGTAGACTTATTCATCTCCAGGCATCATATTATTTGTTGAAGATCGACACTGACTAGACAAGTCTTTGTTGAATAGTACGAGTAGCCGGTGCAAAAGCTGCCGCTTGGAGCGTGCTACTGAAGTAGCTACAAAAAGAGGGAATATCACAAAGTACTTTGTAAAAAAGTAAGTAGCCTGCGGGTTTAGAGTCACAATGCAGTAGAGGGACCCTTTTTGTGACGTATAAAGCCCTTTGTGAAAAAAGCTGCTTTCAATTATTAAACTGGCGTAACGTAACAAAAATAATTGGTATATTTTTAATGCACTACATTTCATTAAAGCGTTTTAAATTTGAACAACATTTTTCCCTTGCGTGTCACAATCACCAATGGCAACTTATAACAAAGGGTGATACACGATCAATGCTCTGGTGATACGAAATCAATTTCTTGTGTGCAAATGGAAGAATATCTCAATTTCCTTTGTGATAACAAGGAAGTATCTACTTTAGTACGGCGTGTTTGAAAAAGGACTCCCTACATTTAATGTGTCTTAGAATCTGTACAAAGTGGCACACAATATTCTAGTTTGTGGTGTGTGATTCAGCAACTCTCCAAGTTTGGCTCCCCTGCAGTTGGCAGGTCTGCTTGACCTTAAGACGGCGGAGCACAAGTTGCTACTGAGTTGCACTGCACAGCACGCACACCTGGACTGAACTGAGGGAACAGAGGAAACAAACAACACTGGTGTCATCGCAAGGTCAAGCAGATCTTCAAACTGCAGGGTAGCCAAACTTAAAGAGTTGATGAATCACACACCACAAACTATAATAGTTAATGCCACTTTGTACAGATTCTAGGACACATTAAAACTAGGGTGTTCTTTTTCAAACACCCTGTATTCTTCACTCCTACTAATGATTGGTTTCCCTTTCGACCTTCCTGTCCAGCCTTGTTTGTCGATACTTTGTTTTTGTTTGAAGGTATGGAAAATTTCCTTATGATTGCCCTTTATAAATTTATTTTCTCATACAGTGGGCTTGAGCCTCCTTCTTCGAGGGAGCAGGGACGAACTGTTTGGGCAGCCCGCCTGGTAGCCTTGATCGCTAAGGCGTCAAGTCTCTATGGTCTGACTCTGAGGTTAGCCGATTCGAGTCCCGATGGTCGAAAAATCTTTCACCATCAGAAAGTTGACAGGCGGGGTAGCGGAGGTGGTGGTATACAAACTGTAATTAGTAGATTGCGTACCAAAATCCTGGATTCAATTTCAAAACTCTCCGCGGTGTTTATATGGAGTGAGGGCATATGACACTGTTAATAGTGATTCGTCCGTCGGATGGGGACGTAAAGCTTCGAGCAGAACCCTTAGTGTTATTTGACAGGAGTAGGCTACGTGCCGACACCGGGTTTCACTTCTCCCTGCCTCATTACCATCATCGTTCCATATCCAGACGTGTAAGTCGCCTATGGGCGTCAAATAGAAAGGCGAGACGAACATGTCTTCGGACACTCCCGGCACTAAACGCCTTGTGATAAACTCAAATCGTCTCCTCCACCTCGAGGTGAGGTTGTGGGTGCGATCTGTGTACATGTTTACTTCATCTAATTTTACGGTTGGATTCCCTTCATGATACCAATCTTTTTTTGAAAATAAAAGATGCTATTTATTTGGGGCGTCGATCTAAGAAGATCTTTTGCCCTACTTTGCACCATATGTTGTAAAGAAAAAAATGAATATGAAAATGGCGTATTGCTTTTAGTGCCGCAAGTGTACGAGGACAGGTTCGGCTCGCCAGATGCAAGTCTTTCGATTTGACACCCGTAGGTGACCTGCGCGTCGTGATGAGGATGAAATGATGATGAAGACGACACATACACCCAGCCCCTGTGCCAGCGAAATTAACCAATTCCCTGCCGGGAATCGAACCCGGGAGCCCTGTGACCAAAGGCCAGCACGCTAACCGTTTAGCCATGGAGCCGGACACCATATGTTGTGAACCTGCGTGTATTTGGAAATGGCAGTAGTGTAAAGTGTTGAATGTGACGACACAAAAACCCAATCCCCAGGACAGGGATATTAATCATTACAATTAAAAAACCCTGACCAGGCCGGGAATCGAACTCGCGGCCGCCGAATGACAGGCGGACGCGTTGCCCCCTACACCCAGGGGCGCCGGACTGACACCAATCTTCCGTGAAGGGATGTACATAACTATCACATGTTTATTCGGTGTGTGAATGAAGAGTTGTGTGTTACAATAAACACAAAAATCCAATCTCGAAACGGGAGAAATAAATGAAACGCGGTTAAAGCTCGCATTCCAAACGGGAATCCAGTCCGGGACTCCGTAAACCGCTGCCTACAAGGAGCCGGATGAGTCGTGTTTCCAATAAGAAACGAACCCAATGATGCTACAGCCCTGAAGGTCCATGGCCTACTAAGCGAACGCTGCCAAGCCTGAAGGCCTCAAGATTATGAAGTGATGCAAAAGTCCCGATACACACGGTATATCTACTCTACATAGCGTAAGAGAAGAACTTCTCCTCACCGAATTCCTTGTGGACTCTGTTGGCTGAGGTTTATGGCTCTTAAGACTGGGAATTAACCTTCCCAAAGTGTTTCCCGCTTTCACTTCTTGCGCATATTAACAGCGTCCTCGGAAACATCGTGAACCGGTATATGAGTTTTGGAGGGTTGGTCGTACTGATAAATATTTTGAAAGAAGTAATTCAATATCCCGCACCGTTGTCATTTAATCAGGTCCTGAAATTAGCCAATGAGATCACTTCGAGGGCGAATGAAAATGGGCTTTGCGAGGCGGTGTTGTTAAATTTGTACGTGTTCGAATTCCGATGGGTGTTATTTTCTTTCATTGTTTACTTTTGTCCATTGACGATTACTAGACGAATGGTTTTGTTCACTGTATTTTAAATTTTCGTAGTCCTTCTTCGTTTATGTTCTGTCTGGTAAATTAATTTTAAAGTCCGCCTGTGTAGTGTAGTGGTTAGTGTGATTAGCTGCCACCCCGAGAACCCGGGTTCGATTCCCTGCTCTGCCAAGAAATTTGGATTTGAAAAGTGGTACAAGGGCTGGAATGGGATCCACTCAGCCACTGGAGGTTAACTGAGTAGAGAGAGGTAGAGGGTTCGATTACCACCTCAGCCATACTCGAAGTGATTTTTCGTGGTTCCTCACTTCTCCGGGTGCCGGGATGGTACCTAACTTAAGGCTACGACCGCCTCCTTACCTCTTCCTTGTCTATCCATTACGACCTTCCCATTCCCCTACAAGGTCCCTGTTCAGCATAGCAGGTGAGGCAGCCGGTGCGAGGTACTGGTCCTCCACCCCAGTCGTATCTACGACCCAAGGTCTCACGCTCCGAGACACTACCCTTGACGCTGTAGATGTGGTATCCGAGGGGAAAACCAACCCTTGGGGGAAACAGATTAAGAAATAATTGAAATCTAACGTTGATTAAATGGATTGTCATTTCAATACTTTAGGTGAATGAAGAATAGGAAGTTCCCAAAAGACAGGTAAGGACGGTCATACAGGTTATGAGAGGTTAGAGACCATGATTAACAGTGATACGTTATTGAGCGATATTAGACCTGGAAGCAAAGAAAAGCAATTGCGCGGGTTTTTTTTGTTTTTGTTGTTTTTGTGAATAATTACTTAGGCACTAGAAAGAGTGGATATGTAAGTACATCGTCTTGCGAAGTGCATGGAATCATCCTTCTTGTGTGCTTTCTTGACGAATAATGATGATGATCCTATTCATTTTAGGTAAACACCTAATGTAATCCTCTGCTAAGGAACTATGGATTCGCCAACAGGTTGTCGATGCTATCTTCGGCATTTTTATATACGTTGTAGTGCCCCAAGCTCCCTTAAAGCGATAACGGCGATGAGCTGTTTCCGCTTTAAAGGGTCAGATGGCTACTAAAATGTTGCTGGCGAGAGGAGATTGGATAAGATAAAACGAACCCTGCCACGCGCTCACAGAACATTAGACTTGGATGGCAAAATCGGAGCCTCAGAAAGAGTCCAAACAACTTCTATTTATTTAGGTTAACCTCCTATCTCCTATGTATCCTATCTAAATTCGTTGTTCCTGTTGTTTCATATTTACGACAAATTGATTAAGTCTTCATCAATAGCAACTATATAATTAGTATTATTAACCACTTTTTATAGTTTCCGGAGAGGGAGAGTGCAGGAATTTAGCCCCACAGAAGTTCTTTCGCATGCCGACATGAGGCTGACGTATTTGAGCACCCTGAGATACAACCGGACTGAGCCAGGATCGAACCTGCTAAGCTGGGGTCAGAAGGCCAGTGCCTCCACAGTCTAAGCCACTCAGCCCAGCAAACAGTAATAAAATTTAGTACTAGTTAATAATAGAACGACTAAAAGATTTAGTTCAGTTGCAAATTACTACGTGCCTTTTCTCCATTTCATCCCACGGGTACATATGTTAGTGAAAGAATATACCAGATAACGTGAAGATTTTAAACACGATAGGCCCTATTCAGTAATCTCTTTCCCCTGTATGTTTTATCCATAATCAAACAGTTGTAATCATGCAAACAGTATCCTCTTACTTAGGGACTAGATAGCTCGATTTTCACGCTTGATTCGCCGACCTCACACAATTGAAACTTATTCGGGCGTCGTATGTCGATAGTGTTTCAGATACCTGTAAATACCATTCCGAATGTATGAGTGACTTTGGTGGACGTGTGTGGATCGGGGTACTGCAGGACAAACTACTTATGAGTGTCTGTCTGTTATGTCATCAGCCCAGAGGCTGGTTCGATCCTCAAATAGCACCACCAAAGGTTATGTGGTTATAAGGAAACTGCAAAAACCAATGGCAGCACCAAAATGAGGCGTACTAACCAAGACGGGGAGTGAGGTAGTTTTCCATTGCTTTCCTCACTGAGTCAGAAAGTGCTATTGCAGCACGACTGACACTATGAGCAACACCTTTCGTAACACTCATTTGCACTAGTCGTGATATGAATGTCATTACTCAGCACCACCCATACCCCGGCAGCTTCCATATTGTCACAGCAATGGATGAGACTGGGACTTCGGTGAAAGCTACACTTTACTCTGGCCTGTGCCAAGAGATGGATGAAAAAGTGCTGTATCCATCAGGAAATGGCAGCAGGCAACATTTGAGTATGACTCACATTTTCACCTGACTCCTGCTTGAACCTTACACTCACCATTCACATCTATATTATTATTATTATTATTATTATTAGACGAAGGTATGAGGAAGAAAAATATAGTACAAAATCGTGGAATTCGAATTACAACGAGGAGACATGTCACTTAAAATATCCTCCAGACTTACCCTTGGATCTCACGGTCTTCTTCATAACAAGCCCGTGGTATTGTTACCCAACCATCAAACTTCCCGAAAAATATTAGTTTCTTCTTACGTGGAGAGTTGACTGCGTGGTACGAGTCACATAGTTGTAAACTTGCTTTCGGAAGATAGTGGGTTGGCAGCCATGAAGATTGTGGATTCCCCTTTTTACCCATAGATCTAGGAGGATTCATGTTTAAACAGTCCTGATTTATGTACCATTTCTGACTTCAGTCAAACAAAATAAGTGGGTGGTGAAATGGCGTATGGCTTTTGGCGCCGGGAGTGTCCGAGGACATGTTCGGCTCGCCAGGTGTAGGTGCTTTGATTTGACCCCCGTAGGCGACCTGCGCGTCGTGATGAGGATGAAATGATGATGAAGACGACACATACACCCAGCCCCCGTGCCAGCGAAATTAACCAATGATGGTTAAAATTCCCGACCCTGTCGGGAATCGAACCCGCGACCCTTGTGGCCAAAGGCCAGCACGCTAACCATTTAACCATGGAGCCGGACAAGTGGGTGGTAACTCCTTTCAATGCTGGTCCCGTGGTATTGCCGTAGCATGCCTGTCTCTTACACAGAGGCGGCGGGTTCGATTTCTAGCCTGGTAAGGGATTTTTACCTGGATCTGAGGCCTGTTTCGAGGACCACTCAGCCGACGTGATTACAATTGAGGAGCTGTCTCACGCTGAGATAGCGGCCCCGGTCTAGGAAGTCAAGAATAACAGCCAAGTGAATTCGTCGTGCCAACCACAGGACACTTCGTAATCTATAGGCCTTCCGGTTGGTAGGCCAAGGCCCTTCGGGGTTGTTGCTCCATGGGGTTTGGTGTGGATTTTGGTAATGTATCAAGTAACGAACCAGTACAACGTAAGAAAGGAGAGGGGGCAAAGCGCTGCGAGCCGCAACCGAGTATGCCTAGCCCATGGAAATAGATAAGCCTGAAAACACACAAAAAGACAGTCACTGTAGAGTGAAATTTCACAAAATTCGCTAGAGGAGAATGTAGTCAAAATAAAATAAAACTCTGAAAATCTCTGCGCATTATTTTTTTTAACACTCCTCCTTTACCATTATCTCTGGTATTTTCCCAGTTATCTAAGGTATGTTTTTGGGCGGATGTCCTTCCTGACGCCATCCCTATGGGGTGGAATATATTCAGTAGAGCGCGTTTTGGTGTTTCTTTGTAGTATTATGTGTTGCACATGCCTTAACCGCACACAGTTAAAATCCACAGCTTTTCCAGGAATCGAACCAGGAGGCCTCTGAACCGAATGCCATTACGTTGACCATTCAGCGATGAAGCTGGCCAACAGAAATCTCAAACAACACAAGTTATCATTAGCTTTCTAAACCAACAATTACACCTCAATAATCGAGCAAGTTGGCTGTGCGATTACGGGTTCGCAGCTGTGAGCTTGCATTCGGGAGATAATGGGTTCGAACCCCACTGTCGGCAGCCCTGAAGATGGTTTTCCGCGATTTCCCATTTGCACACCGTTCAAATTCTGGGGCTGTACCTTAATTGAAGGCCTGGGCCGTTTGCTTCCTACTCTTAGCCGTTTCCAACCCTATCGTCGTCATAAGATCTATCTTGAGTCGGTGCGACGTAGAGCCAATTGTAGAAAAGAAAAACTCAGCAACTCGAGAAAAACGTCATGTGTGCGTTATCTTTGTTGGCACCTTCATAAAATATTGAGTTATAAGAGGGATTCTTATAACGATTACTCACATTTGGACTTCGAAGAAAGAATGAACACAACAGGTGGTCAATTTGCTGTAACTCATCGCCTCAATCGGTTCCCGTACAGCTCTAAAAACTGTTTTTAGTGCGATAACTTTTGTACGTCCAGTTTTACATCCATGTGTAACAACAGGACGAGCTCGTGGCGGGGCAGGTAAATTGTTTTGAGGCAAACAAGGTGGGGGAAATCATGCATATGTAAAGCTTTCCCGACCGCAACGTTCATGTTATTCTATCGGAGAGCTCGTGTCAAATATTTTGCCTTTCACTGGGCACTGTTAAAGCGTACGTCATCAATCCCGTGACAGCTCGATGTTCGGAACTGAACATAATCCCTTTCCAGAATTATGTGATTATGTTGTTTTGTTCCTGGTTGGCATATGCGACTGGGTTCAGATACGGATGCATTTTTTTTAGAATGAATGCCGATGTATTATTCAGGAGGATGTACCAGACGTACAATACATGCAGACTAATTATTAGGATAGCCATAACTTGTCCACACAGGATTGAAAGGTTTACGAGAGATTCAGTTGTAACGTAGTAGGAATATCAATATCATGTACAGAGCTATGATTGTATCCCCACTAAGTATTCATTCCTCATAGTTCCATAACTAAATATATACACTTAGCGAATATAGGGCTTCACACAGGTTCTAGAAATTTCCTTCCATGGATTTACTGTTGGTCCCTTAGGATATCATAGTATTTTGACATTGAATACGTTATTAATTTCGGAACCATACTCGTGCCGGTGAGCGTTAAAAATCGAGACAGAGCTAATTGGCGGTGCACCCCTGTGGGTGGGGGACGCAGATGCAGAATACACCCACGGTATCCCCCACCTGTCGCAAGAGGAAACTAAAAGGGACCCCAGGGACTCACAATTTGGAGCATGGTTTGGCGACCACGGGTCCCTTAGCTGAGTCCTGACATTGCTTCCACTTACTTGTGCCAGGCTCCTCACTGTCATGTATTCTGACCGACCTCCCTTGGTCAACTCTTGTTCTTTTCTGACCCCGGCGGTATTAGAGCATTCGGGGCCTAGGGAGTCTTTCATGTTCATGCCCTCCGTGGCCCTTGCCTTTCTTCATCCGTTACTTCTTTCTTCGAAGTGACGGATCCCTTCGTTTTCCTTTTTTCTCTCTCTACCTACTGTTGGTGGGAAACGCAGACGAAGAATACATCCACGCTATCTCCTTCATGTCGTAAAGGGGTAGCGGTAGGGTGTATTCTGCCCGAAGGCAGGTCCAAACCTCCGTAGAGGTGTGCCTGAACCGGAGTTTACGTACGGTAGGGTGGCCAGTTCCTTTCCGCTCTTCCATTCCCTTACTCCCCACCTACAGCGCGTGGCAACCCATCCAAACCTTGACCACGCCCAATGTTGCTTAACTTCGGAGATCTCACGGGATTCGGTGTATCAACACGGCTACGGCCGTTGGCTCATGTCGTAAGAAGTGACTAAAAGGGGCGACCAAGAGATGATTGAATTAGAACCATGAAACTACTTGTGATTAGTACCATTATGTGAGGAACCCCACGGGATATTACGAGTCCCTGTGATTACTACACCTATGTGAGGTGCACCATAGGTTTGCGTTGCCTACGAGTGGCGCCATTATGTGTGTCACAACATAGGTCTGCGTTACCTGTACAACGTACAATACTTGTGAGTAGGACCATAATGTCTGTAACCCCGTGAGTTTACGCTACGTTTGATTAGTACAGCAACTCGAGAAATAACCTGGTTCTACTTTACTAGCGACATGTACCATACTGAGGAGCCTTAGACCTGGATTTTGGACCACTTTAGACATCAAGTATCCTCGATTCAGGATTGTGCTTCATGAGTGGGCCCTTGGTCAGTAATGAATTATCTATGATCTTTTTTGAGTTGGATCCACTCCTTTTTTGTTTGCTCGTTTTTTTTTTGTTTTTTTTTTTGGTTCATGTCCATCCATTCCTTCTTCATGACGATGATTTTTTTAAATTTTGGTCAGTGGATGATTTCGAAGTTTTTGTTATTTCATTTCGTACCATTAGGGGTCGATGCCCTTGATGTCAGGCCCCTTGAAACAAGCAGTATCATCATCACCATTAGGGGCCGATGACCTTGATGTTAGGCCCCTTTAAATAACAAGCATCATCAACATCAAGGGCGCCGCAGTGTGCGAAACTCTTTGGGTCTGTAATACATGTGCGAATTTCATTACCTGCGAGTCGTACCATAATGTATGGAATACCTCGAGTCTGCGCTACTCATGATTAGTACCGCAAGATGGCAAATACCATGGTTCTACTTTTCTAGCGATAAATACCATTATGAGGGGCGATGACCTGGAATTTGGACCCGTTTCGACAACGAGCATATTCTAATCGATTCAGCATCGTTCTATAGAAGCAGTCCCTCGGTCCGTAATACTATTGTTTTGTGCCAGCTTCTGAGCATGTGAGGCGCTGTGGGTCGGGTCCACCGATCGTTTTAACTTCATATCAATTCATCCATTCATTCTTCGTCCTCACGCTTTGAATTCTGGTCAGTGGAGGACTTTGGACTTTTAATTTGTCATATCATTTCGTCTCATTTCGTACCATTAGGGGCTGATGACCTCGATATTAGGCCCCTTTAAACAACAAACATCAATCTCAAACATCAAAAATGATATGAAAGACATTTCAGAGGATAGATAATATTGCAGAATTCCATAAAGTTTGAAATCGCCAATGCTGAGCTTCGCGATGCGAGATCTACGCTGCCGGAGGCCTAACCGAGCTCTGGTGGGAAATGATTTGGAACTCACGGATGTGGATACTGATCACCCTGGGGATGATGAAGAGGCTCTGGTGCGCCCATCGAAACTCCCACGACGCTCATGGTAAAACGTTGTTTCATTTTCGTCCTTAATATTGACCACCGAATGAGCTGGCCGTGCGGTTAGAGACGCGCAGTTGTGAGCTTGCATTCGGGCCATAGTAGGTTCTTCGCCGGCAAACATGAAGATAGTTTTCCGTGGTTTCCAATTTTCACACCAGACAAATACTGCCGCTGTACCTCAATTCAGGCCACGGCCGCTACCTTTCCAATCGTACCCGTTTCCCATCATTCCGTCACCGAAAACGTTCGAAGTATTAGAGCGATGTTAAACAAGTGTTAAAAAAATGTTGCTTCTTATTTCACAAACCCCTTATATAATAACTTTGACTTTAAGATGTACTCAGCTATTTAGATTAAAGAAATGAAATTAAAGCAGTAGAATTTCAAACCCATAATTACTGACTGGGTATTTTATTTCGACGATATATATCACCCCGTACGTGTTCTACTTCAAATCTTGCGTCCCTGACCCCATGGAGCATCGTTTGATTTGCTTTAATAATAATAATAATAATAATAATAATAATAATAATAATAATAATAATAATAATTGTTACGGACTTTTCCGTGGTAGGTAGAGGTGAAAGAAGGTGCGGGTGTGAATGGGTTTCAAGCTACGAAATTATAGTGCAATGTAAAATTAATTTAAAAGTTGACAAGGTTATATTTTCTTTTCGAAAACAAAGAAATAACAAGCATGGCAGGTACAAAGTAGCAATTCAAAAGGGGTTAGTTACAATATTTACAGAATTTGGGCTTCGCGCCCTGACTTCACAATGCTTGGGCAATCAGCTCAGTTTTACCCCAAACACAAGTTTTAACAGAGGGGGAGAAAACCCCATTCATACCTAGGAGCCCTTGCTCCAAATTACACTGAAAAACCTCCATGAGGCATACAACCCAGAATTTTCAAAAGAGCCACTCGCTCTCAAAATTTAAGCCTCTCCCAGGCCACACCAAACTCCACCTTCAAGTTGTCCTCAACGGACATAAACACAGGGGTAAAATACCCAATCTACTGAGGTCTATTAAAATAAAAGCAGGTTAATTATATGACCTCTAAAATAACGATTTGAGAGGAGGCGAACTTGCACTCCTAATACACTTTGATTAAGACCTACTTGGCACTAGGCCGTTAATACAAGGGTTAATCCCATGCTAAAGAGGTGACTTAAGAAAGAACAATTTGTTTTACATTAACGAAGAATGGGTTGAGAAAATAAGTTCACCTCAAGACAATGTGAGTGGGAGCTCGAGAGGGTTAGCACTCTCTATCCCAATATGTCGTTTTAAAAGAGAATATATGAAAGGAGTAGTTACATTTTAGGAAAAGGTTACATGGCTGAACGCTTAGAACCCGCCCCGAAAGTTAAACTGCTGAGCTAGCAAAGAAAGAAGTTATTAATCGGCCATTACCTTGTGTTGAACGGCTGGAGAAGAAAGAGGCGCTTCCCGCCCCCTGCTATGTACTTAACACACTGAAAGATGGAACAGAAGTGGCCGAGAGACCCAAAAATCAGCAGTTTAAATACTCTCGCGGAAGTTTCTAGGCGTTAGGGGAAAGAAAACACCCTCCTACAAACTCTTTATTGGATAGGACCCCGCAACAGATTCAAGTTGGGGGAAGATACATCTGATTGGATAGAAATTAATTGAAGAAATTCGGGATTGGATACATTCATAACAAGGGGAAGAAAGGGGTAAATATTGCCAACTTAAACAATGATAGAAACAAATTTAACAAAGAACAAACTCTTGAAATTAAATTTTCTCCAAAAAAATAGTTCTTTGACTCCGCACTAGGTTGCACTATTGTAGATCTTCAGTAGTGTCCTCTAGAAGAGAAAGTTCACACTTCTTACTTCAAGCGAAACAAAAACACATCAAAAATGACCCAGTTCAAAAACTCAAAATTTTCCACGTGGTGACATCTTCTGAGAAGGTGGAAAATTAATACTGTCAATAAAGTTCGGACTTCCTCCAGCAGAGGAGTTTCAACAGGCGCACATTTTAAATTAGCGGAGTGGAGGTGTACCGCCCGGTACAATAATAATAATAATAATAATAATAATAATAATAATGATGTAACGGCAAGTTTCCTTCAAACTAGCCAGAAAGAAAGGACCTTGAAAATGTTATAAAAATAGAGGCCAAATTATGAATGATTATTAATACTCTACTAATTATGAGTGCATTTTCAAAATATGTATAACTGAAAACAAAGCAATGACTACCTAAAGAGGTGAAATACGAATGATACTACCAGATATTCACATACTCTATTCGGATATTAACAGGTCTTCATAAAAATGTTTTTATTTTAATATGTTTTATATTTCCAGTCTCTCCTTAATACTATCTGAGAAAAGTGGCCGAAATTCTTAGTGAAATACTGAACACTCCATTTTGTTATGCAAAGGAAGAAGATATTAAGGCAAGCTCTTACAGGATGTCGACGGATCCGGCGGCTAGGAAATCTCGGAGATGAATAAAGAAGTGACGGAGCCTCATTCAAATGTGACTTCTGTTTGACTTTGCTCTCTCAAGATCTCGCCTTGCAGAGAAAGGAAGGTTTCTTCAAAGAAGGAGTTATAGGGCATAAATTCAAAGGTTTAGGCTTATTACTGTCTCCATGATTAGTTTCATACACTTTGTTGTTCATGGTTCAATCACTTTTGAAAGTATGATCAAGTATGCATCAAGAACATTTTTGGTTTTAGGACGGAAATGCTGAGTTCAGATGTTTATGACTACCACAATTTTCAAACTACACTCATGTTCATAAAAACAGAACACCTTGAAAGACTAGAGATAGGAAACTTTATCTTCACAGGACATGTTCATTAGTATGTTCTGAAGAAACGATTAGCATTTCAGTCCCCTACGTTCGGCATGTGTTCTGTTGCCTAGTATGCACTGGATCCTCCATGTTCCATGCGTGACGGCATCGAAGCGTATAAGGCGCGAATGGCGTCCTGGGATATAGCCATCCATGCTGCATTCACCTGGTTCCACAGTTCATCCTTGGTGGTTGGCATTGGGTCACAGCCACGCACCCGTCGTTTCACCATATCCCACACATTTTCGATTAGCGACGAGTCCGGTGATTGGGCGGGCCAGGGCAACAGTCTGACATCCTGTGACAACAAGAAGGTTCGTGTTCGTGCAGCAAAATGTGGTCGGGCATTGCCCTGCTGAAATATGGCGCCTGGGGTGTCGTGCAGAAAGGATATGGCTACGGGTCGCATGATGTCATTCACGTATATCAAACTGGTCACAGTGCCCTGGACACGCACCAACTGTGATTTGTGGTTGTACCCAATAACACCCCACACCATAAGGCCACGAGTGGGTGCTGTATGTTTTGTGGGAATGCAGCCAATGTGATGCCTCTTCCCTTGTCTGCAGCGAACCAAACAAACACATCCTAGATTGGTCTGAAAACACTATTTGCTGTCAATCCTCTCCCCAGTGACGTAGTTCCACACACCATTGCAGCCTAGCATGTTTATGCACATTAGTCAAAGGTAGGCGGAGAAGTGGACTACGCGCCGGTAACCCAGACCGTATTCAACGGCGACAGACTGTGACTCCTGATAGTGTACGATGTCTGTTACATTGTCCCACTGTTGCGCCAGGGCTGAGGAGGAAGCAGATCTGTCCTGCAATGCCATTCGGATGAGGTGTCGATCTTCTCGGGGGGTCGTCTCCCAGGTGCGACCAGACCCATCTCGTCGTGTTCTACGACCTTCTGTGAACCATTCTTTACACACCCGTTGCACTGCCGGCACACTTCGTCCCACACGAGCGGCAATTTCCTGGATGGATGCATCATGTTTCATTATGTCAATAATCTGCCCTCTTTCTTCTAACTCACTCATTTGATGGTACGATTCTCGCATACGTCTGCGAGGCATCCTGCACGTCTGCTCAAGTCACACTGATCCATACTTTCGGTTTACAGCGAAACGAGAGCACATTTTACCAGTCGGTGGTAGTGCGCCGAGATATCGATGTGGACCTTGAACCTAAGGGCCGACATGGTTCAAATGCTAATCGTTCCTTTAGAACATACTAATGCATTCGTTCTATGAATATGAACTTCCTATCTCTAGTCTTTCAAGGTGCTCAGGATTTTATGTACATGAGTGTAATAATAATAATAATAATAATAATAATAATAATAATAATAATAATAATAATGGCCTGTGGCCTCCGGAGAGTCCTGGTATAAGCCTTTCGAGTTAACCCGATAGATAACCAGCGCGTCTGTGAGAATGGGGCTCTGCCCAAGACGAATTCTAATGCAGAAGATAGCACAAACATCCATTCCCGAGTCAGAGGAATTAACCAATGAAAATGAAAATTCCGACAGGGCCGGGAATCAAACCCGAGACCCCTTGAACCAAAGGCTAACACGGTAACAATTTAGCCATTGTGCCGGGCAATTTTCAAACTAGGATCATTCAATTTGTAATTGTATCATCGACGACCAAACATTAATTTTAAACCACTCTCGGAAATGGATCAGATAATAATAATAATAATAATAATAATAATAATAATAATAATAATAATAATAATAATAATAATAATAATAATAATAATATAGTATGGCCTCAGCTACCGTGTGCAGACTTTTCAATTTGACGTCATCTGGCTGTCTCCTCGTCAATTTCAACGTTCCGTTTTACTCTAGGCCTACTAGATGGCAGACAGAGTAAACACAATATCTCCTGGGCGTCTGTTGCTGAGTTTTAATAAATTTTGTCGGGTAAACACTAAATGTGTCACCAGAGATATTTTAGATGCCGACATCGTACGACATGGAGTGTCGAATGAACTTTTTCCGCCCTTCACAAATCCGACCACATATGCCGGGTTTGATCCCGCTATCTAGGGATCCGGAGCCCTACACCCTACCACTGATTCACAGAGGCAGCCGTGTGAGAGGTAGTTTGCCATAGATTTCCTCACTGAAGCAGAAAATGCTATGGCAGCACGATTGCCCCTATGAGTAGCACTTTTCAAAACAACCAGTAGTTCCCATAATTCACAGCCATCAATGCAACTGAGACTTCGATGGAAGCTACATTTTGATCTGACCTGCGCCAAAAGGTAGAAGTAAACATGCTTGATCGATCAAGAAATAGCCACAGGTGGAAATAAAACGTAAAGTCTGTAAATAATCCCTGGGCACGAACCAGAAAGTGCATACACTTCTTGAGTTCACATCGAAAGATGTAATCTGATCCCAGACTTCCACGCGGGCCAATAATCTCCCTAACCCTTAAATTTCCTCTTTGTAACCTGTAACCAACATCCACCAATACTTATGGTAACACCAGAATGACTAAAAAATAATCAACCGAAATCGATAGCTGCAGCTTAAGTGCGGCCAGTATCCAGTATTCGGGAGATAGTGGGTTCGAACCTTACTGTCGGCAGCTCTAAGGCCACGGCCGCTTCCCTCTCACTCCTAGCCCTTTCCTGTCACATTATCACCGTAAGACGTATCTGTGTTGGTGAGAGGTTAAGCAACATGTAAAAAAAAATCATGTTGGAGCGAGAACTTGATGAAACTTCAACGGGACATACTGCAGTACCAAAGTCTCGTTCACTGAAGTAAAATATTTCTTTTGTGTTATGGGTCTAGCTTTTTAAATTGAAATCCGTGATTGCATAGTATTTTTAAATTAACTTCCCATAACGACTTGCATCAAAGAACCTGCTCTTCGACACATTTATCTAGAAAAATATTATTTGTTGACTGAATCCATCATACTCATGAATGGCTGCTTCTGAAACATCCGAGTAGAAAATTGGGTCACTTTAGCAGAGAGCAACCTCTGACACGTCAAGCACAAGAAGGAGTCTGTAAATATCCTGTCCATTAACAGCGCCGATCGAGAGAGGCAGCTGACAACAGGAGAGTTAATAGACCTGGGTGATGTGAATATCCAGCCGATCTACAGGGGTCACTCCAATACTAATGACTCGCATATTACAAAGTCTCTTGTTTGTTATTTTTTAATTCTACACCTTTGTTACTACGAACGTACTACGCTGGCGTAGCAGGGGAGAGGTGACACACCCACAAGGCCGCGTCCCAGGTGGCGGATAGTGGGGTCCTAACCGGCTTGCGGGCGGACTGAGCGAAATAAAATAGTTTTCGTGGACCAAACACACAACCTCTGTGAGTGGGGGTCGCAGACGAAGAATACACCCACGGTATCCCCTGCCTGTCGTAAGAGACGACTAAAAGGGCAGACCAAGGGATGATTGCATTAGAACCATGAGACTACTTGTAATTAGTACCATCACGGGAGGAACACCTTGGGTTGCCTTTACTTGCGATTAGTACCACTATGTAAGGTACACAAATGGTTTGTGATTAGTAGCAACAGAGTGTGAATCAGTATGGGTTTCACAGTACCCGTGATTAGTACCACTATATGCGAAACACCATGGGCTTACTTTGCCTGTGATTAATACCAATGTGAGAAACACCACGGGTACCGGGCGAGTTGGCCGTGCGCGTAGATGCGCGCGGCTGTGAACTTGCATCCGGGAGATAGTAGGTTCGAATCCCACTATCGGCAGCCCTGAGGATGGTTTTCCGTGGTTTCCCATTTTCACACCAGGCAAATGCTGGGGCTGTACCTTAATTAAGGCCACGGCCGCTTCCTTCCAACTCCTAGGCCTTTCATATCCCATCGTCGCTATAAGACCTATCTGTGTCGGTGCGACGTAAAGCCCCTAGCAAAAAAAAGAAACACCACGGGTCTGGGCGTTGCCTGTGATTAGTACCACTAGATGAGCGACACCATGGGTCTGCGTTGCCTGCGATTAGTAGGGTCTACCCACTCTGTGAGGAACACTACGGGGTAGTACGAGTCCCTGTGATTAGTACACCTAGGTGAGAAACACCATGGGTTTGCGTTGTTTACGAGTGGCGTCATAATGTGTAAACACCAGAGGTCTAAGTTACCTGTGCGTATTACATTACCTGTGAGTAGTACCACGATGTGTGGAACACCGTAAATCTGCGTTACTCATGATTAGTACCGCTACATGAAAAATACCTTGGATCTTAATTTCGTAGCGATAAGTACCATCATGAGGGTCCGTTGACCTGGATTTTGGCCCTCTTTAGACAACAAGAATCATCGATTGAGAATTATGCTTTAGAAGCAGCCCCTTGTTGCTTATATACTATTGTTTTAAGATAGTTTCTGGGAAGGTGGGGTATTGCAGGTCGAACCCAGTAATTGTTGTAAGTTCACAATCATTATTCATTATTTCTGTTTTTGTTTTAATTCTAGTAAGCGGATTAATTTTGGAATGATTTTTAACTTTCAATATTGTGAGCTGGATCCGCTGATTTTTTTATTCATATTCATCCATTCATTCTTCATCGTCAGGCTTTGAATTCTGGTCGGTGAATGAGTTTTGGACTTTTAAATTGTCATTATATTTCGTCTCTTTTCGTACCATTAGGGGCCGCTGACCTAGCTGTTAGGCACCTTTAGGCAACAAGCATCATCATCATCATCATCACCACAACATTGTTACGTCTACATAGACCTGTAGACTATTATACCAGCCATGGAACCAGTCACCAGTGCTTCGGCCATGTAGGTGTTTTAGCCAAACGGAGGAAAGCAATTTGATTCGCGGCTGAAATGAAAGAGTAAATATGACAATCTGTCTGTAAAAGAATAGGCTTCATTAAGTAAACTGTTAACTTAAAAGTCCGACTGATAGAAGGTGTAAAATTATTAGTGGGTGCTGCTGAGTGCCGATAATTTAAGTGGCGATATATCAATGTTATGTTTCAGTGCTGGGATAACCTAGCCACAGACAGCGGCTGTGTTCCGTTCAGTGTGTAAACTCCTATTTTTTTTTTCTTCATCGGCACCCCATTCCACGGAAACCGTAAATATTTCCGTTAATATTCGTCGTAAGATCAATTTCTACTGCGCATGTTAGAAAATGTTATTTTCTCCATCTTTTGTTAAGTAGCATTTAATGATAAAACCATATTTACGGAGATATTTGAGAATATTTTTGGACCTTCCCCTAAACAGTTTCAGCTAGCGTGAATAAACTTATTTATACTGTACTATAGCCTACTTTGTAGTGCCTTCTCCCCTGACATGAAATACCGATTTTCATTCATTCTCTTCAGCTGTTGCCGAAATGAGTGGCTCAGAAGGTTAAGGCGCTGGCTTTCTCACCCCAACTCGGCAGATTTCGATCCTGGCTCAGTCTGGTGGTATTTGAAGGTACTCATATACGTTGGCCTCGTGTCGGAGGATTTGCTGACGCGCAAAAGAACCAAACCGTAAAAAGTAGTCAGTGGGACGTAAATCCGATGACATTGTTATTATTATTATTCAACTGTTTAGTCGTGACGCGCATACATACGTACATACGGGCAGACAGACGTGATAGAAATGTAGGCTAAGAATTTCATTTCTTTCTTATTCTGGACATGCCTTTCACACAAATATATAATGACTTTGTACTGTTAAAGAACTCGAGCTCCCCCATTGAAATATTTCCTCCCCTTACAAAAAAAAAAAAAAAAAGTCCAGAAAAATGCTATGAGGGAGGTAAGGAGTATTTACCAATCAAGGATGATTTTGCGTCCGAGTGATAGCGAAAGATGGCAGTAGTCTTCGAGACAGGTTCAGTTCTCCTTACGTCACGCATTTGCATTCCATTTTCTTTCCACTTCCACTATTCACGTAATAAAAACTATACTTAAATAAGATACCTTGAATTTACATGAGGTAATACATGTAAATACGTAAAGTTTCAGAATGATTTCATTTGTTGCTATAAAATATGTGAAACTCTTTTCTAAACAATCTTATTTACTTCCCTGACTTACATCCTGTTGTCAATGAAACTAAAAATATAACAGTTAAACAGACTCACTTCATTGCAATAACAGTATGCTTATTATAATGATAGTGGAAAAAGGGTAAAATTCTCTTAGGATATTTGCCATTGCCAGAATATTTTCAATTTGGGTTTTGGTAAACAAACCACCGAGTGACTTAGCAGTTATCTTGTATTGGGTATATGGTGGCAGACTTGAAGGTGGTCTTCTATGACTCACAATTTTCCTTCCAGGAAAAATGCTGGGGCTGTACATTAATTGAGGCCAAGGCCGCTTCCTTCCTTCAAGGCTAGTACACACCAAGCGACAAAGTTGCGGAACACGTGTATCGCGACAAGTCCCAGGGATGTCCTGCGACATTTTTTCCTTGTTTGGGACTGTCGCGATACAAAAGTTGCATGTCGCATGATACAAATGTTGCGCAACATGATGTAGTCTGGACGTGTCGCGAGACAAAATCCCGGGACACGCCTATGCCAGTGTGCAGATAGCCGCCACGTGTTGGTGTTGTGTTTCGTGTTCTGTTGTTTTGCGATGGAAACTACTCTAAAAATCATTGAGGATTTACACACGCTCCCTTGTCTTGGGGATGTTATGTCTACCGAGTATAAAAACAGAGACAAACGGAAGGAAGCAATGGAGTCTCTGGCTAAACAGTTCACCATGTCCATTCACGAAATGAAGAAAGTGATTCACAACATTAAAAGCATATAAAGCAATTTCTTGTACCATTTCGCGCCAATTCCTGTGGTGCAACTGGCTCTGTAGATATGCACGTGGTACATTGTATCGCAACAGTCTAGGGACAGTGTCTCGCAACTGTCCTCATAAAATGTCCCCCGACTTTGTCGCTAGGGGTGTACTAGCCTTTACAGTGCCACTGGAAACCTGTATTTGTTAGTGTGACTACTAGCAAGACAGAAGGAAAATAAAAGGTTAACAAAGTGGGCTGTCAGATAAAAACACAAGCTGCTCAAACTCACAAAACAAAATAATCCAATACATTTCAACAAATACGTCAGAGAACCTGGCGAGTTGGCTGTGCGGTTAGGGTTGCCTGGCTGTGAGCTTGCATCCGAGAAATAATGGGTTCGAGCCCCACTGTGGGCAGCCCTGAAGATAGTTTTCCGTGGTTTCCTATTTTTACACTAGACACATGTTGGGGCTTTACCGTAATTAAGGCCACAGCCGTTTTCTTCCCAGTCCTAGGCCTTTCCGGTCCCATCGTCGCCATAAGACCTTTCTGTGTCGGTGCGACGTAAGAGAAATTGTAGAAATTGTAAAACAAATCTTCAGAGTGACCGATACACGTGACGAAAGACAACGCTTACGGTTTCTAGACTATGAATTTTTGCAATGCACAATACAATTACAAATATTCGGTATCTACATGAAATAACGTACAGGTAAAAATATACCTATTTTTCATACCATTCAACAATACAACGGATATTTCCATGTGCCGGGCACAAATTCAAGAATTAATTTAACATTTTCAATTAAAAATTAGAACATCTGCCCATCAAAATTCACCACTTTACAGACTACGCAGTATCTATAACAGTGCATCTCGGAAAAATAATACTCTTGATTTGAGAAGAAATATTACAGTAGTTTTAAAAGAATTAACAGATAACAATTATGATAAAACACTGTATGCACTCTATATTAAAATGTATTGGAACAAATACTTGTAACCCCCAAGCGCATAATAAAACGATAGATTTGATTAGATTAATTATTTTAATTTAGAACTAATTATATTAGGCTAGGTAGTATTACGTGACCGCCTCTGTGATGTAGGCCTAGTGGTTAGTGTGATTAGCTGCTATCCTCGGAGGCCCGGGTTCGATTCCCCGCTGTGCCACGAAATTTTAAAAGTAGTACGAGGGCTGTAACGGGGTCCACTCAGCCTCACGACGTCAACTGAGTATCGGGGTTCGATTCCCACCTTATCCATCCTCGAAATGGTTTTCCGTGGTTTCCCACTTCCCCTCCAGGCAAATGCCGGTACGGCATCTAACTTACGACCACGGCCGCTTCCTCTCCTGTTCCTTTTCTATCCCTTCCGATCTTCCCATCCCCCACAAGGTCTCTGTTCAGCATCGCAGGGGAGGCCTCCTGGGCGAGATACTGGTTCTACTGCCCAGTTTCGTCCTCAGGACCCAAAGCCTCACGCTCCAGGACAGGCGGTACAGGTGCGATCCCTCGCTGAGTCCGAGGGGAAAAACTAACCCTGGAGTGTAAACGGATTAATATAAAATTAAGAAATAATATATAATGATTATTTGTAATTTTAATTTGCATCTCACAGAATGCGGCTGTAATTGGGGTGAAAACCTGTAGAATGCATTAAATTAAATTAAATTAATATGCGTTAATCAACTCATTCTTCAACCATATACTTGTACTTTAATAATAAAATGACACGCACTCACTTCTCAGGAATATTTTAGTTTTGCACATTAGACTACAGTTTGTAATAAAGCTCTTTGGTATCCCTATTATAATATTAAAGTTCACGTAACTTAATCTGTGCCTGAGCTATCGACCAAAAGTAAAGCCATTTCATTATATCCTGATATTAAAAAATAGCCACACGAAATTATTTAAAAAAATGTTTCCTAGGAATCCTTTCAGATCCAGAATTATACCAGCTCTGAAGAATTGCATATATTTCCAACTAAGAATACACTGGTTTCAAGCCATGCAGATGTTTGGCTGTGATCGTACACGGCACGATCTGGGTTCCAATTAAATGCACGCCGTTTCCGGTAAGCAGTCTGCCGTTACGCCGTAAAATACAGAAAGGAGATATATCACATAATTACATTTAAAATTATCCTGCATACTTGTCGTAGAAAGGAGAAACTTCTGAACAGACGGTCCGACATCTTGGCTGAATGGTGAGCGTTGAGGCCTTCGGTTCAGGGGGTCCCAGTTTCGATTCCCGGCTAAGTTAGGGATTTTAATCGCGTCCGATTATAGCTTCTGGCTCAGGGACAGGGTGTTTGTGTTTGCTCCAACACTTTCCTCTTCATATTCAGGCAACGCACTATACTGCCAACCACCACAAAAACACGCAATAACATCCCTGCATAGAGGGCTGACGTCAGGAAGGGCATCAGGCCATAAAACAGCACCAAATTCACATCTGTGACACATTTCGCACCCGTGACCCCACAGATGTGGGAAATATGGTAAAAGAAGAAGACAGTAAGACAGCTTAACTGGCTATATATTCACTACAGTGGTAAGATGCTAATATACGCTTCAGAGGGCGATAAATCCCTAATCAGTAAACACCACAGTGCAGCGCGACTTTCCCTGAGTCCAGTTATAATAATAATAATAAAAATAATAATTGCTTTACGTCCCACTAACTACCGTTTTAACGGTATTCGGAGACACCGAGGTGCCGGAATTTTGTACCACAGGAGTTCTTTCACGTATCCGTAAATCACCGACACCACCAGACTGAATCGAACCTGCCGAGTTGGAGTGAGAAGGCCAGCGCCTCAAACGTCTGAGCCACTCAGCCCGGAAGTCCAGTTAGTGGGGGGGGGGGCGTGAATAATATGGTCGTGACTTCTACGTTCTTTGAAGAATTTGTATGCTCGCTGTCAGAAGCAGACCGCATGCTCTGATATGAGGACCAATGTAATTTGACGAAAATCTCGGCTTTGCTTAGTCTCGTAAAATATAAGTGGATTTAATCCAGTTATTTTTAATTACTGTATTTATTTTAATTCTAATTGTATGTCTGCCGTTTAGTTCCGTTTATTGATACGGGGTCGGGGATGTCGTGAGATGAATTTACATTGTATAGCCTACTTTACGGCTGGATGATCTTCCTGACGCCAACCTCAGTTGAGGAGGTAATGCAGATGAAATGAATGAGGGTGAATTAAATTGGGTAAGGATGTGGTAGTAATGCGCTGTGACCTATAAATAAAAACTGTCCCGGCATTTGCCTGGAAGTGAAACTGGGTAAACCACAGAAAACCATTCCGAGGACAGCCGACGGTGGGTTTCCAATCCTCGGGTCTCCCGATTGCAGAACTTGATTCCATAAATACACGCGGGCCTTCCACTCCGTACCATGAGCTCCAATTGAGATACCATTAAATAAATATAGCCTAAAACATGATGTCTCTTTCGTTTACTTCCTTTTCTTACAATTTGTTTTACGTCACACTGACACAGATAGGTCTAGGAGTGTGAAGGAAGCGGCCGTGGCCTTAAAATAGGTACAACCCCAGCATTTGCCTGGTGTGAAAATGGGAAACCACGGAAAACCATCTTCAGGGCTGCCGACAGTAGAGTTCGAACATACCTTCTGTCTAATACCAGCTCGCGGCTGCGCGCCACTAACCGCACGGCCAACTCGCCCGGTCTTTTTCAATTACTAACTTGGCATTATATTGAGCACATGTTCCACTGACACCTCTGTTTAATGACATTCTATTGGGATGGATGGGCCGGAAAGAGATTGTGACATACTTGTCACTCTGTCAATCATATAATGACCTGAAGAAGGAATCAGCATATATAGAGTAGACCTCATCTATCAAATTTAGACAAACATATTTCAGCCTTCTAATGTAAACTCTTCTCTCCGTAAGTGTTTCCACAAGTACAACCTCAGGCAGAGCCCTCATTATGCTGATCTTGATTTGCATTAGGAGGGTTTCCGTAATCCATGCAATTAACACCGTCTATTAGTGGATTAGGGAACAGGGATAGGCACAGAGGTAACCCGAACTGTAGCATTGCGTTAACTATATCAACAGTACGCAAATCGCAAGCGTACGACGTAGGTATCATTAGTGGTTTACTTTTCTGAGGAGGTCTGCTAGGTACTGTTTTTCTGAATCGAAAACGAGGTTTATGTTGATCCCTTGGGATCCTTTTCTTCTGGTGCGTTCATATGGTATTTCTAGTCTTTTACTACTGGTGTTCGTCTTTATTTTACCTGTTTCCCCTTCTTTCTTGCAACAAGACTAAAGATCGTCAACATAGTTCTTCAGTTAGTGTTGATACACGCCTTACCGATGTAGCCAGTAAGAAGTATGTCAATATAATATTAGGTTGGTTGTGATTCGTTACTTTCTAGTTCCAGTATACTTTCCACTCCCTTTATCAGAAAATAAGGTATTGAAAATCAGATCCACTGGTTATTTTAAACTCTCAATAATTTTTCATCGTTTGTTTTGAATTATAGTCAGTGGATACATTTTTAAATTTTAATTAAGGGCAAGTTAGCCGTGCGGTTAGGTGCGCGCAGTTGTGAGCTTGCATCGGGAGATAGTAGGTTCGAACTCCACTGTCGGCAGCCCTGAAAATGGTTTTCCGTGGTTCCCCATTTTCACTACAGGCAAATGCTGGGGCTGTACCTTAATTAATGCCACAGCAGCTTCCTTTCCATTCCTGGGCCTTTCCTCTCCCATCGTCGCCATAAAACCTATCAGTGTCGGTACGAAGTGTAGCAAATAGCTAAATTTTAATTTTCATGTCATTTCGTTTCACCTCGTACCATTAGGGGCCGATGACCTAGATGTTAGGCCCCTTTAAACAACAAGCATCATCATCATCAACATCATAATCACTTTCCACTCCTGATTGCCTGATTAGTAGTATCATGGGTAGTTCGTATGAAAAGTTGTCATTATTATTATTGCTTTATTTGCGAATTGCCCACTGAGGATCACGCTACAATTTCATTTTTTCTTCGTCTGAAGTTTCCTCTTTCTCCAGTACTCCTTCACATGGGGGCTTTGCTGTTCCTTCTGTTCGTCCGCCCAGGCTCTTCCCGTCTTTGCAGTTCTTTCAATTTGAAACACTTCCAAATTTTGAATCGTGGTTCGAAATGTTTTCCTGTCTAACACCTGAACTTCCTGGATGTAGGACTTCTCTAGATCATTACGAACTTCCTTAATCCATGACGTCGTTGTCTTCTTGTTCCACAGGTAGTCGAATAAAATTTTGGTTGATCTGGTTTTGTCCATTTTGTACAAATGTCCGAGAAATGATAACCTTCCCTTTTTCATGGTCTCTGAAATCTCCTCTACATTTTTGTAGACTTCATTGTTGTTCCGATGTTTCCAGCCGGTTTCAGTCTGGATTGGGCCAAAGATTTTCCGTATTCTTCTTCTTGTTCTTATTTGTTCTGTAATGTAACATATGCACTGCCTTTTCTAGGGTTAAGTTTCTTTAGAATTTACTTGCATTGTTTTAAATCATGCTATTCTTCTCCACTTCACATTTTTTTGTATTACAGTATTGTACTTATGGTTACATTTTTTCCGGGCTCGATAGCTGCAGTCGCTTAAATGCGGCCAGTATCCAGTAATAGGGAGATAGTGGCTTCGAGCCCTACTGCCGGCAGCCCTGAAGATGGTTTTGTGGTTTCCCATTTTCACACCAGGCAAATGCCGCGGCTGTGCCTTAATTAAGGCCACGGCTGCTTCCTTCCACTTCCTAGGCCTTTCCTATCCTGTTGTCGTCATAAGACGTATCTGTGTCGGTGCTACGTAAAGCAAATAAAAAAAGGGTTAAATTTTTTACAATTAGCTTTTACGTTGTACCGACACAGATGGATCTTATGGCGACGGTGGGATAGGAAAGGGCAGGGAGTGGGAAAGAAACGACCGGGGTCAGCATCTATTTGGTGTGAAAATGGGAAACGATGGAAAATTAACTCCCGAATGCAAGCTGATAGCTACGTGACCCAATCCGCGCAGGCGCTCACTCCTTTTAATGTTACTATATTTGATACATGTGAACTATTAATACCGCCAGTATCTATAGTCCAAACGATGATGATGATAATGGGGTAATGATGATTGTTGTCTTTAAACTCTCAGACGCCCAAAATCTCACGCGTACAAACTGAGGCGCAGAGGATGCATCGGTCCCACTAGGCTCGGCTCGGACCAACGCGTCGTCTCGGGGCGACTCGGCTAAGCTCGGCTCAACTCGGCTCGGAGCAAGTGGTGAAGAGGGAGACAAGCGGAGTGAACGAGACAGGCGTGGGGAAAGAGAGAGACGGCGCTATTGTTCCAAATCGAAGAGTAGGAGTCTGCACTCTGGACAACCAAGCGAAGTCATCTTTTGCACCGTGCACCGCGCAATGCACTGGTGCATACATCCTGAGAGGCCCTGTTTCAAAAGGTCTAATATCTAGGTGGTTCAAACCCGGGTCACTCCACGTGAGATTTGTGCTGGACAAAGCGGAGGCGGGAGAAGTTTTTTCCGGGTACTCCAGTTCTCCCTGTCATATTTGATTCCAGCAACACTCCCCAACATGATTTCAATTCATCTCTGTCACTGATTCTTGTCCCAGAGGAGTGCGACAGGCTTCGGCAGCCAGCACAATTCCTATCCTCCCGTGGTGGGGCTGGACATTAATTAAGGCCACGGCCGCTTCCTTCCTACTCCTATCCCTTTCCTATTCCATGGTTGCCATAAGACATATCTGTGTCGGTGCGACTTAAAGCCAATTGTAAAAATAATCCTGTCCTCGCCGCTAGATGGGGGTCTTCATTTACCTGTTCCTGACCCAGTCATATGACTGGAAACAGGCTATGGATTTTCATTTTACCATGAGTTAAAAGGGCTGCCTGATCGAGGCGGTAAAGGCATGTTCGGTTCATCGGGAAAGACATTTTGGTTTCACTTTAGGAAGTCGAAAATCTAAGAAACTAATTTTTCACTTCCAGAGGTGTACATAGCCCTGAGGATTAACTCAGCCTATAACAAAAATGAGTACCAGGATAATACCTGAACACAAAAGGCTAACTACTCTACCCCACCAAGAGCAGAGGTTACAGAGAGTTGAAGCCTTTAACTTAACACCCGTCCCATGGCCTCCATGACCTGTACAGGGGTGATTTTTCCTTTGCTTTTACCAGGAGTGAATGTTACTGAATACCCAGGAAGAAATTAATCCTCTACTGCATGAATTATGTCGCCTTCCCAGTCCTGGTCCTTTCCTATCCCATCGTCGCCATAAGACCTATCTGGGTCGGTGCGACATGAAGCAAAATTTTAAAATTTACTTATTGGACAATTGGTTCAGTCCGCCTCTGTGGTGTAGTGGTTGGTGTGATTAGCTGCCATCCCCGGAGGCCCAGGTTCGATTCCCGGCTCTGACACAATTTTTTGAAAAGTTGTACGAGGGCTGGAACGGGGTCCACTCAGCCTCGGGAAGTCAACTGAGTAGAGGTGGGTTCGATTCCCACCTAGCCATCCTGAAAGGGGTTTTCAGTGGTTTCCCACTTCTCCTCCAGGCAAATGCCGGGATGGTACCTAACTTAAGGCCACGGCCGCTTCCTTCCTTTTCCATCCCTTCCAATCTTCCCATCCCCCCGCAAGGCCCCTGTTCAGCATAGCAGGTGAGGCCACCTGGGCGAGGCACTGGTCATCCACCCCAGTTGTATCCCCGACCCAATGTCTCACGCTCCAGGACACTGCCCTTGAGGCGGTAGAGGTGGGATCCCTCGCTGAGTCCGAGGGAAAGACCTATCCTGGTGGGTAAAGAGATAAAGAAGAAGAATTGGTTCAGAGCTTAACCCTCTAGTCCATAAATTATTTTTCGTTTGCGTTTGGTGACGAAAATCTAAAGCTTTAAACTTTAACTAGCATTCAGTGTCTTCGATTTACCAACAATTCTTATCTGGGGCTGATACCTTAACACTCGTATGTGATGTGGTTTGGCATAGGACCTAATGGAATACATATACGATTTTACGCTAAGCTTTTCACACTTTAAACCACGAACCTGCTACGCAGGCGTAGCAGGGGGAGAGGTGATACTCCCACGTGGCGCGTCCCAGGTGGCGGATAGGGGGGTCCTAACCGGCTTGCCGGCGGACTTGAGGGAAATAAAATACCTCTCGCGGACCAAACACACACCCCCTGTGGGTGGGGGAGGCAGACGAATAATACACCCACGGTATCCCCTGCCTGTCGTGAGAGCCGACTAAAAGGGGCGACCAAGGGATGGTTGTATTCGAACCATGCAACTACATGTGATTAGTACCACCACGCGGAGAACACCAAGGGTCGCTTTTACTTGTGCGTAGTACCACTATATTAGGTACGAAATAGGTTTGTGATTAGTAGCACACAGGAGCACCGCGCGGTCGGCTTTTGCAGTACCTGTGATTAGTACCACCATATGAGCGGGACCATGGGATGATAGCTACCATGGACCTGCCTTACCTGTGATTAGTACCCACTATATGAGGAACACCACGGGATAGGGAGAGGTCCCTGTGGTTAGTACTCTTATGTGATGAATATCATAGGTTTGCGTTGCCTGTGAATGGCGCCGCAGAGTGAGAAAAACATAGGTCTGTATTAATGTCGAATTTCATAAGCTTTGAGTAGTACCATAATGTGTGGAATACCGCAAGTATCTGCTACCATTGATTAGTACCGCAACAGGTCAGATACCATGGTTCTACATTACTAGCGATAAGTACCATTCTGAGGGGCCTTTGACTTGTATTTTGGACCCATTTAGACACCAAGCATCCTCGATTTGCCTTGGAAGTGGTCCCTTGGTCAGTAATACTATTAACTATGATAGTTTTTTGAGTCGGATCCACTGATTGTTTTAAATTCATGTTCATTCATTCATTCATTCATTCATTCGTTCATTCATTATTCATGGCATGTTTTATTTTGGTCAGTGGATAATTTTGAACTTTTACTTTGTCGTTTCATTTCGTACCATTAGGGGCCGATGACCTCGATGTTAGGCCCCTTTAAACAACAAGCATCATCATCATCACACTTTAAAGTATCAATTATTAACCTTGCACAACAAATCACGCACAACAAGACCGACAGAGGAGCTCCAATGGCCCCACCGGCATCGGTACTTCACATCTCCGAAGAGAGTAGGTGCAAAACGGATGGCTAAGGAGCTTTTAACATTCAAAGACCGATTATTACTGCCTACTGGTCATGGGTACGTGTTGCAAGGCGCAATGATACTTACACGACTGTTAGTCGGTAATGTCTTTGAGGTGGTCGTGCTGATTGGTGTTTTAGTGGGAAGTAAAACTAGGCAACCATTCTTTCCGAGAGGAAAAATGGAAGGGATACGACATTTCGAAAAATGAAGGTATCGGCCAAACAAAGACAAGGGTCGCAAAGGGCGTGAAAATGAAAGCTCCCTAATCCTCGGAAACCTAATAGCTTCGGGGTCGGAAAAGAACAAGAATTGGCCAAGGGAGGTCGGATAAGATAGATGAAAGTGAGGAGCATGTCACAAATAAGTGGAAGCAATACCACGACTCATCTAAGGGTCCCGTGGTCGCCAACCCACGCTGAAAATTTATGTGCACCTGGGACCCCTTTTAGTCGCCTTCTACGACAGGCAGGGGTACCGTGGGTGGTATTCTTCCACCTGCACCGACACTGCGATGGCACTGAAGTTGAGCCAGAAGTACTCCTAAAGCCTGTGGTAATGTGATGGGGGGCGGGGGTGTTCATACAGTATGTGTTTGATTGACTGTACAGTAAAACTACGTCTGTCCACAATCTGTATTCACTTACTGCACGTAGGCGAAAAGTGATATGTTGCGTCACGGCAACACTATGCAGTAAATGGTTAAGAAGGAATACCTTTATTTCGTTTCCAGTTTAGTGCTCTCATATCAACATGTTTTTAATTTACGAAGGACGCGAAAAGTTTGAAGCAGTTGCTGCCTTATTTCAGCTACAGTTGGCTGTTCACGGGTGAGAAGGCAGTCTTCCTATTAACAAGCAAGACGACCGCACGCGAGCGAGTCTAGAGCGCTGACGCACAAAATATCTCAGCAACGGAACCTTGCCTGGACTAACGAGCTTTATGAAACAAACAGGTCTCGTGTAGCAGGAAATTAGTTAATGAAACGATTACATACACTTACTTCAGCTCCCTCGTGCACAATGGGAGCATTAAGAAAGGAAATAATCAAATAAATCGAGGAGAGTAGAAATTAAACTATTTCTAACCGTGCTGAATTTCAGGTTTATTTGTACGATTGTTGCGACAACAACTAGGAGGCTGGGTGGATCTTCAACAAAGACAGCCGACAATTGTTGGTATAGGATGTGGTAATAGGCTATTTCGATTGTATAGTTCACTCAGCCAAAAATAGTAAGTTACGTCAACGTTGCTGAAGTCAAATAGTGCAGGATGACAAAGAATGACGGAAGAAGATTCCGGGCTTGGCTAATATCGGGCTCAAAAGCATCAAATCGGATTAATTATAGAACTTTTTTCTTTCCAGTCTGAACTGAATTTCAGTGAATAGTAACTCGCGCCTGCCTTTTTCGTAAAACAACGGCAGTGCTTCAGCGTTCCATGTGATCATTTTGTATGAAGCGACACATTTGATGGACCCAAAGAAATTCGAGGATACCTGGACCTTGCGGTATTTAGTTACCTCTTTGTCTTCGTTACCACGCAAGTGGAAAGGGTGATCCTTCTGCCTCTTCTTTCTCCTTAGTCGCACGGATACGAGCTGAATTTGCCGTAGAAGAAGCGCGTGATTTCTTAAAAAATCCTGAAACAATTCTCCTGGTAGAAAATCCATAATGTATCATGTATTATTGGTCGTTATTAAAATCTATTCCTTACAGTGCAGTTATTGGGGGTATTTAGAACGTTCATTAATGCATTTTCTTGCTGTTTTTTAAGAATCTCCGCTGGACGTGTGAGCGCCGTCAGCTACAAGCTTGAAATGCTACTTTAACCCTTAAGAAAGCACACTTTCTCGCAGATTGTTAGGGTTAAGAAAGCACAAATAAGAATTTGTGTCTGAAATTTATCGGTTTACCCGTTATTCTGTTTTTATTTTCGGACAACACTTGTGCTAAAGCACAGAAATTTGCGACTAAGGGGCTTTTCAGCCTGTTGAAACTAATTTGGAATAAATAAATCTATAGAGTACCTGAAAAAGGAAACATATGGTAACAGAGTCATTTCTGAAAAAGAAGCAACTGAATTAGAAAAGAATGAGGTGTTTCGTTCCTGGTAGAACATCAACAGGTTCAATGAAATCATACTTAAAATATTTAGAAATACATAAACATTTGTTTGAATTCTTTGTAAATCCTTAAAAACTTTAAATATGGAATTTGTCTAAATGAAGTCCTAAATTTTCCCCATGTTTATGTATTTCTAATATTTTGAATGTGATTTGATAGAATCTGATGATGATCGTTCAAGAATGAAGCACGGTTCCACTGATTGTTTTAAATTCATACCCATCCATCTATTCATTCTTCGTCCTCACGGTTTGAATTGTTGTCAGTGGAGAATTTTGTGTCTTTAATTTGTCGTTTCATGTCGTATCATTTCGTACCACTAGAGGCCGATGGCCTAGATGTTATCAATCAATCAATCAATCAATCAATCAATCAATCAACCTCCTTGTGTGTTTGTTTAGTTCCTAGTTCTTTTACCACGAGCATTTATCTTATAGCTCTTCCCTTTTCCTGTGGTTATCACTCTTCTTACTATGTACTTCGCGCATCAAGAATGAAGATCTGTCTAGATAACCTCTAACGAGTATTGGTGCCCCTTATCCTGGTGAAGCAGAAGGAGCTCGTCCCACCCCTTGTGGGTGGGGGACACAGATGAAGAATACACCCACGTTATCCCCGTCGTACGATTCGACTAAAAGGGGCCGTAGGGGCTCTCAACTTGGGAGCGTGGGTTGGCGACCACGGGGTCATCAGCTAAGTCCTGGCATTGCTTCCGCTTGTGCCAGACTCCTCCTTTGGTCAACTCTTGTTCTTTTCCGACCCCGAAGGTATTAGAGCGTTCGAGGCCTAGGGAGTCTTTCATATTCACGCCCTTCACTGCCCTTGTCTTTCTTTGTCCGCTCCTTCATTTTGCGAAGTATCGGATCCCTCCTTTCTCTCTCTCTCTCTCTCTCTCTCTCTCTATCACACACACACACACACACACACACTGTCTCGCTACCCCCTGTGGATGGGGGTCGCCGACGAGGAATACACCGTTGGTACCCCTGCCTGTCGTAAGAGGCGACTAAATGGGGTGACCAAGATTTGATGACATTTTTACCATGAGATTACCTGTGATTAGTTCCATCACGCGTGAAACACCATGAGTATAGACTTTTCTCGCGATTGGTATCATCATGTGAGGAATACCATGGGTCTGCAGGTGATCAGTACGGGTTTACAGTACCCGTCTATAGTATCCGCCACTATGACGCAGGCTCCCCTTTGTCCAGGTTCGGTTAGAACACCCCAAGGAGAAAGAAAGAAAGAAAGAAAGAAAGATTTTTTTCTATTTGCTGTACGTCGCACCGACACAGATATGTCTTACGGCGACGATGGAATAGGAAAGGCCTAGGAATTGGAAGGAAGCAGCCGTGGCCTTAATTAAGGTACAGCCCCGGCATTTGCCTTGTGTGATAATGGGAAACCACGGAAAAACTATCTTCAGGGCTGCCTACAGTGGGGTTCGAACCCACTATCTCCCGATTACTGGATACTGGCCGCACTTACGCGACTGCAGCTATCGATCTCGGTAAGAAAGAAAGAAAGAAAGAAAGAAAGAAACTATTCTTACTGGGGTGTGCCAGCATCTGGTTGTGGCCATCATGGGGTTTGCATTTCGAGGAACACCACGGGTCTAGGCGTTGGCTGTGATTACTACCACTATGTGAGGAACACCATGGGATTGTGTTGCCCATGAGTGGCGCTGTTATGTGAGAATCATCATAGGTTTGCGTTACGTGTGCCTAGTATTTTACCTGTTAATAGTAGCACAATCGGTGGAACACCGTGTGTCTACGTTGCCAGTGATTGCTCTACTTCAGTAGTGGTAGGGACCATTATGAGGCACCATTGACCTGGATTATTAACCTCTTTAGACAACAAGCATCATCGATTCAGAATTGTGCCTTGGAAGTACAGTGGAACCTCGATAACTTCAATCACCTCGGGAGGTAAATTTTATTTCGAGTTATCCAAATTTCGAGATATATAGAATACCATTTTTGAGCATATATAGCACATAATTGAATCATATGTATCTACGGGCTTATACTGAATACATTATTTTTAACAGCATTTAAATATATGCAAAACAAACTCTATTTTAGGCATCATTTTAATTATAACCCTTATTATAGTAATATTTTAGAAGACAGGATACAGCAGTGAAACAATAAACATACCTCCGTTTACACTTTTGAAAAAATTCCGTTAATCGCTTCTGTTGGTTACTGTTAACTTCATGTTGAAGCTCCTCGTCAATACCACTCAGTCTCGATTGCTTTTGTACGTGACCGGTAATTCATTCACATCCGAGAAACAGCGAGGCTTCGCCGATTTTCCGATCACTAGAAGTTTCAGTTTTTCGGTTCTCGTCATATTAGCTCCCAGCATCACTTATTAACTGTTCCTCACAAACCACAAATACCGTATTGCACTGTTAATCATGCACAAAATTCGAGTTAGAGTATTTTTTGCTTCAAGGGAAGTTCGTGAAACCGAATTTCAAGTAATAGAGAAATAAATACACGTGAAGAATAGGAAAAATGGCCAGGAAGGTTAAGGTACTTCGAGATACTGAAAATTCGATGAATGGAGGTCTGAGATATCGAAGTTCGACTGTAGTCCCTTGGTCAGTAGTACTATTGTTTCGTTGCGGGTCGGATCCACTGATCATTTCATGTTCATAAGCATTGTTCATCGTCTTCTTTTTGAATTCGAGTCAGTGGATCGATTTTGAGATTATATTTATCTTTCAGTGTCGGATCGGCTGATTATTTTAAATTCATATTCATCCATTCATTCTTCATCATCACGTTTTGAATTCTGTCAGTGGATGAATTTTGGAATTTTAAATTGTCATTATATTTCGTCCCATTTCGTACTATTAGGGGCCGATGACGTAGATGTTAGGCCCCTTTAAATAACAAGCACCACCATCATCATCACCATCGTTGTCTCCTCCTACTGTTGCTCCTTCTTTCCACACTGTCCTGTCACTCTACTTGTATTACACTTAAGAAAATGGAAATTGATACACCATGAAGGCATTGGTCGTTTGTGTTGATTTTCAAGATATGGAACCGTGCCATGTAGGTATGTAAGCGATCTAAGTTTCAGACCCATTGGATTGTTGTTCCAGGTATCCCCACATGATTGGTCGCGGAGGAATCGACTCCAGTATACGGACTCTGGTGTAGCGTAATTGACTTGCAGTCTGTGCAGTGAAGTGTTCTCCGTCAAACATACCTCGACGGCAGAGAAGAGCACGCTATCAACAAATGTCGCCGTTTGACAGGTCTCGGATAATTTGGCTGTGTGAGGCTGGATTATCGCTAAGGACTGTCGCTGCACGTGTTGGCCGACAGGCACGTACGGTACAACGTGTGTGGCAGCAGTGGCCGAATGAAGGTACCCACACTCGTAGACCTGGCACAGGCTCATCGTGACGGACAACTGTGAGAGATGATCGCCGCATCTCGGATGGCCCGGATGGAACCCGATGCAACAGCAGCGCAAATTCGAGCAGCTGTAGCACACCACGTTACACAACAAACACTTGGTAATCGCCTGCGTGCAGCTGGCTTAACGAGCCCGTGTCCCTGCAGAACGTGTTCCATTGACCCCACAACAGCGACGTGTAAGGCTGGCCTGGTGTCGAGAAAGATTGACGTGGGTCGTCGAATGGCATAGGGTCGTCTTTAATGATGAATCGCGCTTCTGTCTTGCCCGCAGTGGTCGCCGGAATCGTGTGCGCAGACGTACCGGGGAGAGGGGCCACCTAGATCTTATTGTCGAGAGGTACACAGGGCCAGCACCAAGCATTGTGGTCTCGGGAGCTATTGGCTTTAATGTGAAATCACAATTAGTGCTTGCTGAGGGCACTATGACTGCTCGACAGTACGTTGATAGGGTACTCAATCCAGTGGTTGTCCCTATTATGGCGAATATTGCTAATGGGATGTTTCAGCAGGACAATGCCCGGGTTCACACTGAACGCATCTCCAGAGAAGCTCTCCACGACATCACAACCTTACAATGGCCCGCCAGATCCCCGGACCTCAGTCCTATTGAGCATGTGTGGGACATGATGGGTCGACAACTGGCCAACCGTCCTCAGCCACCCACAACTCTGGAACAACTGACCCGTGTAGTGCAGCAAGCATGGGCCACAATTCCTCAGGAAGCGATCCAGGTCCTTATTGACTCCATGCCTCGACGAATTCATCAATGTATTGCAGCTCGTGGTGGACACATCCTGTATTGATTGTTGTCCAAACTTGCGGTCAGAGGGACCTGAAAGTGTAATCATCGAATCACAACCGAACACTCGCCCAGCATGTTCAATTGCATCAATGTAGCACCACTCCTTATGGGTGTTGCAATTTCCATTTTCTTCAATGTAATATTTCCTTCTATCCCTCTCTATCTCTCTGTATATGACTTTGTTTGTGTTGTAAACAAGATAAGGTTTACAAGAACACAACTTATTTATTTGCTTCACACAGAATTCTACAGTATGTACAGGAATAAAACATAAAATTGTCTTGAAGCAAAGTAGATGATTAATCTTGAGTGAGTTTCTGTTTCTATACACTATGTACACTCTGAATGTATTTACACTCACTGCTATCTTGAAAAGATAGTTCTTGGGAAAGATATAGTTCGTGATAGTTGAAAACTATCATTTGCACTAGCATAGATTAGCTAAGAGAGTTCCTTTTAACTTGAAGTGTCTGAGTTCATAAGCTTGTACTAAATGAAAGCTATGTTCACAATTAGAGAATCTAATGTGTGTGTCGGAGCTTGAGTGAGCTTGGGGATGTGTGGCATACAACATCGGGGCTCGACATGGATGAAGGAACGGGACAGTGGAGTAGTGACCTGAGGTGAAACCTCATACTACCAGAATTCCGTCCACGTGTTCGAGACACATTTTTAAGAGGAGTAGCCTCCGTGTTCGACGTTCAGTGTATTCTGGAGCAGGACACTGGGGAGAATCCTCATGAGTGACAGACAGGGAGCTCCTTATATACTGCACACGACGTAACAGACACGCGCACTGAAGACTGCGCGTCGAGTCTCGAATGATCCACGCTTGCGTGCGTGCGGCTGGCTGGCGCTGAGCGAAGAGAGCGGAGGACATACAACAGTTTGATACTAGTTTTTTACTTTCTGTTAACTTCACTCAGTAAAGTAAGTAACCTCAGATGCAAGGAATGCGATTTATGTCATTGTTTTCTTATATATAGAGATGAGTTCATTAAGAACTAATAGAAGTATACTGACGTATCAGTGATAACATATTCTGCAACATTATTTCATTCGGAGTGGGAACCATTATATAGTGTGGTTCAATAGAACATGAAGAGTTCCTTATCAAAAGCTGTTCACTCACAACTCTGCATCCGCCTATACCATATTTTCTGTAACACAAGAGCTGATAGCCATGTCGGTTATTCC
This sequence comes from Anabrus simplex, assembly GCF_040414725.1. Classification (NCBI taxonomy): domain Eukaryota; kingdom Metazoa; phylum Arthropoda; class Insecta; order Orthoptera; family Tettigoniidae; genus Anabrus; species Anabrus simplex. The sequence continues at coordinate 95,489,909 of NC_090268.1, read as the reverse complement.
GTCTTTCATCAATTAGTCATCCATTAATCATCAATTAGTCAATAAACTGATAGATCTGTCTAGCATTTTTATTTTTTTTTTATTTTCGCAGTGGACATGCAATCTATGATTCCAGCCGCGTCAGTGACGCCGCATGGCAAAGCTGCCACTTCCATCAAACATCAGCTTTATCGGAATCACAGACTGGAATTTCAGACCATTTTTATAACGTTGCAATAAGTATTGCATTTCTAAGCTCATTATTCAATAATAATGTGAACTGAATTCATACCACATCGCATTAGCTCTTTCTTTTTCCCTTCATAAGGTAAATGTCCAAAATATACTACTTTAGATGGCAGCCCTTATTCCGTAGCTCCACGTCAGGTTCATAATCTATTCCCTAATTAATAAAACAGCAGAATGATTACTTTTATACGTAATGGTATCGTGGCGATGTAACTCAATGTGTGACTGCCACGACAATCAGGACTCTTACGTCACAAGGAATCTAATTACAACACTAATTCATGCGTCCACGAACCTACTACGCTGGCGTAGCGAGAGGAGAGGTGATACTCGCACGTGGCACGTCCCAGGTGGCGGATAGGGGGTTCCTGGCGGACTTGAGGAAAATAAAATACCTCTCGCGGACCAAACACACACCCCCTGTGGGTGGGGGAGGCAGACGAATAATACACCCACGGTATCCCCTGCCTGTCGTGAGAGGCGACTAAAAGGGGCGACCAAGCGATGATCGGATTACAACCATGAAACTACTTGTGATTAGTACCACCACGCGGGGAACACCGTGGGTCGTTATTACTTGCGCGTAGTACCACTATGTTAGGTACGAAATAGGTTTGTGATTAGTTTCAGTAAAAAGCCTGGCCTGGTGGATTTCAGTCCCCGTGCGTCGTACCCATGTGAGCAACACCGCGGGTATGGGCGTAGCCTGTGAGTTGTACTGCTATATGAGCGGCACCGTGGGTCAGTGTTGCCTGTGATTGGTACCCACTATGTCAGGAACACCACGGGAACACCGGCGCCCGTGACTAGTACACCTAGGTGAGGAACCTTACTGGTTTGCGTTGGCTATGAGTGGCGCCATTGTGTGAGAAACACCATAGGTCTGTGTTACCTGTACTAAGTACAATACTTGTGTGGAACACCGTGAGTCTTCGCTACTTTTGATTAGTACTCCAACATGAATGATACCATGGTTCTACTTTACTCGCGTCATGTACCATTCTGTGGGGCCTTAGTCGTGGATTTTGCACCCCCGTAGACATCAAGCATCATTGTGCTTTATAAATGGTCCCTTGGCCAGTAATACTATTATTCACGACCTTTTTTTTTGTCTGATCCACTGTTTGTTTGTTTTTTTTGGTAGGGTTCATATCCATCCATTCATTCTTCATGACATTTTTTTATTTTATTTTGTTCAGTGGATTAATTTGAACTTTTGGTTATTGGTTATTTCATTTCGTACCATTAGGGGCCGATGACCTCGATGTTAGGCCCCTTAAAACAACAAGCATCATCACAATTTAATACCTTTGTTTTGTCATTTCATTTTATACCATCAGGGGCCGATGACCTAGATGATAGGCCCCTTAAAACGACAAGCATCGTCATCATCACACAAATGATACAGGGGTTTTGATAATGCAATGTTGCAATAATTTAAATGAGAGTTAAAGTCATGCCTTCTTTCAGATGCAGCACATTCAAACAGTAGGTGGTCCACTGTTTGTGAGAATCCACAGACACACATGTAGCCATCAGGCCGGTTGATTCCAAATCGATGAAAATAATAAGCAAATTTGCCATGACCAGTCAAAAATTGAATTATTTCAAAGTTTGGCACCAACACGTTACTTTGCAGGCATTTGAAAACCTCAGGAAAGAATATTTTTCTGGTGACTTGGCCCCTAGTTGAAGAAGTACACATAAATATGATTGTGTATAAGGGGTACAGGTCTCTGCACATGGTTATGAGGGTACTTAAGGGTTATGGTAATGATGTAGAGGAGAGGGCAGATAAGTCTCTGGTAAGAAACCAACTAGAGTACGGATCCAGTGTATGGGGGACCCTCACCAGGATTAGTTGATTCGAGAACTGGATAAAATCCAAAGAAAAGCAGCTCGATTTGTTCTGGGCGATTTCCAACAAAAGAGTAGCGTTACAAACATGTTACAAAGTTTGGGGTGGGAAGACTTGGGAGAAAGGAGACGAGCTGGTCGACTAAGTGGTACCTTCCGAGCTGTCAGTGGAGAGATGGCGTTGGAGGACATCAGTAGACGAATAAGTTTGAGTGGACAAATTGGGGCAAATATTTGTTTATAGGAAGGTGAGTTAGGGATTGGAATAACTTACCAAGGAAGATTTTTCAAAACATTTCCAATTTCTTTGCAATCATTTAAGAAAAGGCTAGGTAATCAACAGCTGGGCGACTGCTCTAAATGCAGATCAGTAGTGATTGATTGATTGATTGATTGATTGATTGATTACGTGCTTCTTTATGATGTTTTTAGCGTAGCTAGGTGACGTTTTGCCTATAAATATGTAAATGCTAAATATTTTTCGTCACCATAAGAACTATCTGTGTCGGTGGGACGTAAAGCAATATGTAAAAAATAAAAATAAAATAAAATGAAGAAATAAATACTTTGAGATTTCTCTTACATATCTTCCACTGTAAGCTTAAATTTGTTGTTGCCTACCATCTGTTCCTCCCGCCAAATTACAACCTCCATATTGCCTCCTTTTGTTTTCATATGCTAATTTTATATTTTCGCATCTGCTGTCCCTATTTAACCGAAACCAATATTGAATAATTTAATCCGAATATAGTTCCCACCGGAAAATTGAGAAGTCGTTGCTCTGCAATATTGGTGATTGCCGCGTAATTTCTCTTCATATGCTATTGGTATGTTAATTCATGGACCAGAATATGCAATGTTCCCAAAGGCACATTAACTACGCTAACTTAAATTCCAGCAAGTGAGTCCGAATTAGTTATGAACTTATATTGACGCGCTCAACGGGAATAGGTTTTTATCACCGTATCAATTGTCTCTGTGTTTTCAGTATATTAAGCACATTGGAAGATTACATTATACTAAGTATTATATTTTAACAAGAAGTTTAATGCAAAACGAGATATAATATGAAGGAAAATTTACGTTAACTAGGTAATGTTGAATGAGTGGACAGGAATAAAATAAATGACCACCTCCTTTGGGTGGAGGACGCTGATGAACAATACACCCTCGGTATCCCAACGTTACTTGCGGCTAGTACCACCTTGCGAGGAAATGCACGGACCTAAGTTACATATGAGCAATACCATTATGGGAGAAACACTACGCGTCGTCTAGACGTTGTTAATGATAATGGTCATCGTGTGTACTCCACCGGGCTGTTCCACTGTGTTCAGGATGGGTCTGCGTTACCTATGAGTAGTAACACTTTGTGAAGAGCAACATGGCTCTACGTTGCCAGTGATTAATGGCAATAAGTGAGAAACACTGCGAGTTTGGCTGGCGCCCGTAATTAGTACCAGTATGTGAGTTAAACCATAGGTTTGTGTTGCCTGAGAGGAGTAGTAGTACCATTATGTGAGAAACACCATGGGTTTGTGTTGCATATGGGCGTTACCATAATCTGTGATACGCCGTGGGTCTACATTGCCTATGATTAGTACCATTATGTGAGCAACACCATGATTATACGTAACCTGTGAGGAAAACGATGAGTCTGCGTTGCTTGTGAGTAATGCCCTTATGTGCGAAAAACCATAGGTTTGTGTTACCTATGAGTGGCTCCATTGTGTGTGGCATACCATGGGTTTACATTACCTACGATTAGTACCATCATGCGGGAATCACTCTGAGTTTACGTTACCTGTGATTAGTACCACTATAGGAGGAACCGATAGTTCTACTTTACCAATGATTAGGACCGTTATTAGGGTCATGTGACCTGGATTTTGGACCGCCTTACATAAGTATCATCCCAGTATTTAAGGCATTATTAGTTGTGTTGTATGTCCGTCGCTCCCTTCTCGATCCGCCAGCCAGCTACACGCGTGTCAGTGTGTTATTCTTCGAGCCTCGACGCGCAGCTCTCAGTGCGCGTGCCTGGAACGTCGTGTGTGCTATAAAAAGGGGCTCCTAGTCTGTCCAGACGCCCACTGACCCCGGTGTCCAGCTCCAGAATACACCCTACGTCGAGCACGGAGGCTACTCCTCTTGAAAATGTGCTTCGGCCAGGTGGACTGAATTTCTGGCAGTAAGAGGTCTCACCTCGGGTCACCGCTCCTCTTGTCTATTCCGCTGTCCATGCCCAGTCTTACCATTATATGCCACTATCATTCCCTAGCTAATGCGAGCTCCCATTATCAACTTAGTTTTGCTAAGTAGGAACTCTTCAGTCATTGAACTTACGTTAATGAACTCAGACACTTCAACAAGGAAGGACTCTCGAAGATATTTACGTCAGTGCTTCTGATAGTTTTCGACTATCAAGAACTTTTCATGTCACAAGGACTATCTTTCCGAAATAGTAGTGAACGTGAATACTCCAACATGTATATAGTGTACAAAGACAGACTCTTTCTCCAAATTCATAGTTCATTTTGCTTCGAGATAACTTTCAGTTTTGTTAGTATAAATATTGTAATTTTACATGTGAAGTAAATAAAGAAGTTGTGTTTTTGTAAACCCAACCTTGTTTACAACAAGTTGGATCAACTGAATGTTTTTGTTTCATGATCATTCATCATCATCATTCGTTTTTATTCTAATCATTGGATATATTTTGAAGTTTTCATTTTCATTTCGTTAACCTCGTACCATTAGGGACCTAGCTTTTAGGCCCCTTTAAACAACAATCATCATCATCACCATCATCATCATCAACGTTGTTTTCGACAACCGTGCAGAATGACCTGCAGGATCAACACATCTCTCTCTACCTGAGTACTTTTCATGGCGATATTTGAAATATATAGTTTAGTTGTCATTATATGTAGTCTTCCTAGCACCTTTGTCTAGCAAATAATTGCTGTATTTGCCAGTTCGGCCATACAAGAGATCCAAACTATTCTTCAGCATGGCAACATCAATCCATGCACAGTCTACTGCTTTCATTTTCCATGCCTCGGCACCGTATGGGAGACGGGAAATTTAGGGTTCTCAACAGTTTGATTTATTTATTCATCAGCACTTCCACATAGCCTAGTCCTTAATTTTACTATCACTTCTCTGATTAACATTAGCCTACGACACATTTCAGCAGGAGAGTCCTCTGCATTGTTGACCTTTGATTAACAATTTATCAACATTAGCAGTACGGTATTATGATTTTATAATACTTCAGTTCGGTTGAAATGAACTTATTTATGAAGAGAGTTCTCACAAAAAACCCTGTATTAAGAACGTACCAAAATATGTACTTTGGGAATTCAACAGTCAATAGGACATTTGACGATGGAGCTTTCATGGGTTCTGAGAGGGAACAGTTGGTCATACTCAAAGTAGCTTGGGCCGATAACCTAGATGTTAGGTCCCTTTAAACAACAAGCATGAAGGTAGCTTGCCGTGGGAGAGGGCGTTATCACTTATTTGCATCAAAGCAATATATTGTCACTCTAAAGTGCAAATTAATATAGAAATTAAAACACTAACAATAATTTATGCTACATGCAAATGCACACCTGTGTGGGAAACGTACGAGGGATGATCAAAAACTAAGGTTACAAGGCTGATATTCCTGCAGTTTCGTCTGTTATAGAGAAATTAATGGTGTACGGTAATTGTGACTCATTGTAGAAAAACTGCTTTTGGGAAGAAATCCGCTCAGTTTTTCGATTTCATTGAGCGAAACATGTAACCGCGGTTAAAATTCACCGGCAGGTGATAGAGGTTTACGGAGAGAGTGTCCACGAACGTGCTAATCTGGCGTAGCAGGGGGAGAGGTGATACTCCCCCGTGGTGCGTCCCAGGTGGTGGATAGGGCGGTCCTAACCGGCTTGCCGGCGGATTTGAGGGAAATAAAGTACCTCTCGCGGACCAAACACACAACCGCCTGTAGTTGGGGGACGGAGACGAAGCATAAACCCACGTTATCCTCTGCCTGTCGTAAGAGGCGACTAAAAGGGGGTGACCAAGGGATGATTACCTTAGAACTATGCCACTACTTGTGATTAGTACCACCACGCGGGGAACACCATTGGTCGCTTATACTTGCGCGTAGTACAACTATGTCAGGTACACAATAGGTCTGTAATTCGTAGCAATAGAATGCGTTGCTTTTACAGTACCTTTGATTCTTACCCCGCATGACCAACATTATAGGATGTTCTGCCTTGCCTATACTTAGTACCCACTCTGTGAGGAACACCACGGGATAGTGGGGGTCCCTGCGTTTAGTCTACTTCTGTGAGGAACGCCATAAGTTTCCGTTGCCTGTAAATAGCGCCGCAGTGTGCGAAACACCATAGGTCTGTGTTACATGTGCGAATTTCATTACTTGTGCATAGTACCATAATATGAGGAATACCGCGAGTCTACGCTACTTTGATTAGTACCGCAAAATGACAAATAGCATGGTTCTATTTTCCTAGCGATAAGTACCATTATGAGGGGCCGATGACCTGGATTTTGGACCCGTTTCAACTACAAGCATCATAGAGTCAGCATTGTGCTTTAGAAGCAGCTCCTTGGTCAAAAATACTATTGTTTAAAGCTAGTTCCTGCGAATGTGGGGCATTGCGGGTCGGATCCACTGATTGTTTTAACATATCCATCCATTCATTTTTCGTCCTCACGTTTTCGAGTTCTGGTCAGTGAAGGGTTATAGATTTTTAAAGGTCTCATTTCATACAATTAGGGGCCGATGATCTAGATGTTAGGCCCCTTTAAACAACAAAGTTCATCATCATCATCATCATCATAATCACGGAGAGACTGTAATGCAGGGCCTGTCAAAAGCTCAAAAATCTCACGCATGCGAACTGAGGCACAGAGGTCCTGTTCACAGAGCATCGGTCCCACTCGGCTCGGCTCAGACCAACGCTTCGTCTCTGGGCTACTCGGCTAAACTCGGCATAACTCGACTCTGATTTGGAGCGCTACGGAGCAAATGAGGAAGAGGGGGACAGCGGAGAAAGCGAGACAGGCGTGGGGAAAGAGAGAGAGAGCGCTAGAGCTCCAAATCGAGGAGTGGGCGTCTGCACTTTGCTCAACCAAGCGAAGTTATCTTTTGCACCCTGAGATGCCCTGCTGTAATGTCTCGTCAGCATGTCGCACAATGGTGCCCAAGTTTGTGGCCGATAGAGAAAATGTCACCGACGAGGATCACCGTAGCCGACCCAGCACGGCATCAACACATTTAAACACGTTTCGCGTGGAGGAGATGATTCAGGGCAAGGAGGATCACGTTACGCCACATGTCGATAGAATAGGGACAATATGGCTGAACACGCAAGATAAGGAAGTTTAAGTGGAGGGAATTTTCACTCATCCCATGAAGAGACAAGTGCCTATGTCGAAAAATAACCTAATGTATGTACTATCAGTTGGCCATATTGGTTGTATGAAATAAAATGTACACGTTTCACTGCAGGCTTTGAAACCTTGATCACCCTTCGTAGAAATAATACTTTCTTTTTTCCGAAGAGTAAAGAGGAATATGACGAAAGTGGAAAGTGAATTACGAACTGCCTTAAAATTGATTTTCTTGAAGGAGAGAATACTATGTTTAAACATAAATAAAATGTCATCTCTTCTAATATAATTCTCTGAGAATCAAGGTAGGGATGCTCATAGTTAAAGAAGTACTCTAAAACTAAGTTAACTTGATGATCATAGATTACTACTCTCTACAGTTAATATTCATGATTCGGAAATGTATTGGTATTGCTAGGATTAAATACACATTTAGTTACCTGACCCATTTTACACTCCCAGTATGAGAATAACTACTAGTATCCGCAGAAGTTAAAACATAAAATCCGTTTACGATTTCGCTAGACGAGGAAGTTTGCAATGAATTATGGAATATGTAGCTTTCGGATATCCGCTGAACATTATACAGTTTCAGAACGTCTTTGGATAACAATATCGGCAAGTGAAGATAAAGTTTGCTTAATGGTTATATAACGACTGACCCGTTCAGAAAAAGAGCAGCTGTTTGAAAATGACATACATCAAAGATTGACGCACTGAGTTTTGATCATGTCTACCCTGGCTATCATTAACACATTATATTTTTAGTCTCCTAACTAGAGTGCCTGCAATCCTGAAATAATACATTTGGTAAATAGTAATGTTACGCATTCATTCATAACCAGCGTTCAGTGGCCATGCAGATCAACATTACCCTACGAATTTGCCTTCACTGTTTCTACCCTAAGCTATCACCATTTACTGAATTCCTACAGCTTAAAATTCATTTTCTGAAAAGAAAGAAATTCTTTGTTTGAAAATGAATAAACTTTCTTCTCTTCTAATAAACTTCCCTGAGAATCGCAATAGGGTGTTCATAACTAAAGAAGTAAAGAGAAGTAGTCTTAGATTACTTGTCACTGATTACTACTCTCTACCGTTGATAGTTTATGATTCGAATATTTCTTAGTATCGTTAGGATTAAATACATTTCCAGTTCAGGTAACTATGCTCCTGAAATTAAGAAAAGAACAGGTATGGCCAAAAATGTAATGGGGAATTTGTTCCATTTATGGAAGGATCGCTCTATCTTATAAACACTGAAAATGAGAATAGTATCCGATTTGGTATTTTCTGTTTTCCTCTTTGGAGCTGAGATTTGGACTCTTCGTGCTACAGAGCTAAAGACAATCGATTTTTCTGAAATGTGGTGCTGGCGACCTATGTTACGCATACCTTGGGCAACATTTAGTACCAATGATTCCATTATAAACCCGCTCAACCTCAGAATCAGATTAATATCAACAAAGTGTTTTACGTGGGATCCGGCCCCACGTTGTAGGAGTAGCATGCCCGCCTCTTACCCTGAGGCTCCGGGTTATATTCCTCGCCAGGTCAGGCAGTTTTACCTGGATATGAGGGTTGATTCGAGGTCCAGTCACCCTGAGTGGTTACTATTGAGGAGCTGTCTGACGGTGAGATGGCGACGCAGGTCTAGAAAGCCAAGAATAGCGACCGAGAGGATTCGTCGTGTTGACTACACGACACCTCGTTATCTGCAGGCGGTCGTTTGGAGGCCATGGAACTGCTGGGCTCTTGTGCCATGGGGTTTGGTTTGGCGTGGATTTCTTTGCGGCGTGGGAATGACAGCATAGAAAAACTTATCATTCCTGGAAATGTTCTCGGCAAGAGAGATCATAGACGAGTTCCCGCTGTATTGTCGAACATTATCAAGACTATAACTAGGTTGAATCTCTTTGGTGCAGCACGTCTGGCTGAGGACTGCAAGAGATTGAGATCACGACCATCAGAACTGAGGGAACGATAAGACAGAGAGAGATACGCCTAGATAAACAAGTTACATAACGAAGATATTGATTTTATTTCACTTGTATGGTAATTTATATTAGGGACTGCAACGAGGTTTACTTATTAGCAGGCGTTTCAAAAGAATTAATTTCTGTATAAAATTTGCTTGATTCGATGTATTCCAAACTATTGTTGAGGAGTGTATTTATTACCTAATGTGACAATCCAGTCTGTTCCTGATGTCTAACCGGTTTAGAATATCATCATCTCGAAACTCTCATATTTAGGAACCCAATCTCAATGACCGAGCCAAAATTGTCGAATGAATTATCGTGGGTTAAAATACCTCAAAGAGATATAGTAGAAATCAGATCCTTCTACTCGTACACCACAAGACATCCCTAGCCACTACTATATTTAATTTTACCAACTACTTTGTCATGTAAGCCCGTATTGTATTTCCTTATATCGATCAGAGTGATGACACTGGAGCAGACAACCGGTACCCCCTGTCTTCCTCTCATCCATGTCATTCTGAACGTCTCTTTCTGGTAGAATATATCACGCAGCCCGATATAGTACACCACGTCCTGTGCAATATTCCAATATTAAAATCTAGTGAGGCATGAAGTTTCGGTTATTCTGGACCGCCACCTCCAAGAAAGCTCAAAGCTTCATCGGCGTGCGTTCGGAATAGTTGAATATATTTCTTTAAATCGATACAGGCCTTGTCAGTCCTTTGATACGCGATCCAGGTAAGGGAAAATATAAAAGCATCCCCGACACGGTGTCACGGTTCTCTCCACCTCGTACATTTAATACAACGTAAACAGTGCTTTGGTGGTCATCTTCTTGTAATGCTTATCGTGTTGTTGTAGATTTCTAGCCTGACATTCAAAACCCGGCAACTACGCGGTAAACTTTTATCTGGAGGGGTACAAACATTTTAAAGTTAGCCTGTGTAGTACTCATTATAATCTTTTCTGATTATGCTGCGTCAAAGAAAATAAAAATAAAGAGAGCCTCGCTAATGCTAATTTGAATGACCCGAAAATTTTACGTTTAATCCCTATGAATACTCAGGTGGTGTGGCCGTGCGTGTCGATGTGCTAAGGCTATGGAGCCAGGCTCTGTATTTGGGAGTCGCGTGGGTCGAACCTCACTGTCGGCAGCCCTGAAGAAGGTATCCCATGGTTTACCATTTTCACCCTAATTATGACCCAGGCCGCTTCCTTCACACTCCTAGCCATTTCATATCCCATCGTCACCATAAGACCTATCTGTAAAGCAAATTAAAGTAGTAATCTTATCTATCGGAGATGAGTGGTAAAAGAAGACACAAAGCACATCACAACAAACCGTGGTGAATGTGATGTTATTGTTGATCAGTTTTATGAGCTATCTATATTGTAGGCCTTCACATTTAGTTTTCATTCGACTCTGTAGTATTAGAGCGTCTTGTAAAATTATTTAAAGCGTAGTCAGACTCGTTGGCTGAATGGTCAGTGCACTGGCCTTCGGTTCAGAGGGTCCCGGGTTCGATTCCCGGCTGGGTCGGGGAATTTAACCTTTATTGGTTAATTCCAATGGCCCGGGAGCTGGGTGTTTGTGCTGTCCCCAACATCCCCGCAACTCACACACACCACGCATAACACTATCCTCCACCACAATAACACGCAGTTACCTACATATGGTAGGTGCCGCCCACCCTCATCGGAGGGTCTGCCCTACAAGGGCTGCACTAGGCTAGAAATAGCCACATGAAATTATTAAATATTTAAAGCGTAGACTGTAGTTCCTTATTCTCTGACTTACATACCGATTTACGTTAAATTCTGTTTACCTATTTCCTTTTGATTCGGCGCTGATATGGACTTAGTAACAAAAAATTCAAAGTCATGAAGATCTCTGTGATTATACCCGGTACGGTAACAATGTATAAGATATAAACGGTCGGAAATTTAATACTATATAACTTTAGTTATGTAGTATTTATCGATACGACCACTTATAACAAATATTTAAGAATAAAATTTTAGGTCTTTTCTTAAACTACCATTTCACTCAGCGTGAATACAATTATTTATGGCCTAGATTATATCGAATTATTATCCCGACTTTGAATACCGATTTTCATTAAGCTATGACCACTAATAACATACATATTTGAGAATTACGTTTTAGGCCTTCTCCTAAACTACCATTTCACTCAGCGTGAATTAAATTATTTATGGCCTATATTGTAGCGACTTATTCCCCAACTTTGCATACCGATTTTCATTAAATTCTCTTCAGCTCTTTTCGCGTGATGCGTGTGCATGCATGCAGATACACAGAGAGAAATTACGGAAAATTAAAAAGTGCATGTCCTTTTTACTGTGGACACGGCTGATACAGAAATGTCATCATTTTTAAATTCTCAGCAATGTACAGAAAGAACTCTTATTGTATAAGTATAGATTATTTCCCCATCCGGACGCTGTTCGAAGATAAAGAATAGAGAGTACGGTAAATATTGATTAAGAAATAAATAATTTGTAAAGAACTCGGAAACTTAAAAGCAGTGTCGAACGTCGAAACATACTAAATTAAAAAGATACTTGAATTATTGGTTTATTTTGTTGAGAATCTCGCCATCTATCTAAATGGTTTTATTCGATCAATATTATAAATCTCAGTTTTATCTGTGGGAAACAATGTCTCCGCAAGTATCTGATGGTGAGAAAGAACGTAGTATTGACAAAGATTTGGGCATAAAACTGTATTTATATGTCACCCCATTGCTTCCGAGGAATTACAAGGAAGCCTAAAAATACCAATTCGTGGTTAGTTGGCGATGTTGTTTGATTCATTGTGACTCCAGATTTAATGTCTCCACAGCTACATTCTCAGCTCACTGAGGTAATTTCGCGGGCAATTGCATGCCTTTGCTGTTGAAATTTGATGAAGTCCTATTTGAGAAGATAATGCTTTGTTTCGCGGCAAGAGTATAGAAATTAGTTTCTGAATATTGTAATTTTATTATGGCTTAGTAATGACAGAACACGAATTTCAGGAATAATGGCATTTTAAAAAAAGAGTCACAATAACGTTTAAAATTAGACTATTTAGTTCATCTCAGGTTAACAATATAACCACAATCACTCTTTTTAAATGGAAGTCGTTATTGTCGCATAAATATATACACAAAATTAACAATATTGTCCAGGAATACATTAACGAGTTCTGCTCTATTAACCCATTCCGGTAATTGATCAGCAATGAAAATTATATGTGACATGGAAAGTATTCCCTAAATATTGATGAATTTTGCAGAGCATATTGCTCTTTAAACATTGTATCACGTGGACATTAACTCGCTTCGTTGCCTGTATAATAATATAATAATGTAAATATCGCCTATACTGAGTGTGTCAGAACTATATTGACAAAAAAAAAAAGCCAGGAATGTTCTTCGTGTTACGTTAAGGAAAGTGGCGCAAACGGATCAGCGAAAAAAAAATGTTCTTTTCGAGAAAATGAGCTTACATTGTTACTTCAGAGAATAGAAGGAGAGTGGGAGGGCGGGGGGTGAAGTTGGGTGTATGATGGAGACAGAGACAATACTCCGCGCGTGTGCACAAGTTCCCTCGTTCGACAGCACAGGATTGTCCTCTTCTCTTACAGGCAACATGAATAGTTCGTTTATTAAACAGCCGTATCTGCACACAAAGTACAAGAACACAAATTAAGATACACTTGTCAATCAAAGAATGCACCGGATCGTTTCTCCCTTTATCTATATATGAAAAGAGTTTACTGAGACTTGGCAAATCCGTCCGTTCATTCTACTGGACCGATTTGTTCATTTTTGTTTTATTCTTTCCAGAATTACCTGCCGATGAATCACGAAACATTGATAGGTCTCTAAGTTCAGCCAACTTTGAGTAATCATAAAATCAAACCATTAAATGATCACTCCAATAATTGCAGACAAAGGCTTACTTCAGCCCGGAATGCATTCCATTCATAGCAGGTTGCTAAGCGACTAACACTTTCATTAATATTCTGATACCGTATATATGATTTTCATCCTTAGTAATGTCATTGCATGCAGCCATGTTTAATTACTACCTGTCAAGTCAAGAGAGTATACACTACCTGTGATAACGGAAACATACCTTTACCTGCTAGATACTCTTTGATTCTCTAACCTTTCCCAGCTTCCGAATGTATTCAACGGATGGCAGAGCTTTCCTAATAACTTCCATGCTGCTAAGAGAAAAAAGTCTACGTACAAACAGACCCCATCATGACATACGCCTCAGACATTATCTGGGGACCCCTATCGAAGGATAACCTAGCTACACTAGAAAGAGTGAAGACCATGTATCTTAAAAAAGTTCTCTGCCTGACAAAAAGGGCTCCTTCGAGACTAACATATGAGCTCACAAGACAACCGTTGTATACAGAACTGCTATGAAAAATACCATTACACAATACCAAGTTTTACATCAAGGACTGCAGGATCAGAAAAGCGTATATATGGCTAGATTTTTACCAAACAAACGACATGATGACGTCAGAATGGATGAATTCCGAGTACGAAATGCGGCATAACATAACGCGCTTCGTATTAAATGTTCAGAAAACTATTGAAAAGGGAAGGCAAAACAATATGACTACGACAGGCGTATCAAGACGAGTTTTCTGACCTATTTATAAAGAATGTTGCGGAGCAGCACGGGTCCTCTAGTTATTATTTATCATGCTCGAAGATACAACGCTGCCACCCAGTGATTGTGTATTCCTTCACTCACAACATTGTAAGGTAAGGGGTGTATTCTGCCCGAAGGCAGGTCCGAACCTCCGCAGAGGTGTGTTTGAGCCGGAGTTTACGTGCGGTAGAGTGGCCAGTTCCTTTCCGCTCCTCCATTCCCTAAACTCCCACCAACAGCGCGTGGAAACCCATCCAGATCTTGACCACGCCCAATGTTGCTTAACTTCGGAGATCTCACGGGATCCGATGTTTCAACACGGCTACGGCCGTTGGCCACAACATTGTAAATGAAATGAAATAATCAAGGAAGGAAATAATACGCCCAATGGTTTGATTACAGTACAATTCAATATGCCTCCCTGCTACTTCGACGCACATTTTACAACGATGTAATAGTGACCTTTGGACTCTGTTCAGGATGTGTGGTGTATCGCGAACGACCTGGAAAGCTGTGTGTATTCTTGGCACAAGTCCATCTTTTCTTTCTACGGGGTTCGCATAGTAGTCAATTTGTGCAGAACAAACTGTACACTGCTTACTGGGCCTGGGGAACAACTATGCGAAACGAACGAGAAACTTGTGCATTTCCTCTGTCTCCCACTTTCCACTTCCCCTCCCTTCCCTTCCCACCTCTGACGCACAGCAACAGGCAGCGGCTGACTCTCTGGCATAACAAATACGGCACGTTCGTGAACTTGAATCGCACGCCCGTAAGTAATAAAGTAAACTTATTTTCTTCAAAAGAAAAAAAGATTCTCCGCCAATCCGATTGCACCATCATTCTTAACATAACACGAAGAGCATCCCTAAATTTTTTGTCGGTATAGTTCTGATACTTCCTGTATACATACCTAAAAGTGTTTGGAAAATTGTGGGATTAAGCACGTTATGTGATGGGGCGTGTCGTCCTGGTGTAAGTCCTAGAGAGAACTGAACACACACACAAGCAATTCAATTTCTTGTTTATAATAATGATGACGCTGCCTACGCTGTGTGTCGAACCTGGGATGAACTGTGCCATTTCATGTCCTGGTAGTAGTGCATATAGTGAAGTACGAGCTGCAATTAGTGTTTATGTTTCATTCATCACCAAGAAGTTGATCTCACTACGGCAATTGAGAAGTCTCGGAAAGGAGGGACAATGAATTTTTGGGCAAGTAGGATTATGGAACCAGTAGATGACACTTTGAGGGAAAAGTCAGACACAAATATTAATATTTAATTTTCATACAGGGTATACCATGAAATTTATTATTGATTAGATTTCTTCCGTAATTTTTACATACAATATAATGAAAGTCATAAATGAGTTCTCCCCAAGTATAAAATCAAACAAGAAAAACATCTATGACAAGTCACCAGTAGACTCCCAGTAGACGCAGACGAAGAATACACCCGCCTGTCGTAAGAGGCGACTAAAATGGAAGTCCAAGGGATCATCGAATTAGAACCATGAGGCTACTTGGAATTAGTACCATTACGCAGGGAACAACGTGGGTCGTTTATACTTGCGCGTAGTACCACTACGTTAGGTACAAAATAGGTTTGTGAGTAGTAGCAACAGAGTGCTCTGCTGGCTTTTACAGTACCTGTGATTAGTACCACTATATGAGCAGCACCGTGGGAGAGTGACACCATGGGTCTGCCTTCCCTATGATTACCTATGTGAGGAACACCATAGGTTTGCGTTGCCTGTAAATGGAGCCGCTATGTGAGGAACACCATAGGTCTGCGTTGCCTGTAAATGGCGCCGCTATGTGAGGAACACCATAGGTCTGCGTTGCCTGTAAATGGCGCCGCAATGTGAGGAACACCATAGGTTTGCGTTGCCTGTAAATGGCGTCGCAATGTGAGGAACACCATAGGTCTGCGTTGGCTGTAAATGGCGCCGCTATGTGAGGAACACCGTAAGTCTGTGTTACATGTGCTCATTAAGTTACCTGTCAGTAGTACCATAATGTGTCGAATACCGCGAGTCTACGCTACTTTTGATTAGTACCGCAACATGACAAATACCATGGTTCTACTTTCCTAGCGATAAGTACCATTATGAGAGGCCGATGGTCTAGATTTTGGATCCCTTCAGACTACAAGCATCATCATTTCAGTATTATGCTATAGATGCAGTCCCTTGGTCAGTAATACTATTGTTAAACGCTAGTTTCTGGGAATGCGAGGCATTGCGGGTCAGATCCACTGATTGTTTTAAATTAATATCAATCCATTCATTCTTCGTCATCACGTTTCGAATTCTGGTCAGTGAATGATCTTGGATTTTTAAATTGTCATTAGATTTTGTCTCATTTCGTACCATTACGGTCCGATGACCTAGATTTTCTTCTTTTTTCTGCTCAAATTTTAACTGTTTCTTGGCCACCTTCTTCTTCAACATACCGCTCAAACATGTGGAGTTGTGATTCATTTTTTCTTGAAAGCATGATCATCACTTATGTATTGACACTTCGAGTAACACTAATGTAAAAAATGTCTATCGGAAAAACATACTATCTCAATGTATCTTTGAAACAATTTAATTAGAAAAACGTTTTTGACCCGTTCGCTAACTCAATTTTTAACGCGGTTCATTCCATTATGAATATGTGCTCGTCGTTTTTCTTTGCAAAATCCCTTCTATACAATTCTATGCTTCGGATGAAAGTGTCTTCAAATACATCTTTATAATTTATATAATATCAATACATCAATGTTTGAAGTGAGAAAATTCATTTTCTCAAGAAAGGCCTTGCTTGCTTGTGCTCGTCTGAATGTTATGCCATCCTTACTTGTTTTTTTTTGCTACTTGCTGTACGTCGCACCGACACAGATAGGTCTTATGGTGACAATGGGGCAGGAAAGGCCTAGGAATGGGAAGGAAACGATCGTGGCCTTAAGGTACAACCCTAGAATTTGCCTGGTGTGAAAATGGGAAACCACGGAAAACCATTTTCAGGGCTGCCGACAGTGGGGTTCGAACCCATCCTTAGTTTTGCCATCGTTAGTTATTCTACTAACCAAGTGAAAATATTCAACTATATCCTTTAAGACTTCATTTCCTAATCTGATACATGAATATGATAATATTCAGAGATCATCATCATTGTACAGTTCCAGTTTCCCAGGTACTGTTAATGAGCCTCTTCCACTTCTTCCTGTCCATATACAACTTGTCATGGAGAACATCCCCCACTGTTCATCCTCCGGTAACTAGATCAATCTTGATCATGTCCATCCATGTGGTTTTAGGTCTTCCTGCAAGTTTTTTCCCCTTCAACTGTCTTTCCAAATTTATTCTGGCTGTTTTTGTAGGCTTCATCCTCATCACATGCCCGTACCACCGTAGTCTGGATGTGCCAATTCGGTCTAATAGGGATGTCTTTATTCCAGCTTATTTCCTCATCTCCTCATTTCTTGACTTGTCCATCTTCGTCTTCTGGATGGTGGATCTAAGAAATTTTATCTCTGATGCTTGCAGCATTTATGAATCTCTTTTCGTGAGGGTGCACGCTTCAATACCATAGGTAAATATTGGTATGAAATAGCTGTTAAACATCAGTTTGGCAGGTTTTGGAATCATGTCGTCCCATAAAAGTGTTCTTACTTGTTGGTATAATTCTGATCCCTTTTGCACTCTGTTTCTAATTTCTCTTCTGACCAAATTATCACTGGAGATACACTTCCAAGGTAAGGAAAACTATCCACACACTCTAGCTGGTGGTCTCCTAGTTTTACACTTGCTGGACGTCCTTCTCTGTTCACTGCCATCACCACTGTCTTGGTCTCGTTGATGTTGAGATTATATGATTGGAACTGGGATTTTCATACGTTGAGTCTGGTCTGTACTTCCTCTTCTGTTTCACCCCAAGTCATGATATCATTAGCAAAGGTCACTGCATTCAGTTTACCTAACTTTTCCTTGACGTTCTTCATTATATTGTCCATAAAAGTGATGAACAGTAGTGGGGACAGTGCACTTACTTGCTGAACTCCACTCTTAGTCTCAAACCATGATGATCGACCTTCCCCAATTCGTACGCAGCTAGTACCGTCTTTGTACAACATCTGAATTTCCATTACCAGTCATTCAGGCACATTTCTTTTCCTCAGGCACTATCAGATCTTATCTCTTATAACACTATCATAGGCTTTTTTCTATATCCAGGAATACAATGACCATCAGTATGCGGGTGCTGATAATTAGATCCATTGTTGATCTGTTACTTCTGAATCCATATTGCTCCTCCTCTAACTGTGGTTCAATGATGGTTCTCAATCTTCTTTCTATGATTTTCTCTAGAATTTTTAGCACATGAGACAGTAGTGTTATTCCTCTATAGTTGGTGGGTTTCCATCTGCTGTCTTTCTTAAACAAGGGAATTTTTATTTATTTTTGCTAGGGGCTTTACGTCGCACCGACACAGATAGGTCTTATGGCGACGATGGGATAGGATAGGCCTAGGAGTTGGAAGGAAGCGGCCGTGGCCTTAATTAAAGTACAGCCCCAGCATTTACCTGGTGTGAAAATGGGAAACCACGGAAAACCATCTTCAGGGCTGCCGATAGTGGGATTCGAACCTACTATCTCCCGGATGCAAGCTCACAGCCGCGCGCCTCTACGCGCACGGCCAACTCGCCCGGTAAACAAGGGAATTATAACGCCCTTGCTCTAATCTGCAGGAATTGTGTTGTCTGTCCATACGACATTTAGTACTCTGTGCAGCCATTGTATACCCTGATGCCTGCTGCGTTTACCATGTCTGCATTCACTTCATCTGCACCTGAAATTTTTTCTTTATTGCATAGATTTTAAGGCAGTCTCAGTTTCTGTCCAGGTGATGGGAGGTTCCTCATTGTAGGCTTGAATTTCCGGTTCTGTATTTTGTTCTTGAACTGGTCTATTCAGTAGGTGGTCGAAATGGTTCTTCAGGACTTCTCTCATGTCACTTTCTGTCCTAACCAAATTTCCATTTTCATCTTTAAGTGCCTTTATGGTATTCATTGGTTTCCTTTTACCCCTGATAACACTATAAAGTTGTTTCTTATTTCCTCTGCTGTCTTCCTCCAGTTTCTGAGTGAATATATTACACTGACTGACAGAGCAAATGCAACACCAAGAAGGAGTGGTCAGAACTTTATGCCAATTGCAGGGTAGACTGACGTCACTGAGGCATGCTCATGATGTGAAATGCGCCGCTGTGCTGCGCACGTAGCGAACGATAAATGGGACACGGCGTTGGCGAATGGCCCACTTCGTACCGTGATTTCTCAGCCGACAGTCATTGTAGAACGTGTTGTCGTGTGCCACAGGACACGTGTATAGCTATGAATGCCAGGCCGCCGTCAACGGAGGCATTTCCAGCAGACAGACGACTTTACGAGAGGTATGGTGATCGGGCTGAGAAGGGCAGGTTGGTCGCTTCGTCAAATCGCAGCCGATACCCATAGAGATGTGTCCACGGTGCAGCGCCTGTGGCGAAGATGGTTGGCGCAGGGACATGTGGCACGTGCAAGGGGTCCAGGCGCAGCCCGAGTGACGTCAGCACGCGAGGATCGGCGCATTCGCCGCCAAGCGGTGGCAGCCCCGCACGCCACGTCAATCGCCATTCTTCAGCATGTGCAAGACACCCTGGTTGTTCCAATATCGACCAGAACAATTTCCCGTGGATTGGTTGAAGGAGGCCTGCACTCCCGGCGTCCGCTCAGAAGACTACCATTGACTCCACAGCATAGACGTGCACGCCTGGCATGGTGCCGGGCTAGAGCGACTTGGATGAGGGAATGGCGGAACGTCGTGTTCTCCGATGAGTCACGCTTCTGTTCTGTCAGTGATAGTCACCGCAGACGAGTGTGGCGTCGGCGTGGAGAAAGGTCAAATCCGGCAGTAACTGTGGAGCGCCCTACCGCTAGACAACGCGGCATCATGGTTTGGGGCGCTATTGCGTATGATTCCACGTCACCTCTAGTGCGTATTCAAGGCACGTTAAATGCCCACCGCTACGTGCAACATGTGCTGCGGCCGGTGACACTCCCGTACCTTCAGGGGCTGCCCAATGCTCTGTTTCAGCAGGATAATGCCCGCCCACACACTGCTCGCATCTCCCAACAGGCTCTACGAGGTGTACAGATGCTTTCGTGGCCAGCGTACTCTCCAGATCTCTCACCAATCGAACACGTGTGGGATCTCATTGGACGCCGTTTGCAAACTCTGCCCCAGCCTCGTACGGACGACCAACTGTGGCAAATGGTTGACAGAGAATGGAGAACCATCCCTCAGGACACCATCCGCACTCTTATTGACTCTGTACCTCGACGTGTTTCTGCGTGCATCGCCGCTCGCGGTGGTCCTACATCCTACTGAGTCGATGCCGTGCGCATTGTGTAACCTGCATATCGGTTTGAAATAAACATCAATTATTCGTCCGTGCCGTCTCTGTTTTTTCCCCAACTTTCATCCCTTTCGAACCACTCCTTCTTGGTGTTGCATTTGCTCTGTCAGTCAGTATACATGCCTTGGACTTTTCTTCTGCAACTGTTCTTTTAACGTTCAGTTTCTTGTTCCGGTATAATTGTTCGAGGTTTCTGATTTTTGCCTCGTCTGTAGTAAGATGCGGTTTATTTTTCTCCCGATCCGTTTCTTTCCGCAAGAGATTTCTTTCCCTGATTGCTACTCTCACTCTTTCATTCCACCAAGGTGTTCCCTCCTCACTTGTTTTCAAACTTGTCTTTCCACAAACTTCAGTTGGTTCCTTAACCAATGTGTCCCTTAGTCCGGTCCATTCTGCCTCTCATGTCTTGGGAATAGGGTTTTTATCCGGTTCTGATACTCAGTTCTCTTATCTGTTTTCTGGAGTTCCCATACTTTGATTTTTGGCATTTTCCTGTTCTATACTTTTGGCACATTGAAGTTTCTCAGGTCCGCTACTAATAGACGGTGGTCACTGTCAAGGCTCTCGCTGGGTATTACTCTGACATCTGTTACTATTCTACTCCTTTCTTCATCTGAGATGGTATAATCAATTACAGGCTTTTGTAGCCCATCCCAACTGTATCGTGTTATCTTATGGCTCTGTCTCTTCTTGAACCAACTATTTTTCACCACCAACCCTATCCTCACACTAAATTCAAGAAGATGTTCACTTTCTATATTTCTTCCACCATATCCACGAGGTCCCATTACGTTCTCATATCCTGTTATATCTGTCCCAGTCTGTGCATTCAGATCTCCCATAATTATTACTCTTTCTTTACTAGTAACTTTTCCAGATCATCAAGAAACTGGTTCTTATCCTCTTGACAACAGCCAGTTTGAGATACATACACCTGTACCAAAGTTGGTTTTTCTTTCCGTAAATGCACAGTCGGCTTTATTATTCTCTCACTAACATACTGAATGTCAGAGTCTCCTTCTAGATCTTTAAAAAAAATGTTATTTGTTCGGGGCGTCAACCTAGAAAGATCTTCTATATCTTTACTTATGATGAAACCAATACCATTCCTCATCTCTTTGTCATTTCCATGCCGATACAGTGTATACTGTTTTGTTAATTTCTTCATTCCTTTCCCTCTCCCTTTGGTTTTACTTAGCCCCTGTATCATTAATTTCTTCCTTTCCATGAGGTCCACTAGTTCTTCACATTTTCCTGTGGGACTAAGTAAGTTTATGGTCCCAATCCGTGTTAGTCTCCCCCGGGATTTTTGCATTTTTCCAAGACCCTGTCTATCATCAGGCCGTAAACCATCATCCCTGACATGAGTCTGCTCATACTGGAGTCTTAGATTAGGTGATAAATGGGTTTCGAAGCTCTTATGTGGTTTTTCTTGCTAGTTGCTTTACGTCGCACCGACACAGATAGGTCTTATGGCGACGATGGGACAGGAAAGGGCTAGGAGTGGGAAGGAAGCGGCCGTGGCCTTAAGATACAGCCCCAGCATTTGCCTGTTGTGAAAATTGGAAACCAAGGAAAACCATTTTCAGGGCTACCGACAGTGGGGTTCGAACCTACTATCTCCCGAATACTGGATACTGGCCGCACTTAAGCGACTGCAGCTATCGAGCTCGGTCTTGTGTTTTGAAAGCTACTACAAATAAGCTCTTTTACTGGCTTGCTAGGCCTAATGTAATTGAGGATTTTCTTTCGGGGTTTACTCCCTTAGTCTTTGAGGATCCCTCCTCATCCCACAAGGCAGTGGGTTCCATCTGTACTACCCCTAGAGGAATGGGTTGCTTCCTCCGCCAGCTCCACCATACCGAATCATATTCTCCGCTTTTGCTGCCGTTGAGGTCTGTATACGTTACCCTGAGCTGCGACCCTTTTACCAGATGTTACACACCGGGTCAGTCTGCTCTGGGACTCTCATAGGCAGGAGCACCACTCCCTGGGCAGGGTAGCCTCTAAGGGGGTCCCTACCCGTTACCTGTAATATTCAGGGATATGAGAAGAAAATGTGTTTAATATCCCACGCTCACCCACCCTACAAGTGCGTTTCCATGGTTTTTGGATAATAAATACTACATCCCTGAGAAAAAGGGTATAGAACACATGCGCGGTATCCCTGCTTGTCGTATAGAATGTCGTTAAAAGAGGGTATCCTTGAGGTTCTCAACTTGGGAGCATAGGTAGGCGACCAGGTGCCCCTAGTTGAGTCTGATGTTTTCACTTCTACCATAGTCTACTTATCACTTTCAATTTCTCTACTCGAACTAATTTTCTCCGCTTTCTTCCCTTTTGACTGACGCTAATAGGTTTGCGAGGCCTTGCAAATACAGCATTTTTACGCCATCTGAGGTGGTGGTGATGATTATTGTTTCAAGAGGAAGTGCAACTGAGCAACTATCCTCTATAAAACACTAATCAGAGAGAAAAATGGAAAGGAACCGAACTTCGAACAGTGAAGGTATCGGCCAAAGGAAGAAAATGGCCATGAAGGACGAGAAAGTGAAAGACTCCCTAGACCTCCATATGTAATACCGTCTGGGTCGGAATAGAACAGGAGTTGATCAAGGGAGAACGGATAGGATATATGAAAGTGATGAGCCTGGCACAAGTAAGTATAAGCAAGGCCAGGTCTCAGCTAAGGGCCCCGTGGTCACCGAAGCACACTGCCAAGTTAAGGCAAGGGATACCGTGGGTGTTATTCTACCGCCCTTTCCTTTCCTTTGCTTGTACCTTCGTCTTCAAAGAGTTAAACTTTTACTTTTTTCTGATTACAGGATTATTATCTCCTTGTATTTATCAATCAACGTCATCTTCGTCTCCATGTTGAAACTGAGCTAGTACGCAACATACAGGTCTCTACCACTTCCCTCTTGCCACAAATCTATACATATATAAAATGAGAGTCTTGTCTGTACATTGCTCAGAATTAAAAAAAGTATGGTATTTCTGTATCGGCTGTTTCCACAGTAACAAAGAAATGCACTTTTTAATTTTTCATCATCTCTGTCTGTCTGTATATGTGGGCATCATGAGAAAATTGCTGAAGAGAATTTGATGAAAATCGGTATGAAAAGTCGGGGAATAAAGCACTCCAGTCTAGGCTATAAATAATTTTATTCACTCTGGATGAAATGGTAGTTTACGGGAAGGTGCCTAAAATTTAATTTTGAAATACCTGTGTTTCCGTCAACGATGGGTAGTAGTAGACCACGCGTCTCAACGGATATGTGGGCGGAGCCCAGATCCAATGGAGTACATTAGCCCTTCGGCCTTGTGGGCCTTGAGTGCTGCTTTCGGCAGTTTGGGGGTTGGGACAGAATGGTTTTGAGGGATGGTGGTACCTTTGAAGTAAATCAAACTGGCCAGAACATGACCTGCACCCTGGATGGTGGGAAAGGTGGCATGGGGTCTCTGGTTAGAGTCCAGGGAGTTAATAATTTCCCGTTATTGGGAGTATGTAGAGTTAATTCATGATAGCTCAGGGGCAGTAAAAATAGTGTGGGAAAATGGTCACCCATCCAGTGGGTGACCACTCCGAATGTTGCTTAACTGTCAGAATAGTTAATTATTGATTGGAATGCGGAAAGGCGAGTGTGTATTAGGGATCTAGTTCATTTTTATACTACAGGCAAAAACAAACATACAGCCCCTCAGGAAGATAGCAGTATCAATGTGTTTCACTGCACGGACAAATGACAATGCGTGTAAAGAAAATAAATTTAAGGACATTCATTTCTTTGCTAATGGCTTTACGTCGCACCGACACAGATAGGTTTGTGGCGACGATGGCATAAGAAAGGTCTAGGAGTTGGAAGGAATTAAGGTACAGTTCCAGCATTTGCCTGGTGTGAAAAAAGGGAAACCACGGAAAACCATCTTCAGGGTTGCCGACAGTGGAATTCGAACCCACTATCTCCCGGATGCAAGCTCACAGCCGCGCGCCTCTAACCACAAGACCAACTCACTCGGTATTCATTTATGTATTATATGGAATACATGCAGTAATAATATAAATTTAAAACTGAACAAAAAATTTACAATATGTGCAAATACACATTGCAAGGGAACAATGAAAAATATCTTAAATTCGTAGATCCAGTGACTATCCTCTGAATAGCAGAAGGCGATGTAAGAAGAAAGTCGGAAACTTCTTCATATTCTCGAGCTCGACACACATACGTGACTTACTGAATAGATTGAGAAGGAGCACCACAGTCACCCTGGTAGAATGGCATTTCATCGCACTTCAAGAGGGAATTTGCAAAGAATAGGGACAAATTCATATTCACAATGGAATGAATCGTGGTGCAAATTGTGTTAGTGAACACGTCCGAAATGTTTTTCAAGTTACATGATTTCAAAAATATGTTGAGGGATTATTTTCTTTCCTACATACTTCTGTAAAATTTGTTTTACATATGTCATCCAGAAATTGTTTCCATATTTCTTTTCTTGTAAAATAAACGTATTTAGCCAAGAAATATGAGCATGAGAACGACGAAGCAATCATATACCGGTCAGAGTCATTAGCTCAGCAGCAGCGCTCGAAAGGGTGGTTAATATTCTTTCTCCCGCCGCTTGTGAGGTTCAGTCTGTGATAAAGTTTCTGCGACCTGTGGGTGGGAGCGGCAGAATACCCTGCCTGTCGTAAGAGGCGACTGAAAGCGGCCCCAAGGGCTCTGAAATTTGGAGCATGGGTTGGCGACCACGGGGCCATTACCTGAGTCCCGGCATTGCTTCAATTTTTGTGCCAGGTTCCTCACTTTCATCTATCCTCTCTGACCTTCCTTGGTGAAATCTACGGTATTCGAACACTCGAGGCCTAGGGAGTCTTTCATTTTCACGGCCTTCATGGCCTTTGTCTTTTATTGGCCGATACCTTCATTTATGAAATGTCGGATCCCTTCCATTTTTTCTCTCTGATTACTGTTGTATCAATGATGGTTGTCCAGTTGTAATTCCTCTTAAGACAATAATCATCCAGTAATCGGGAGATAGTGGGTTCGAGCCCCACTGTCGCAGCCCTGAAGATGGTTTTCCGTGGTTTCCCATTTTCACACCGGACAAATACCGGGGATGTACCTTAATTAAGTGGAGTCGGAAACCAAAAAAAATTAAAAATGACTTTTTCCTGTTGCCTCATTCAATTATTTGGACTCTGTTGATTAAAATGGTGTACAATTTATTTTAATACGACACATGGAAGCATTTTAAAGAAATATTTTAAAATATCAACCATTCCATCCTAGTTCTGTACTTGTGGAAAGGGTGTAAATATAAGTAGTAAAAATATCAAAGCTCTAAACTTAATACTTCCGGAGATAACGGGTCATCTTTTCTGTCAAATTAACATTACCAAGATAGGGCTTTCCGACTCCCCTTAAGGCCACGGCCGCTTCCTTCCACTTCCTAGGCCTTTCCAATCCCATCGTATAAGACTTATCTGTGTCGATGCGTCGTAAAATAACTACCAAAAAAATGACAATAATGAGCATATTAGTCATGATCGAAACTACCAAGTTGGCGTCAGAAAGCCAACGCCTCAACAGTCTGAGCCACTCAGCCCGGTGTTGTAAGTTTCTAGCGAGCTTGAAAGTGTTTCATTAAACCATGTCCACTTTCATTTGTCAGTACACTTCGTTTCAGTTTAATGGTATGTACAACAGAGTCAATATAAAATTAATAATATCGATCGAAAAGCAAGTGCGAGATCAAATGCGTGTGGGTATAATACTGTTTGTATTGAAAACATGGATGTTGTTACTTGGTATGACATTTGCAATAACACGCCTGTAATTAAACTGGCTTGCATCAGACAGGAGGTGGCGCTCCCTTTACACCTGTTAACCACTCTAGTGCCTCACATTCACTTGACCAGTGAACCGTACAGTTTACTGAACGTACGTACTCTGCCCCTTGTCGACCCCACCCGGGACGCAGAAAGTCTACAGTAATAAAACCTGCCAGCATATCTGATTGCCCTACAAATATTACATATTTTTACGCGTCATTTCACTGCCTTTTGTATTCGATACCTTTGACGTGTGTTTGTTTCACATTAACTTTGAATTCTTCGTTGTCTTTGTTCTTGTGTTGAATCTACCCGATAACGTCGGACAGAATGAAAACAATCAGATTGAAAGGCAACTTTCACTTTTTGAAAGAAAAACATTACATTCCTCCTTCTATGATTGAGATTAGTATGTTTTTGTAATAAGGATAAGAAGAAGAAGATTTTTATTAGTTTGATGACCAATTAGGCGGCCCCGTGGTGTAGGGGTAGCGTGCCTACCTCTCACCCGGAGGCCCCGGATTCGATTCCCGGCCAGGTCAGGGATTTTTACCTGGATCTGAGGGCTGGTTCGAGGTCCACTCAGCCTACGTGATTAGAATTGAGGAGCTATCTGACAGTGAGATGGCGGCCCCGGTCTAGAAAGCCAAGAATAACGGCCGAGAGGATTCGTCGTGCTGACCACACGATACCTCGTAATCTGCAGGCCTTCGGGCTGAGCAGCGGTCGCTTGGTAGGCCAAGGCCCTTCAAGAGCTGTAGTGCCATGGGGGGATTCCAATTAAATACTTGTATCGTTTTCGGAGAAACCGAGGTGCCAGAATTTTGCCCTCCACGAGTAGTTTTACGTATGTCGATAAATTCATGCCTTAAAAAAGAATTGATTCACAAATCGATACACTTGAGCGGTATGAAGAAGAAGAAGAAGAAGCAGAAGAAGAAGAAGAAGAAGAAGAAGAAGAAGAAGAAGAAGAAGAAGAAGAAGACAGTAACCAAGCAGTAGTTAGAATTCCTGATAAATCAGCCACTGTACAATATGTACAACACTATTACAGGTTGAAGTCAGTTGTATGAGAGATGCGATGCTGGTGCTTCTTCATCTTCTCCTACTGCGAATTATTCCACACCAAGTAAACGGGCGAGGAGAGAGCAGAAAAAGAAGACACCATGGAAACAGATTATTTAATTTCTTTTGATATCTGAACTGTATTCAGGAGAGAAAGAAAAGAAAATGTTCGACTCTTTGAAGATGAAGGTACGAACGAAAGATAGAAAAGGGCCAGCGGCGCAGACTTTGGGGAGGGGGGACAAGACGTTTCCTGCCCCCACCAAAAATGTTCTTAGGGGAGCAGAACTTGATTCATAAATAAATATTTTAAAGGAGTGTTTTATGTACGATGTTATCAAAAAATAAGCACAAGTAAAAAAACAATCTAGAACTTTCTTCATAAATGTTACGGGTTTTTGGTGGTTCAGCAGAGGTGAAAGAAGGTGCGGGCTGGAACAGGCCTCAACTACAAAATTAAAGTTAATTTAAAACTTTAACAAAGGTTATATTTCTTATCAAAATCAACAAATAACAACAACAGAGTAACAGGTACCAAGTAGCAGGAAAACAAGTTAAGAAATTACATTTGCTGGGGTTCAAGCCCCGGGTGAATAATTAATGAGCTCCAAGCTCCACTTTACCAATATCCAACCAGACTACCTGGGGCTGAATTCCCCTGAAATCAAAGAGCACTTGCTCTCACCTAACAAATTCCGGCCTTCTAGAGGCACTCAAAACCCAATTCGAAACGAGCGAACCGGCTCTCAGTTACTCACGCCTATTCAAGGCATCCTCGACTCTTACAATCACTTGCCTGCAGGCACAACTTTCTAATTTACACAGGGGTGTCATGTACCCAACCTACTGGGCCTACTCAGAAAAGGAACAAGTTAATTACATGGCCCAACATACCAAATTGACTGGAGGCGTAGCTTGCACTCCTAATACACTTTTAAAACCTACTTGGCACTAGGCCGCTTACGCAAGGACCAATCCCATACTAAGGAGGTGACTCGTATAAGAAAACTTTATTACATTAAGAAAAGAAGAAAATCGGTAATGAAAACTTAGTCACCTCAAAACAATATGAGTGGGAGCTCGAGAGGGTAAGGCACTCTCTATCCCAATCTGTAGTTAAAGAGACGGAGTTTCTACCAAATGTCTTTTACATTTTAAAGGTAGGTTACATGAGAAAAGTTTCGAACCTGCCCCGCGGGTTAAACTGCTGAGCTAGCAAGAAATAAAGTTATTAAACGGCCATTACCTTGTTGATGAAGTGCTGCCCGAAGAAAGAGGCGCTTCCCGCCCCCTGCTACATATTCACACACTAAGCAAGATGTCGATGGAGTGGCCACGAGCCATGAACCTCAGCAGTTTTATACCCACAAGGAAACTTCGAGACCTTTCATGAAATAAAAGCAGCACACCCCTTCCCTTTATTGGCTAACATCAAAAGTTACACACAACATGAACAAGAAACCTAGGATTGGAGGAAAATTAATTTAGAAAATTCGGGATTGGCTGAATTCAAAACTGGCGAAAACAGAGATCGATATTGCCAACCCAAAAACTGAAAGAAAGAAATTTAACAAAGAACAAACTTATGGATACAAGGTTTCTTCAAAAAACAGTTCCTTCACTTCGCACCAGAGTGCACAATCGTAGTCTTTTCTCTGTAGAGACATCTAGAAGAGAATGTCCACATTTCTTGATACAGGGTAAAACAAACACAATTCGAAATAGACACAGTTCAGAACACTTCAAAATTACAAAATTTACAGGGGTGACATCTTCCGAGAAACCGCTGAGTTAATTAAGTTTGTTAAAGTTCAGGCTTTCTCCTGTAGAGGAGTTTCAACTGGCGCAATTTTTGAATTAGCGGGGTGGAGGTGTACCGCCCGGTACAATAAATACATTTTCTTAATAATTTTGCCCCCGCAAAATGTCCCCTCCTAGTTCCCTTAAAATGTGGAGTTTGGTAGTCATCGGAGGCTCCTAAGGCGTTAAATCTGGAGAAGATGATAGATGGTTTTATGTCAAGAAATGAGATTAGAAACTCAATAACTACATTTTCCAATGCAGACTGTTCAGGTGGTACATCTGGTGGTAGAGTTTTTCATATTTCGTATCATGAAAAGCATAATATTCAGTAATAGAACAATTATTAGGAAAAATTATTTATCAAGCGAGTTGTAATTTTTTTAATTGTGGTTATTTTTTGATAGCTTCGTACATAAAACATTACTTTAAAATATTTGTTTATGAATCGTGATCTAGTTTTCTGTTTACTTGCGAATATTATTTAAAGACTCGTTCAAAAATGTACTTGAGAAACAAGTTCTCCTGTATTACTGTTGCGTAATTTTTCCGGATTTTTTTATTTTTTATTTTTTTTTCTAGTGGCTTTACGTCGCACCGACACAGATAGGTCTTATGTCGACGACGGGACAGGGAAGGCCTAGGAGTGGGAAGGAAGCGGCCTTTGGCCTTAATTAAGGTACAGCCCCAGCATTTGCCTTGTGTGAAAATGAGAAACCACGGAAAGCCATCTTTAGGGTTTCCGACAGTGGGAATTGAACTCACTATCTCCCGGGTGCAAGCGCACAGCTGAGCGCCCCTAACCGCACGACCAACTTGCCCGGCAAAATGTTGGACTTGCAAGGCCTGGATATTGTTGTTGGTGTTCACAATTCCTCATCATTTTGTTGTTCATGGCTCAAGTGTTAAACGTCAGACGAGGCTGATGTACTGGAACACATTCAAATACAGTACTACCAGACTAGGGTGGCACCATGAACTAGGTGTGTCATAACTGCCTCGCACCCGGAGGCCTCACCCCGTCCAGGTCACGGATTTTTACCTGGAGCTGAGGGTTGGTTCGAAGTTCTCTCCTCTTTCATGAGAACTATCTGGTAGTGAGATTGCTGCCCCGGTCTAGAATGCCAGGAATAATGGCCAAGGAGATTCCACACCACCTCGTAACCTACAGGCCTAAAGCAAATACAGTAGAGATAATACAGGACAATTTGAGAGATATCAAGGGATAGCCATGAGAGCTCTGTCTATCGGTGTGACCTGGAGTTACTGATTATAGCATAAGAGCACGTGTATTACTTTGTGAAGATTTTAAAGTTATTTGTGCGTTTGCAATAAGTTAAAATAAGTAAATAGTAGCGTGTGTCTCTCAACATGAGTGGAAGGATATGTGCTGTGTTTCGCTGCAATAAATATGAAGTGCAGAAGGACTCGCGGTCTTTCTCCCGTTTCCCTCGTGACAAGAAAATGTAAGAAAATATTGTGTTTAAATATATATTATTTCAGTGACAAAGACATATTTATAGTACTTCCTAAGCTTCTGACCATATTTTAGCTGGTTTAATATATAATAAGTTTGTTTTATTGTAAAGTGCAGCAGTTAACCTTCAACACCGATGTGTTGTTGTAGGTGTGATCTGTGGGTTTTGAAATGTCTGACAAGTGATTTGGGTAAGGTATACAAAAAAGAAGGTGCATTTCGTGTGGCTATTCCGAGCCTAGTGCAGCCCGTGTAAGGCAGACCCTCCGACGAGGGTGGACGGCATCTGCCGGCTATGGGAACTGTCTGTTTTTAGGGGAGGATAGTGCTGTGTGTGAGTTGCAGGAATGTTGGGGACAGTACTGTACAATCACCCAGTCCCTGAGCCAGGGGAAATAACCATTTAAGGTTAAAATCTCCGACCCGGCCGGGAATCGAACCTGGTTCCCTCTGTACCAAAGGTGACTACGCTGACCGTTTAGTTAAAGAGCCTGACATCCACCGGTATGTATATAGGAGGTGAATTATACTTCGATATTAATTGAAATTGTCTGATAAAATATTAAATGCAAGTAATATACAACACGTCCGCCTCTGTGCTGTAGTGCTTAGTGTGATTAGCTGCACCCCCAGAGACCCGGCTTTGATTCCCGACTCTGCCACGTTAGAAAGTGGCACGAGGGGTAGAATGGGGTCCACTCATCCTCGGGAGGTCAACTGAGCAGAGGGGTTCGATTCCCACCTCAGCCTCACGAACCTGCTACGCAGGCGTAGCAGGGGGAGAGGTAATACTCCCACGTGGCGCGTCCCAGGTGGCGGATAGGGGGGTCCTAACCGGCTTGCCGGCGGACTTGAGGGAAATAAAATACCTCTCGCGGACCAAACACACCCCCCCCTCTGGGTGGGGGAGGCTGACGAATAATACACCAACGGTATCCCCTGCCTGTCGTGAGAGGCGACTAAAAGGGGCGACCAAGGGATGATTGAATTAGAACCATGAAACTACTTTTGATTCGTACCATCACGCGGGGAACACCATGGGTTGCCTGTACTTGTGAGTTGTACCACTATATTCGGTACGAAATGGGTTTGTGATTAGTAGCCGCAGAGAGTTGGTTCCCCTGTGGGTTTTCCAGTGCCCGTGCGTCGTACCCAGGTGAGCAACACCGCGGGTCTGGGCGTAGCCTGTGAGTTGTACCACTATATGAGCGACACCGTGGGTCTGCGTTGCCTTTGATTAGTATCCACTATGTGAGGAACACCACGGAGCCCGTGGGACCGGCATCAGTGCCTAGTACGCCTAGGTGAGGAAACTCATTGGTTTGCGTTGGCTATGAGTGGCGCCATTGTGTGCGAAACACCATAGGTCTGCGTCACCTGTACGAAGTACATTACTTGTGAGTAGTACCGTCTTGTGTGGAACACCGTGAGTTTCGCTACTTTTGATTAGTACCCCAACATGCCAATACCATGGTTCTACTTTACTCGCGACATGTACCATTCTGTGGGGCCTTAGACATGGATTTTGCACCCCTTTAGACATCCAGCATCATCGTGCTTTATGAGTGGTCTCTTGGTCAGTAATCAATTATGTATGAACTTTGAGTCTGATCCACTGTATTTTGGTTGTTTGTTTCCTTTTTTTTTTTTTTGGTGAGGTTCATGTCCATCCATTCATTCTTCATGTCATTATGTCCGGCTCCATGGCTAAATGGTTAGCGTGCTGGCCTTTGGCCACAGGGGTCCCGGGTTCGATTCCCGGTAGGGTCGGGAATTTTAACCATCAATGGTTAATTTCGCTGGCACAAGGGCTGGGTGTATGTGTCGTCTTCATCATCATTTCATCTTCATCACGACGCGCAGGTCGCCTACGGGCGTCAAATCAAAAAGACCTGCACCTGGCGAGCCGAACATGTCCTCGGACACTCCCGGCACTAAAAGCCATACGCCATTTCATTTCATTTCATTTCATGTCATTATTATTTTTTTGGTCAGTGGATGAATTTAACATTTTTGTTCTTTCATTTCGTACCATTAGGGGCCGATGACCTCGATGTTAGGCCCCTTAAAACAACAAGCATCAATCATCAACCACCTCAGCCATCCTCGAACTGGTTTTTGGTGGTGTCCCACTTCTTCTGCAAGTAAATGTTGCTGTGCTTGTTTAAATAGGTCTAACATCTAAGGTCATCAGCCTCTCCAGGTAAATGCCGGGATAGTAGTTAACTTAAGGCCATGGCTGCTTCCTTCCCTCTTCCTCGCTTACCCCTTCCAATCCACCCATCCGCCACAAGGTCCCTGTTCAGTATAGCAGGTGAGGCCACCTGGACAAGGTAGTGGTCCTCCACCCCAATTGTATCCCGGACCAAATGTCTTACGCTCCAGGACATTGCACTGAAGCGGTAGAAGTGGGACCCCTCGCTGAGTCCGAGGGAAACCAACCCTGGCCTGCAAACTTATTAAATAATAAATAATAATAATAAATTTTTATTATTATTATTATTATTATTATTATTATTATTATTATTATTATTAAAACATACAACACCATGCACTCATTCTTTTGAACGGCTATACAAAAGATTAACCCATCAATGACGTGTGTAATAGCCTGGGATAATATACACTACTGTTCTAAAATATTGCACGCCCCCATAGAATTTAGAGAATTCTAGTACAGAGCTTCTTAAAACGCATTAACCTTTGAAATTTCAAATATTTATTAAATTATGATATTCCACAAGTGAGAGGGAACCTTATAATGAAGGATAGGTTTGTATATAATATTATAATATTTTAATTCAAGGAAATATATCAAAAGTATGTACAATAACATGCCATCTCTCTAAAGATATTGAAGCTAAATAGTAAGTATTTTGATTAAATTGGTATTTAATTTGATCATACAGTAAAATATTGTGTTTCAAAAGTGACTTATTCAGTAGTCATACTTTAAATACTATTAGCATTTTGTTGGACCCCCCTTCGTTCGTATTAGCCTTCACTCTGTCGGGCATGGAGTCAATCAATTTTCGGATGATACTGATGTCAATTTCATGGTTCCACACTTTCACAACCACCTCCAATAGCTCTAGTTTTGTTGCAGGTTTCTTCTTCTGAACTCCTTTGCCAACCAGTCTCCACAAATTCTCTATTGAGTTAAGGTCTGGTGAATTTCCTGGCCATGGAAGTTCTTTGATACCCAATTCAGTCATGACAGAACGAATCTGAAATGATGCCTTTTTTTTATTTGCTTTACGTCGCACCGACACAGATAGGTCTTACGGCGACGATGGGACCGGAAAGGGCTAGGACTGGGAAGGAAGCAGCCGTGGCCTTAATTAAGGTACAGCCCCAGCATTTGCCTGGTGTGAAAATGGGAAACCACGGAAAACCATCTTCAGGGCTGCCGACAGTGGGGTTCGAACCCACTATCTCCCGAATACTGGATACTGACCGCACTTAAGCGACTGCAGCTATCGAGCTCGGTCTGAAATGATGGATTTGGACGATGTGTAACAGAAGTAACCTTAGAAATTGTGTTACAAAGATAAAATAACCAAAACTCACCTTCTTTGATGTGTGGCATGGAGCCAGATCTTGTTGGAAAATGCAATGCGCATCCTGGAAAGCATCACGTGCAGTGTTCATCAGAGGGCGCCGGATCACAACTTCATATTGATCACTGAACAACGTACAGCCTCCCAACACCTTGGTGTGTCATTGCTCCCCACACCATAACCGATGGAGCATGTCTCATTGTTCGCACAAGGCAGTCAGGATCCATCCTTTCATTGGGTTCACATCTGTGGTCTATCAGTCATCATGGAAAATCTGCTTTCATCTGAAAATACCAGCATTCTCCAATGGTCGATTGTCCAGTTTACGTGGAGTCTGGCCCATGCAAGCCTCTTTATTCCTCATTGCAGCAGTTAAAAATTGCTTTTTCTTGGCAACTCGAGCCTTCTTTCCCATTGCACAGTCTTTTCCTGACAACTGATGAGCTTGAATCGACTCCCATTGACTCTTGCCATGCTTTTGCCAATTCCATTGAAGTGGCACTCCTGTTTTTCCGGCTTAGTCTGCGAAGTATTCTGTCCTCCCTAGGCAAAGAAATGCGTAGGCGCCCGCTTCGTGGTAAATTTTCCGTATTTCCTCTGGTCATCAGCTTCTGCGGATTGCGACTCACAGCTGACCTCGAACAGTTTAATCTCTTCGCAATTTCACTGTTGTTTAGGCCTTTGTTGTGTAAAACCTCGATGCACTTTTTCTTTTTAGGGGCTAATTCATGAGTTTTACTATGAATGTAAATGCACACACGCACAGTAGAAAGAAAATTAAAAATCCAGCAGTATTTTCAGACCAGTACTTGTGAATGCGTACAACCTTTGATAACACAGAGCACATTCTGAGGCAATAATCGGCAGCGTGAGATCACATTGTTGCTAGACATTGTCGCAAGCCATAGCCAAAGAAAACGAGATACAAATACATGAGTAATATGAGCTATTTCTGCATTGAAGACATTTAAATATGTTACCGGTACTAACAAAATAATATTTTCACAATGAACGGCGTGCAATACTTTAGAACAGTAGTGTACAGAAATAGTAAATAGGAGTAAAGACCATGATTTCCGCAAATCTTAATCTGTGCGATGTTCAACTGCAGGAAATATCAGTTATTTTACGAGTCTTCCGAGAGCTAGGCGTTACTTACAATACGTTAAGGCTTGTTTCCCAGCGGTACACTTGTTCGGGCGACGAGCGGAAAGTGGCAAGTTAGCTGTAAGGAGGAGACAGAGCTAGGGGTGAGGGGAGGGATTGGAATGGAAAGAGGAAGGAGAAAGAGCAAGTAAACTTGGCCACTTTCCATGTTGGTAGAGCTAGCGAAAAACAACGAAGACAACAAGCCATGAAGGGAGCCCTGAGATTAGCTGCATTTGCCGGTTACGTGTCTGTTGCGGAGCTATTTGAAGTCGCAGGAAAATCCAAACTCAAACTGGATTATCTTCCGCAGCATTGCTGAGTCTTCATTCACTCATTCGTTTCCGTTCCTGTGAATCGAAAGCTGTGTATTGTGTTTAAAGTTTGTATTGTTCTCGGTTCTCTCCCGAATGAATACATACAGGGAATGTTGGAAGTGGTTTCGTGAATAACATGACTCACAGATAATAGTACTATTCTTCAATGGTTTGCTGTTTTCAAGATTTATGTTACAGCTTTCCTCTATTATTTACCCCTATAGGTGGGGGCGGTAGAATAACACCACGGTATCCCCTCTCTATCCCAACAGATGGCTAACCACGAACCTACTAAGCTGGCGTAGCAGGGGGAGAGGTTATAATCCCACGTGGTGCGTCCCAGGTGGCGGATACGGGGGTCCTAACCGACTTGCCGCTGGACTTCAGAGAAATAAAATAGCTCTCGCGGACCAAACACGCAACCCCCTGTGGGAAAGGGACGCAGACGAAGAGTACACCCGCGGTATCCCCTGCCTCTTATAAGAGGTGATTAAAAGAGGCGACCAAGGGGTGATCGAATTAGAACCATGAGACTACTTGTATTAGTTCCATCACGCAGAGAACACCATGGGTAGCTTTTACTTGCCCGTAGTACCACTATGTTAGGTACACGATAGCTTTGTGATTAGTAGCGACAGTGTGTGCTTCCGGCTGAGTTTTACAGTACCTGTCTGTCATTAGTACCACTATGTGAGCGGTCTGGGCGTTGCCTGTGAGTTGTACCACTATATGAGCGACACCGTGGGTCTGCGTTGCCTGTGATTAGTACTCTCTATGTGAGGAACACCACGGGAATACCGGTTCCCGTAACTAGTCACCTAGGTGAGGAACTTCTTCGGTTTGTGCTGGTTATGAGTGGCGCCATTGTGTGAGAAACAGCATAGGTCTGCGTTACCTGTACGAATTACAATACTTGTGAGTAGTACCATCTTGTGTGGAACACCGTGAGTTTACGCTGCCTTTGATTAGTACCGCAGCTTGAGAAATACTATGGTTCTACTTTACTAGCGACATGTACCATTCTGAGGGGCCTTAGGCCTGGATTTTGGACCCCTTTAGACATCAAGCCCCCTGGATTCAGGATTGTGCTTTATGAGTGTTCCCTTGGTCAGTAATTATGTTATTTAGGACCTTTTTCGAGTTGGATCTACTGTTTTTTGTTTTTGCTTTTGTTTTTTTGGGTTCATATCCATCCATTCATTCTTCATGACATTTTTTTTATTTTGGTCAATGGATGATTTTGAACTTTTTGTTGTCATTTCATTTCGTACCATTAGGGGCCGATGACCTCGATATTAGGCCCCTTTAAACAACAAGCATCATCATCATCATCATCATCATCATCATCAGAAGTCGAGTACTCTACCTAGCTCAGCAAGAAAAATATTATTTAAAATGTTCATACAGTTCCTGGCACAAAATATCCTCGGCTGAGTGTGCACAAGTACGACTTAAAGGAAGCAGTATATCATCATAGAGTCTCCCTGGCTAGTTAATGCTTCGAAGTGCGTCTGCAGCACACTTTCCTAATACAGTGCAAATGTCTATGATTTTGCAACCAGTTTAAATATTATGGTTGGCGTTAAACTTCAACGAACAGCAGAGAACAGTTAGAGCAAAGGAAGAATTTATTATTGTACCCTTTTTTTTTCAAGATAGAAACGAAGTAATATCCTGTAGAGACAAAAGGACAATTGTATAAAATGTAGATGTACAGTACGTGGCAGGGCAAGGAAGCTTGTTCATATGCATGACGTAGTAGCGCAGTTGAGTAATTTTTCCTTCTGCACCAAAGGGAGCAGATTTCATCGTGGATGTGGTCGGTGGCCTTGGAGATATTTAAGCGCGACAACTCTATTTCTTTAAACAAATCACACTATTTGTTATCGAACTAAGTCTCCTTTTGTAGGAAAGATTCGAGTTATTTTGAGGCTGGATCAGTGTATGTTAGCGAGATATAGCTCGTTTCTTTCAAGTACTCCAAAGATCTAAATAATTGAAATACTATTAGTATTAGTTCTGTTTAAACTCCCCGATCTCCTCCCCGAAGACTCTGGTCCATTAATTTCAACGCGAATTTTATTAAGATCTATCTTTACGCAAAGTTCGTCCCTGTGAGAAAATTGAAATTAATACTTTCCTTCCTGCCACCTCAGCATTCGCCTGGTGTGAAAATGGGAAACCACGGAAAAACCATCTTTAAGGCTGTAGACAGTGGGGTTCGAACCCATTATCTCCCGTATTCAAGCTCATGGTTGCGCGCTCATTACTGCACGGCCAGCACGCTCGGTGGAAGATCTCATACAGGCAGTTTACTTCCTCACCATGTTGGATCTATAAACTTATTCATCATAAGCGATACGTCTTTTATTTTATTCCACGAACGTACTACGCTGACGTAGCAGGGGGAGAGGTGATACTCCCACGTGGCGTGTCCCAGGTGGCGGATAGGGGGGTCCTAACCGGCTTGCCGGCGGACTTGAGGGAAATAAAATACCTCTCGCGGACCAAACACACTACCCCTTGTGGGTGGGGGACGCACATGTAGAATACACCCGCGGTATCCCCTGCCTGTCGTAATAGGCGACTAAAAGGGGCGACCAAGGGATGCTGGTATTACAACCATGAAACTACTATTGATTAGTACCATCACGCGGGGGACACCATGGGTCGCCTTTATTTACAAGTAGTACCACTATATCTGGTACACAATAGGTTTGTGATTAGTAGCAGCAGAGTGTGGTTCCCCTGTGGGTTTCCAGTACCCGTGATTAGTACCATTGTGAGAAACACCACGGGTCTGGGCGTTGCCTGTGAGTTGTACGACTATATGAGCGACATCGTGGGTCTGCGTTGCCTGTGATTAGTACCCACTATGTGAGGAACACCACGGGGCCCGTGGGACCGGCACCCGTGAATAGTACACCTAGGTGAGGAACACCATCGGTTTGCGTTACCTGTACGGAGTACAATACTTGTGAGTAGTACCATCTTGTGTGGAACACTGTGAGTCTTAGCTACTTTTGATTTGTACCCCAACATGACAAATAGCATGGTTCTACTTTACTCGCGACATGTACCATTCTGTGGGGCCTTGGACGTGGATTTTGCACCCCTTTAGACATCAAGCATCCTCGATTCAGGATTCTGCTTTATGAGTGGTCCCTTGGTCAGTAATAAATTCTATATGATCCTTTTTTTTTGTTGAATCCACTAATTTTTTTGCTCGTTTTTTGTTGTCGTTTTTTTGCTTCATGTCCATCCATTCCTTCTTCATGACGATTTTTTTCTTTTGGTCAGTGGATGATTTTGAATTTTTTGTTGTCATTTCATTTGGTACCATTAGGGGCGTATGACCTCGATGTTAGGCCCCTTTAAACAACAAGCATAATCTGCATCATCATCTTTTCTTTTATTACGGTGAGACTACGCTATATTCTTTCTATGACTCCTCTATTGTTAGTCGGCAGTGTTCAATACTTGACCATTCGTGTATTGGTTCATAATTTGTAGTTTTTATTTCGCCCGTTGATTCATTTCAATCATCATGTACCATCCGAGTTTGACAATTAAAACGGCATCGTATGTCTCCAACGCGAACAATTTTACATCCCACTTATTACTTCTACGGTTTTTGGAGACGCCGAGGTGTCATTTTGCCGAATTATCGCGCAGACACCCTAAATGACGTCTAAAGAGCCTGCATATGATAGTGAAGAAAATGCGATGAATAATAATAATAATGACGAATATCACTTTAACATTGCCACCAGGCAGAGTTTGCGACGTACCCACTCGGCCCACAGATGTGTGACAAATTTATGACGTGGCAGGTCACCTTAATATTAGTATAAATAAATGATATCTCATTGTTTCTCCATAAACAATATCCTATGGGCGCCAGCCTTCAAGGTTATGGCTTGAAAACGATAGTTGATAATTAATAATAATAATACGTAATGAGACTGAAAAAAACTCCCAGGGCTGGGGTGACGGGACACAAATCATTAAGTACACTAACTTGGAATTTAAAGATCATTAATAATAATTTCAGAAAATACAAATTAAAGTACATATTTATTAGGATGAAAAACGTGACGTAACGGCGTATTAACGAAATCTGAACTTTCGAAAACACAAAAATTGGATGAAATAAACTCTAAGAAAATCAACTGTTGCGTGAAGACTTGAAGTAAGTTATACCATTAGCTCACCATTTGTAGACTCTGTTATGTAGAAGCTGATGATTGATGGATCTTACGTACATGCGTCGTCATCTCTAGTTGTGGGTTCCAGTCCTACTTCTGCATCGTGTATAATACACCAGCTGTAATATGACTCTCCTGCCTTTAACACTTCCTACTGTACTCCTTACATAAAGTCGTAATGAGTCCTAATTTTAAAAGCAAAACCACCATGGGTTATGTTCATGGAGAGATTACACTTGTATTCTTCCGGATTACGGAACAGTAGCGTAACTAAATTCATAATAAAATTCTCCTCCCCTATACTAGTCAAAACCGGTCTCCCCTTGACTTTACCTCTCGTCATTGAGATAACAGATCCCAATGAGTGTAACTTTTGAGTAGTATATACTCAGATGCGAAGTGAACTACAGTAAGTTAAAATCTTCTCCGATGTGCAGACGTAGAATCGTCGTAAGAGTGTCTTCCAAGAGTACGAGTATGAGTGTGAATCTGAATACGAGTAAGAGTAAGAATGTCCTCTCCAGCTCTTGTCGGCGGGTATATATCCGTCAAAATCTCCCTCCATCAACCATATTACATGGTCCAGTAAGATTTGAGGTCACATCCCTTCTCCTATGTATTGCTAGGAATCCATCACGTTGCTTCATTACGTCCATTCACATAGGCTGAAATCAAAGCGTCAGGTAGCGAACTTCGAAAAGTAGACGTTCATAATGTTTCAACTGTCTCTTCATAAGGTGGAGAGCGTAAGGTCTCTCGCATCCTTGATGACGTACTTTTCTTGGAAATGGACTGAAATTAGCCTGCTGACTCTGGTCACTTCACAACGGCTATTGGAAAATTTACTGCAAGCTATTAATATGAATGACGTTGAAATACTTTACCCAATATGTGGTTCGTTCAGAATACGTTATAGCCGCGATACAATGAAATGAAATGAAATGATGATGTGAAATGGATGATTAAAACCCTATATATACATATTAATTTAAAAATGACCTATCAGTGATTAAATATATACATCTTATCAATTAATTATATAGTTCAATAATTGAATACATGCAGTGATGTCCCAAACATCACAAGTTCTGGAGTTGAATATGCTCAAATTTGTGTACACCTCAGTAGAGGGGTTTGGGCCATCGTCCAGCCAACGGTATCCACTAAATCAAACATTTCAAAGGGAGGAATCAGATTAGAATAAGCTAGGATTTGTTCGATAACCTAACGTGTCCCGTATTAAATACAGGTAGGTGCATTCGGAGCGAATTTTACTCATTCTTAGGAACATAGTTCAGAAGAGAATTGTTTTAAAATTCCACTCTCGGATATTCCAGAATCTGTTTTCCATATTTTTCTACAGCAAAACCAAAAGGTTCTGGAATGCTACCAAATATGAAGGCTGCGGATCAATCCTTCCAAATCCTAGGCCCTATCAATTACAAGTACATAGACCAAGACCTATAAAAAACACACAATATTATTATTATTATTTTAATTCATAATATACTTCCATTAATATCCATTCTAACTATTATTGGTTTTAACGGATGTCGGAGCGTCAGAATAATTTTGTCCCGGAAGTTTGTTCTTTAATATGCTAGAAGCCAAAACTTGGGAGTTGTCATGCATGCTAAAACGTCCTCAAGTATAACGGCTTCAGTTAAGATCGAACTCGTTAAAATTTAAGTAGACTCAAACATGTTAACACTCACTATCATACAGGGTGGTTAGCGTGATTAGCTGCCACCTCCTCGGAGGCCCGGATTCGATTCCCGGCTCTGCCACGAAATTTGAAAAGTGGTACGTGGGTTGGAACGGGGTCCACTCAGCCTCGCGAGGTAAACTGAGTAGAGGTGAGTTCTATTCCCTTCTCAGTCATCTTGGAAGTGGTTTTCCGTGGTTTCTCTCTTCTCCTCCAGGCAAATACTGGGATGGTACCTACTTTAAGGCCACGGCCGTTTCCTTCCCTCTTTCTTGTCTATCCCTTCCAATCGTCCCCTGCCCCACCAAGTTCCCTGTTCAGCATGGCAGGGGAGGCAACCTGGGCGAGGTACTGGTCCTCCTCCCCAGTTTTCCCCAACCCAATGTCTCACACTCCAGGACACTGCCCTTGAGGCGGTAGAGGTGGGATCCCTCGCTGCGTCCGAGGGAAAACCAACCCTGGAGGGTAACCAGATTAAGAAAAAAAGAAAGAAGGAAAGAAAGTTATTTAACATGCTAGAACCTTAGACTTGGAGTTGTCATGCTTAAATGTCCTCAAGTGTAACGATTCATTTAAGATCTAACTCGTTAAAATAGAAGTAGACTGAAGCATTTTGACACTCACTATCATACAGAGATGTTACAAACCCATTCTGTAAGACAACTTGAATGATTTTTAAGTGGCTCTTGTCTTTAGAATCATACATAATGTTGTGACAAATGTGAAGTTACTCAGGAATGTGTGTCCTGTTTATTTATTGTGAAAATGTCTTTAACAGTTATGTATTCATATAAAAACGAGGGATATTTATTGTTTTCGTATTTGTTGCAGGTAAGTGCTACTGTATTACGTCGCTCCAAACCTTCCAACACAGATCATGTTTCCAATCGCAGGTAAGACATGTTAATTTCTATTCTTCAATTTGAGAATGAAATGAAGAGAATGCTTATTTGCAATTTACGGTTTAAAGCTGGATAATTCCTTCGTATCCAGAAACTTATACTTTAGTTGTAACATTCCTTTATCCATGTCTGGCCATCAGATTACCTGTGACATAGTATCAAACGAAAATGAGCTTGAGTTCCTGGATGCCACGAACCTGCTACGCAGGCGTAGCAGGGGGAGAGGTGATACTCCCACGTGGCGCGTCCCAGGTGGCGGATAGGGGTTCCTAACAGGCTAGCCGGCGGACTTGAGGGAAATAAAATACCTCTCGCGGACCAAACACACAACGCCCTGTAGGTGGGGGACGCAGACGAAGAATACACCCACGGCATCCTCTGCCTGTCGTAAGAGGCGACTAAAAGGGGCGACCAAGGGATGATTGGATTAGAACCATGAAACTACTTGTGATTAGTACCACCAAGCGGGGAACACCATTGTTCGCTATTACTTGCGCGTAGTACCACTATGTTAGGTACCAAATAGGTTTGTGATTAGTACACGCAGGAGCACCGCGCGGTCAGGCTTTTACGGTACCTGTGATTAGTAGCACTATATGAGCGACACCAGGGTTCTGGCTTGCCTATGATTAGTACCCACTATTTAAGCAACACCACGGGATAGTACGAGTCCCTGTGGTTAGTACACTTATGTGATGAAAACCACAGGTTTGCGTTGCCTGTAAATGACGCTGCTATGTGCGGAACCCCATAAGTCTGTATTACATGTGCGAATTTCATAACCTGTCAGTAGTACCATAATATGTGGAATACTGCGAGTCTAAGATACTTTTGATTAGTACCGCACCATGACAAATACCATGGTCCTACTTTCCAAGCGATAAGTACCATTATGAGAGGCCGATAACCTATATTTTGGACCCCTTTAGCTTGCAAGTATCACCGCTTCAGTATTGAGCTATAGAAGCAGTCCCTTGGTCAGTATTACTATTGTTTTCCGTCAGTTTCCGAGACTGAGGCTTTGCGGGTCGGCTCCACTGATTGTTTTAAATTCATGTCCATCCGTTCATTTTTCGTCCTCACGCTTTGAATTCTGGCCAGTGGAGGATTTTGGATTTTATTTTTTCATTGCATTTCGTCTTATTTCGTACCATCAGGGGCGATGACCTAGATGTTAAGGCCCCTTAAAACAACAAGCATCATCATCATCATCATCAGTTCCTGGATGTACAGTGCCACACAGATGACGTGAGAAGGTAACATAGCCTCTGGCATTCAACGGGTAATATCCTACTGTATGACGTGAACGCTATTTTCCTCGTCTCTTTGGGAGCCTAACTTGGAGGACCACCTGTCTGGACAATCTAATCGGTATGCTCACTGCCCCTTTATATTGAAGTTGTAGAATATTTTAATGGGTTTATGAAATCCATTTTCGCAACACTCTTTCTGAAGGTTCGAATGAAAATGTATTCTTTATTGTGCTGCATTGTTCGGAACTCTCC
Organism: Anabrus simplex; assembly: GCF_040414725.1. Taxonomy (NCBI): domain Eukaryota; kingdom Metazoa; phylum Arthropoda; class Insecta; order Orthoptera; family Tettigoniidae; genus Anabrus; species Anabrus simplex. Next base: position 95,445,778 of record NC_090268.1, on the reverse strand, counting down.
AAGCATTTCTTTCTACATTGGTTTGTTAATGAAAGAGAAGCCACTTTTATGAAATCATTATCCAGCTTCTGCATAAGCTTGGTCATGCAAGTACTAAGACACACAATTTTCTCTTCATACGACATCACAGAGACCGAAACGAATGAAAATCGGTTGGAACAATTTTTCGTTAATATGATGGACATAGTTATACAAACTGGCTTATTTCGTCTGACTCCCTGTGGTAACCTAAATAACTGTCACGACTTGCGTTATTTTTGTATAGAACCACGTCTTGTATCGTCACTACCTCTGATCTTCCAGTATTTTTTCCAATTGGCTTTACAAGCCATTCAATTGCTCATTTGAATAATTACGTTATTTGCTTAACGGTGTAGAGTTGCTACACATAAATACCTCTCAACGCCACCACCCTCAGCTGGAATTGAACCTATTCACTGTTTTGGAGTATATCAGAGAAAATAATGCTTTTGAAATATCGCTGTATGCGTAGTCTTTATAACAGTATTTGACAAAGTACCTCCAAATCGTTAAGAAATATTTCTCTCCTTACACTTCACAAATAATATTAACACGTCTAAGCAAAATTTCTCAGTTCTTAATGAGGTATTGAAAATGTCATTTTTAAAAATGGAACTTCAGTTCAACATAATCGAAATTCAACGTGAATACACAGTTTTATCTCATCGTTATCGAACTTTGTAGGAGAAACAAGTCAAGTGTCACCTTGTGAATGGTTACAATCAAGACGCGAATGTTTAGACTCTAATAAAGTAGAATCCAATCTCCGTGAACGGCCCCTCAGTGGCTCTATCACCCCCTCGACGTTTCCGTTCGAACACTTGCATAAATAGCGGGGATGCATGCTTACAGAGCACGCTTATCTATGGAGTGTGTCTTTCAGAAGTGTTGTGCGTGCTAAAGAATCCTGAGTTTTCCTTCAAGAGACTTGGATAGAAACTACATTTTTACTAGAAATATTACCCTCTACTTAAAACATAATTATCATGTATTTCAGACTGCAAACACAATGGGTAAGCAAACACTAAAAAGCGCTTACGACTGGTCAAAACACTCCCATTGTTGGTGTAACTTACCATTAATTCATTTGAGAATGTGTGTTATAAACACACTAAATTAAAAGAATGCAGCTACCTTTCAAAGACCATGGTGTTTTCTTTATGGCACGGAAGTTTCTTTTAGGTTGAAAATGTACATTGGTTCACATGCTCAGCTGCAGGAGTATATCGGCTACTGATACCTCACCTCTCACCTTCAACTACTAACGTACGTGGCTGGACGTCGTTGGTGAATATGTGATGTGATCCAGGTCTACTAGTTACTACTAATTTCAATGAGAACATTTCATTGCCATATTTAGTGAGATCTTTTGTGCTTTACTCTTGTTGAATAGGTATGCAATTGATTTCAGAACAACAAAGAATATTCTCACAAGTGTTTCAAAATTTGAGTGGCGACCTTGCACTCGTCTTCGTCAACGTCAACCTACAATCGCGGACGATGCCTGTATATCATTTTATTCACTTAGATATGCGAGATGACGATTAGATAATGAGGACACCTATTAAGAACATTATTCGACTACTCAAATATTAATTCTTAAAAGAAATTGTATTAACTTTTCAATACAACTTAGACTAACCACCAAAATTGACTGTGCCGCGCTGAGTGGCTCAGACGTTGAGGCACTGTCTTTCTAGTAAGTAAGTATTTATTTCTGCTACAAGTGGCTCATAACGGGTGGCAGCATAAAATGCACATTACAAAAAAGTACACAATAAAATGAAATGAATAAACTACAGTCCACCTCTGTGGTGTAGTGATTTGTGTGATTAGCTGCCACCCCCGGAGGCCCGGGTACGATTCCCGGCTCTGCCACGAAATTTGAAAAAGCGGTACGAGGGCTGTAACGGGATCCACTTAGCCTCGGGGGTCAATGAGTAGAAGTGGGTTCGATTCCCACCTCAGCCATCCCGGAAGTGGATTTCCGTGGTTTCCCACTTCTCCTCCAGGCAAATGCCAGGTTGGTACCTAACTTAAAGCCACGGCCGCTTTCTTCAATTTTCCTTGTCTATCCCTTCCAATCTTCGCATACCTCCACAAGGCCCCTGTTCAACATAGCAGGTGAGGCTACCTGGGCGAGGTACTGGTCATTCTCCCCAGTTGTATCCTCCGAGTTCGAGGGAAAAACCAACCCTGGTATATAAACAGATTAAGGAGAAGAATAATAATAAACTACACCATGTTGATTCTGGATGTCAAGCGAAGATAAAAATCATAATGGTGAAGAGTTGATGACCCATTAATATGAAATGGATATTAAAGGTATTCCCAATAATACTTTTGCTAACGATAAATATAGTAAACCATTAATAAAATCCAAATTAAGTTAGTACATTCAGAATTAAATTAAACCACCTTATTTCAGTAATAATAATAATAATAATAATAATAATAATAATAATAATAATAATAATAATAATAATTGTTACCGTGTTTTGGTGGTAGGTAGAGGTGTAAGAAGGTGCGGGCGTGAATGGGTCTCAAACTACGGAATCAAAGTTAATGTAAAATTTAACAAGGTTATATTTTCTTTTCAAGATTAAGTAATAACAAAGAACAGGTACTTAGTAGCCGAAACACAATTTGAAATGTACAATTACAGGGGTTACAGAGTTTGGGCTTCGAGCCCTGAGTTGACAATTCTTGAGCAACTAGCCCAACTTTCCGATATACAAATTTTAACAAAGGGGCAGAAGACCCCAATCAAACCCTGGAGCACTTGCTCCAAATTACACAGTAAAGCCTCCTCGAGGCACACAACACTCCGTTTCCAAAAGAGCCACTCGCTCTTTAATTTAAGCCTCTCCCAGGCCACACCAAACTCCACCTTCAAGTTGTCCTCAACGGACATAAACACAGGGGTAAAATACCCAATCTACTGAGGTCTATTAAATGAAAAGCGGTTTAATTAAATGACGTCTAAAACAATTTGAGAGGAGGCGAACTTGCACTCCTAATACACTTTGATTTTAAGACCTACTTTGGCTCTTAGGCCACTGATGCAAGGGCTAATCCCATACTACAGAGGTGACTTAGAAAAGAACAATTTGTTTTACGTTATCGAAGAATAGGTTGAGAAAAATAAGTTCACCTCAAAACAATATGAGTGGGAGCTCGAGAGGGTTAGCACTCTCTATCCCAGTATGTAGCTTTACAAGAGAATAGAGGAAAAGAGTAGTTACATTTTAGGAAAAGGTTACATGGTAGAACGCTTCGCACCCGCCCCGAAAGTTAAACTGCTGAGCAAGAAAAGAATGAATTTATTAATCGGCCATTACCTTATTGTTGACCGCTGCCGAAGAAAGAGGCGCTTCCCGCCTCCTGCTATGTACTTAATACACTGAAAGATCGAACAGAAGTGGCCCGGAGACCCTAAAATCAGCAGTTTATATCCTCTCGCGGAAGGTTCTAGGCGTTAGGGGAATGAAAACACCCTCCCTCAACGTTTTTATTGGATAGGACCCCGCAACAGATTCAAGTTGGGGGAAGATACCCCTGATTGGTCAGAAATTAATTAAAGAAATTCGGGATTGGTTACATTCATAACAAGGGGAAGAAAGGGGTAAATATTGCCAACTTAAACAATGACAGAAAGAAATTTAACAAAGAACAAACTCTTGAAATTAAATTTTCTCCAAAAAAATAGTTCTTTGACTCCTCACTAGGTTGCACTATTGTTGATCTTCAGTAGTGTCCTCTAGAAGAGAAAGTTCACACTTCTTACTTCAAGTGAAACAAAACCACATCAAAAATGACACAGTTCAAAAACTCAAAATTTTCCATGTGGTGACATCTTCTGAGAAGGTAGAGAATTAATAGCGTAGATAAAGTTCAGCCCTCCTCCAGCAGAGGAGTTTCAAAAGGCGCACATTTTAAATTAGCGGCGTGGAGGTGTACCACCCGGTACAATAATAATAATAATAATAATAATAATAATAATAATAATAATAATAATAATAATAATCTATATATTAAAATAATTATGAAAACTAAAGTCAATCAGTCCGGCCCTTCTATCCGGTCGATTTCCTTCTTTCGTCTTTTAACAGAAAGATATTCATGCACAGATTTGTCATCAGGTACTATAAATCACTTAACTCCTGCCTTTCTTCTCAAATTATTTGACTTTTTCAATTTTTTGTTTCTTTGAAGCAATCATATCTTTGAATCTAATAGCGGAATGGAGTTCGTTTTGGACTAAGAACACTCAATGGACCAAGCTTTTTCATTTCAGATCTTAACTATTCAAATTGGTTGATTCTGACGAAAGTTATGAGTGCACATTCAATTTGACATCTCATTTCTTCAACATTTTTTCTCATTGAAGCAATCATATATTTCGTTCTAATTGAGGTACGCAGTTCATTTTGGTCTAAAAACACTAAGTGGATCAAGTGCTTCCCTTTGAGGTAATAACTACTTAAATTGGTAGAATCTGTGAAAAGTTATGAGTACATTTGTCCCTATGACGAAGATCTTTGAAGGACTTTTTAACATTTCGGCGTGTAGTGTTGTTCCAAGGAACGTTTAATTCAGTTTCGTTGTGTGATATATTTTCAAGTGTTTTGTTGACATAATATTATATTCTATTACCACAGCAGATCATGTGCTTTATTTTATTAACTCGAAATTTTGCAAATACATCCGTGAGGATAGTAACGAACAACACCATACTTTGTATATTGCGGGCAGAGAAAGCGGGAAACTGCTAATAATAATAATAATAATAATAATAATAATAATAATAATAATGAAGGATCAAGAATAATAGTTATAATTATGATAGTAACAACAAAAACCTTAATGATAAAATAAGTTGAGATCAATAAAATAACGATACTACCGATAATTAGAGATAGAACTGTATACATTCGCTTAAATATGCCAGTGGTCTTTGTGGAGTATCAAGGCGTGTATCTTCATGGTCACACAATTAAAATACCACCGGGTGAGTTGGCCGTGCGGTTAGAGGCGCGCGGCTGTAAGCTTGCATCCGGGAGATTGTGAGTTAGAATCCCATCCCTGATGATGGTTTTCCGTGGTTTCCCATTTTCACACCTGGCAAATGCTGGGGCTGTACCTTAATTAAGGCCGCGGCCGCTTCCTTCAAACTCCCAGCCCTTTCCTATCCCATCGTCACCGTAAGACCTATCTGTGTCGGTGCGACGTAAAGCAAATAGCAGTTAAAATACCGTGTTATATATCATTTTATATCACGGCATTAATATCACAGAAACGGGGGAAAAACTGTCAGACATTGAAAAAATGTGCAGGTAATCACAATTTCAGTGTCTGTCATTTACGAACGTTTACTTTTCACTAGCACTAATAATATTCTTTAACGTTTTGATACCGGGAGGGAATCTATCAAAGAGTGCTGCAGGTAATTTATTCCAATCTCTTATGGTCCCGTTTACGAATGAAACTTGCCCACATCCGTATTCTGATTTCTGGCCATAATTTAATGCTTGTGATCATTTCTCGATAAGTGCGAGGGAGATTCGAACCTATACCTAATACTACCGGTACTCCAACTTGACAGGTTTGATCCTGCCTCAGTCCGGTGGTATTTGAAGGTGCTCAAATACGTCAGCCTCGTGACGGTCGATTTACTGGCAAGTAAAATATTTCCCGTGGGACTAAATTGCTTTTCCTTGGCGGCTCCGAAAACCGTAAAAGTGTAGTTAGTGGGACGTAAAGTAAATAACATAATTTTTTATTATTATTAAAATCGAGTGTTGAATTATTTAGTCATATAAAACTTTTTCAGAACATGTTTCAACCCTTATTGAGCCATCTTCAGCTAGTTTAAACAATTGAAAAAAATTCCACAGTTCAAGCAAGCAACTCAGTGTTGAAAACATCCTAGGTATATGAGCTACGAAATTTAGGTAAATAAGATATAATGCAGTATGAGAGTATATTCTTTATTTATTCTTAAAATTGCAATCCTTTTCTTAATCATCGTTATCCGGGCGATTACATAGGCAGTTTGCCTTTTTCTGCCACTACGAGCGCTAATGTGAGTCAATGCAGAGTTTCACTTAATTCCTTTCAACTACATTCGAAGTGGACATATCTCAAAAAATTAAAAACGCCTAAAGTTATTGAACTAAGGAACACATTACAGAAAGGATTATGTAAATAAGTTAATTTGACTAGGATTTGAATCAAGAAGATAATAATAATATAATGTTATTTGTTTTACGTCCCACTACTACTTTTACGGTCTTCGGAGACGCCGAGGTGCCGGAATTTAGTCCCGCGGGAGTTCTTTTGCGTGCCAGTAAATCTACCGACACGTGGCTGTCGTATTTGAGCACCTTCAAATACAACCGGACTGAGCCAGGATCGAACCTGCCAAGTTGGGGTTAGAAGGCCAGCGCCTTAACCGTCTGAGCCACTCAGCCCGGCGAATCAAGAAGAAAACAAGCGATTTTAAGCTGTTTTCCGGAACTGCATTTAGGCTGGAAGTGATTTTCGAAATTAGTTTTTTTAATTTTGAGAGAGCTGTCCAAGAAGCACTATTTGTAACATTTCCGGGCCCTTTAGACCTTCACTTTTTCATAATATGGGGATCCTTAATTTGTTTACTAAGAAATGTTTTCAAGATTAAAAGACCTCTTAAAAACTACACAATAACAGATTTCAATCGCTGCCCGCCAATGTTGAGTCGAACGTCAATGCGGCGTGACATGGCGAGGGCAGGACAGGGTCTACTCAACGAGGTCGGAGGACGGGGAGTAAGTACATTAAATCGCCATTTGCCCAATTGTTTTCTTCAACCTCAATTTATATTCTCCAGCAACATACTTATTTAGTTTTCCTTTCTTTATAGCCTCCGTTAGAAATTGAAAGAACTACCAGTAATACTGGCATCAGAGTTTCGTATTAATATTCTTTATATTTTATTATTATCAGAAGCGGTTAAAATCTACCCACCACATATGAACAAGAGGAGTTCCCCCAAACTTAGCGTGATACATATTTGGACCAGCTTTATGAGGAGAAAGTTCCATAATAATATTGCCGACTTTCACTGAGTCTGAAACAAGAAGATATTTTAAGTTGCCTTATTAAGCACCTTTTTAATCATCCATAGTTTTATCAATCGTAATTTTGTATCAATCAATCACTACTGATCTGTATTTAGGGCAGTCGGCCAGGTGGCAGATTCCCTATCTGTTGTTTTCCTAGCCTTTTCTTAAACTACTGCAAAGAAATTGGAAATTTATTGAGCATCCCCCTTGGTAAGTTATTCCAATCCCTAAATCCCCTTCCTATAAACGAATATTTTCCCCAATTTGTCCTCTTTAATTCCAATTTTATCTTCATATTGTGATCTTTCCCACTTTCAAAAACACCACTCAAACTTATTCGTCTACTGATGTCATTCCACGTCATCTATCCGCTGACAGCTCGGAACATACCCCTTAGTCGAGCAGCTCGTCTCCTTTCTCTCAAGTCTTCCGAGCCAAAACTTTGTAACATTTTTGTAACGCTACTTTTTTATCGGGTATCACCCAGAACAAATCGAGCTGCTTTCCTTTGGATTTTTTCCAATTCTTGAATAAGTAATCCTGGTGAGCGTCCCATACACTGGAACCATACTCTATTTGGAGTCTTATCAGAGACTTATATGCCCTCTCCTTTACACCCTTACTACAACCCCTAAATACTCCCATAACCATGTGCAGAGATCTGTACCCTTTATTTACAATCATATTTATGTGATTACCCCAATGAAGATCTTTCCTTATATTAAGACCTAGGTAGTTACAATGATCCCCAAAGGGAACTTTCAACCCATGAACGCAGTAATTAACACCGAGAGGACTTTTCCGTGAAACTCACAACCTGACTTTTAACCACGTTTATCATCATACCTACTGTCCATCTCATAATATTATCGAGGTCATTTTGCAATTGCTTACAATCTTGTAATTTATTTATTACTCTAGCCAGAATAACACCATCTGCAAAAAGCCTTATCTCTGATTCTACTTCTTTACACATATCATTGATATACTGTATATATAAGAAAACATAAAGGTCCAATAATACTGCCTTGAGGCATTCCCCTCTTAATTATTACAGGAACAGATAAAGCTTCGCCTAATCTAATTCTCTGAGTTCTATTTTCTAGAAACATAGCCTCCCATTCAGTCACTCTTTTGTCAAGTCCAATTGCACTTATTTTTGCCACTAGTCTCCCATGATCTACCCTATCAAATGCCTTAGATAGGCCAATCGCGATACAGTCCAATTGACCTCCTGAATCCAGGATATCTGCTATATCTTGCTGGAATCCTACAAGTTGAGCTTCAGTGGAATAACCTGGACAGAAGCCGACATGTCCCTAAGTTTCAATATCACCACCAGCACGCCTACAGTGGTTGTTCTCCTAGCTTGTACCATACGAACTTTTTACTGGAGCCACGGCTGTCATCATTTTGAAGCTTTCAGTCCACTCTGTATTTGTGTAGCTTTCAAGATGCACTTTTCAACTGTTTAAGCTAACTGAAGATGTCCCAATAATGGTTTGAAACATGTTCTGAAAATATTTTATGTCAATTCAACAATCAATGTTAGTGTTTTGTCTAGGTCGTATTGAAAAGGTGGACCCGTAATTACAAATTCTTTTCAGAATTAATACTTGAACAGTACGTAAACACGGAACCGACATGAAATCTATTGTTTGCAATTACCCGACTACTCATCTTACTGTAGATTAAGTCAAGGTGGTGTTTGTAATAATAAACTGTTCAGTAAAGGACAATATAATAGTTCTTACCCCACGTCAGTGCATCCATGTAATGTGTTAATATCTAAAATATATGAAAATTATAACCGTCAATAGTTACTCATATTCATATTTATTATTATTATCAGAATATGTAATCAGTATAATTAGTATCACTGTTAAGATTCACAGTTTCTGTTAAGAGGATGTGGATATGTTTGCTGCAATGTATAGAGCCGCGCATCTGTGAGCTTGCATTCGGGAGACTGTGACTTCGAACCCCACTGTCGGCAGGCCTGAATATTGTTTTCCGTGCTTTCCTATTTCCACAACAGGAAAATGCTGGGACTGTATCGAGACCAGAGCTGCTTCCTTCCCACTCCTATCCCATCATCTCCGTAAGACCTATCTGTGTCGGTGCGACGCAAAGCAACTTGTAATCAGAGATAAAGCAAAGCAAAGTCACTTCCGTACAGGCCATGCAGGCCCTTGGAGGAGTGGAAGGTAAAGGCTTCCACCATTGTTAACCTCGGCACGTGATGGAGTAGCGTGGTTAGTTCTACGCCCGGCCGCCTTTGTCCCCAGAAATTAACCTGGTACTCTTTTTTGGTGTAGGCTGAGTGAACCTCAAGGCTATATGCACCTCCGGAAGTGGAAATCTCGTTTCTTAAATTTTACGACTACCTGACGGGGATTCGAATCCACGTCCTTCCGCGAGAGCCGAGCACGCCTTTACCGCCTCGGCCAGGCAGCCCTTTGTAATAAGAGAAATTCAACTCAACTTCTCATAACTTCATATTTTTGTTGTACGTAGTCTGCGAGTTTTATCTGAAATGCACTCGTTTACCCGTAAAATAGAACAATTGACCGACCACGTAGCTTTAAACCCAAGTGTAGGATCACGCTTACAACTTCGGAAACCATCGTGAAATCGGGGTGTAATTACTTGCCTGTTCTAGGATGTGTAAGATGTATATTGTACCAGTAAAAGAGCCCGACTCTCAGATTAAATTTTAAAGTAGCATGAAATAGAGTTCTCAGGGCGAAAAAATGGATTAATTGTAGCTAGGGATCGGTACAGGAGGTAGGGTCCTATCTACAGAAAAACTTTGACTCTGATTGTATAAGAGTTTATTCAAATAAGTCATGAATTTGCACATCACCTCTAAGTAGAAATGGACTGTCGGGTTCTCCAGCTCACCAAGCCAAGCTGGTTGAAGCACGTTCCAGAAGATTCCAGGGACTCCAGATATTCCAGACAGAGGCAGCTGGACTGTCTGGATTGACGGCAAGTAGAGATGTCTCAAACTCTGAGGCCCGGGTTGAACCCCGATGATCCAGGCGATGTTGTAGATAGTCATGTACTGCCTCAGCCCAATGAGACTGACAGGATTGATGTTCCCAAGGTCACTAGTAGCACTGAGTCCACGAACACCTTGGATGATCAACTTATAAGCAGAGATCTTGATAATTGTACATCAAGTCTTCCAACACTCCTAAAATGATATGAGTGGTATTAATAATTTTAGAGTTCATCACTAGGAAGATCCCCTTCCCTGTATAACTTTTGGCAACGAAAAAACACAAGTCCCTTCTTGTGAAATTATAGTTAAACTCAAAGTTCGTTACTGGCGAAGGTGCAAGTCTTTGCCTAAACTCGAATGAAAACACAAGTCCATTCACTTGGAAGTTTGAATATATTTAAAGTTAATCACTGATGAAATTCATAAAGTCTTCGAGTGACCACTGACGAAAACACAAGTCCTTCCACATAAATAAATTCACTGACGAAATTTATAAGTCCTTTAAACCAACACTGGCAAATGTACAAGTCTTTGAGTAAATGCAAGTGAAATCCTGACTTCGTTTAGAGCCGTTGGAAAGTTAAAGTTCATCACTAGCAATGTTAATCAATCACTGTCTATTAGAAGGATGGGATCCGCAACAGTCGCGAATATTCCACGTAAATAACACAAGTCCATTTTACGAACACTTAGAAAATTTCCAATCTCGAATACTCGTAAATAATACAAGTCCATTCAATGATCACGTAGAAAAGTTCTGATCTCGAACACATGAAAATAATACAAGTCCATTCAGTGAACACTTAGAAAAATTCCAGCTTCGGAAACACGTAAATAATACAAGTCTATTTAATGAACACTTGTAAATATTCTAAGTTCAATTACGAAGACTTAGAAAAATTTCTACAACGCTCGAAGTCTTATGAGTCCACTTTATAAAACTTGGAAGAATCGTCTTCCTACACTTGTATAATGACAGAGTTCCACGATGATAGTAGCAGCAAGAGTGTCCCCGCTGACTACTCAGCTGAGACTGTGTGAATAGGCTACAGTAGGTCCCTTTTTATTCAATCCGGGATGTCTACGTCATAATACGGTTTGATTGAATATCTCCCGAATCCCTCGATGGATTTGCTTGAAACTCGAGCATTGGGACGTTTAGGTGATCCCAAACAAGATGACATATCGCTCGACTCGCTAGCACAATTATTATAGAAATTTCCACACTCGCTAGCTGGTCCTCGCTGCTGGTAAAAAAACCAGACGCGCTCGGAACATTACGCGTGGTAAATAAACGTAACTTATGCTCAAAAAATACTTATGTACAGGTCGTAACCGGTACAATATATATATTCATACCTCATACAGTATGTACATAATATCCTACATTCAGGAAACCGACCCTCAACGGGATAGCCATAAGAAAAAGTATTATAAGTTTTGTATTTTAAAGGGAATAAATTGTTCTTTAAAATAAACAAGTACCCACGCACAGCCGTCTTGGCAATCGTGGCTAGGTAGGTTTCCTTGAGATCAAATGTCTTCCACAACTCGACCCTAATCCCCAGTATGGTACCTCTTTGCGCCCACTAAAAGTCCATAAAGGGTGACGGAGTTTACGTTGTATTTCTGTATGATGTAATTGGATACTGGAACGTAAATTTCCTGCTTCTCGGAATACACATCCTGTGGTTGTTCTTCTCTTGATTCTAGACGTACTGTTGGGTGCAATGTTACAGAAGGATCTCTCCGTTTATCGATGGCTAGAATATCTACTCTTCTCGTGCTACCATTTTCATCTAAGTAGTTCACTTCTTCATATGCCTCCCACCCATTATCGCGAAAGGCTTTTGCAATAAGGCCGCGAATTGTGTGATGGCGAGTATTCCTAAGCAATGAGCCGAATGGACAGAAGCCGAGAATATGTCCCAAAGTTTCAATCTCACCGCAGGCACGCCTGCAGTGATTGTTCTCCTGGCTTCTACAATACAAGCTTTTTACTGGAGCCACGGCTGCCATCATTTTGATACTTTCAGTCTACTCTGATGTTGAAAGGCCTAACTTTTCTGCGAACCATTTATTTCCTTGAAGGTGCAGTGTGAATAGGGCAATTTCTTTATCTTTTTAGGAAGAGAGTATCATTTTTTGAAATCCTCGTTTCTCAGCCTTTCCCTGATAACTTTGCTATTTTGGCTTTATCCACAGCAATGTTCGAATTACGAAACCACTCGGCTTTTTTCTTCCTCAGTATTTCTCTCACAGAGTGCATATACGTTAGTAGATTTTCCAGAATGTTTACCACTTTAAGATGTTGAGTAAATGCTTCGCATTGGGCATTAACTAACGCTAAAACTTTGTATTTTGTAGGTGAATAAATCATAGCATCCGTAACATCCATAGGAAGTGAAAGAATCGCTTCGAGCGCTCTCTTTAACAACTGGTCCACGTCATTAAGGAATCCTTTTAGCAATGGATCGAGCTGGACATTCTGTAATGGATACAGAAGCGTTGGCCATATGTGGTTATTTAGTACCTCTAATCTTTTTATCAGATTTCAGAAGTGGAGTGGTGATTAATTTCTCTAGTTAATATTTTAGGTTGTTAATAACTTGATTGTCCACCTCTGTGGTGTAGTGGTTAGCGTGATAAGCTGCCACCCCCGGAGGCCCGGGTTCGATTCCCAACTCTGCCACGAAATTTGAAAAGTGGTACGAGGGCTGGAACTGGGTCCACTCGGCCTCTGGAGGTCAACTGAGTAGAGGTGGGTTCGATTCCCACCTCATCCATCCTGGAAGTGGTTTTCCGTGGTTTCCCACTTCTCCTCCAGGCGAATGCCGGGATGGTACCTAACTTAAGGCCACGGCCGCTTCCTTTCCTCTTCCTTGCCTATCCCGTCCAATCTTTCCATCCCTCCACAAGACCCCTGTTTAGCATAGCAGGTGAGGCCGCCTGGGCGAGGTACTGGTCATACTCCCCAGTTGTATCCCCCGACCAAGAGTCTGAAGCTCCAGGACACTGCCCTTGCGGCGGTAGAGGTGGGATCCCTCGCTAAGTCCGAGGGAAAAACCGAACCTGGAGGGTAAACAGATTATGATGATGATGATGAATAACTTGATTGCGATTTATGGATATTGTCTTTGAAAAATTAACTCCCAAATATTTAATTTTTATGCCATTGCCGATGCTTTTGATCGTTATTTTCTCTGATGTACGGATATTCGGAACACTTGGATCCGTTGACTTCCAATCCAATACTTCAAGCGGTCCCAGTTCCTCAAGAGATTCTTAACCGTTTGCTATCAATGCAAAACCATCTGCGAAGCACATAATGGAGAGATTGTCAGTTCTAGATACAAGCAGATTTGAAAAATCCTCAATAACTTATGTCTATGTATATTCTAACTGGAATTAAGACGTTATGATGATCTTACCTTATTCAACATCATCTGCAAAATTTGAGGTCTACTGTGAAGTTTCCTTTCATTCCTCCTACCGCATCTCTTCTTTTCATGTTCTCTTAACTCTTTTAAGGCCGCCTATGAATTTTCTCCTTCTTCGTCCTCTTTTAGCCCCAACAGTTTTTTCCACGACGTCCTTGAAAAGATGATATCGTCCAGTGTTTCATTTAGTCACATTGCTCTCCTCTCTTCCACTGTTTAAGCTAGAACCTTATCACTCCACTTTATTTTAAGCATCCTTCTGCAAACGCATATCTCAAAACTTCCAATATCTGTATTTCACTTTCCTTGATGGTGAAGAATTTAGATCTGTATAGTGGCACACTCCAGATATAACATTTAACCCGAGGCTTCCTTAACCCTAATCCCATTCTGCAGCCTTTGTTTCTGTCCAAAATCTTCCTTCACGATTCTATTGCTTGCTCTTATTTCGTTCTTAGATCTCCATCCTCTGTCACAAGAGTACCAAGAAATCTTCTAGGTACATTTCCATTCTGCACATTCTCATACATTTTTTCTGTTGATCTTTAGCTCAGAGTTTTCTTCCATTTATACTAACTCGTGGAGCATTTCTTGTAGTAGTTGGGTCGAATGCTAACACCTGCATTTGGTTGCCAGCATTCCTTTATCACTTCCTCTGTGCTTAGGTTAAACTGCGCTAGCGATAGACAGTAGCCTTGTCGAACTCTTTTTGCCATCCCAAACCATGCTGATTTATTGTCTCTTGCTTCAGACGTAAGTTCAGTATTAACTTTGTAACCCCTTAAATCCAGTATCCTTATTATTATTATTTGCCCGTCGATTTTCTCTCATCCACATAGGGTCGCAGATCCGAAGTGAGTCATACATGTTGACCTGGCCAGTTTTACCGCCGGATGCCCTTCCTGACACCAATCATATGGGGAAGGATGTAATCACTACTCCATGTTTGGTGTAAGCGGTGAGCATATGAAGAGAGAGTGTGTCGAGACAAACACAAACCCGCATCCCTGAATCGTAGGAACTAATAATAGTAATATCATGTGGCCTTCGGGGGGACCTGGTTCAGGTCTTTTTATTTGACGCCCGTAAGCGACCTGCGCGTCCTGATGAGGATGAAATGATAACGAAGACGACACATATACACAGTCCCCGTGCAGGGGAATTAACCTATTATGGTTACAATTCTCGAATCGAACCCCTGTGACCAAAGGCCAGCACGCTAACCATTTAGCCGTGGAACCGGACGTCATAGAAACTAACCAGACAGGATTAAAATCCCCCAACCCAGCCAGGAATCGATCCCCGGACTCACTGAACCGAATGCCTCCATGCCGACCATTCATCTAAAGAGCTGGACTTGTCACCAAATTAATGGAACTTTAATGAGGGAGAACTATAAAAAAAAAAAATCGGTTGTTTAAAGACACTTCAGAAGGGTTCGGGGTGGCTTGCTTGTGTGTCTGTGGGCAATATGTTAAGCTTACAGCGACTTCCAATGCGGTCAATTGGCTAGCTTAAGCCTGCATGCCAGCCGTAAATCAAGGGCCCGCTAAAACCAATTTGTAAGTGGCGACCATTCCGCCACCCCACAACCCCTTCCAGTTCTTCATTCCTCTGGCTATTAAGCAACGCTCTTCTTGTGATTTGCAATCGTAAAGCGGCGATAAAACTCATGAAGAGCCTCTTCGAACCAGCTGCACCAATAAACAAACTGCTGACGTTCATAATTAAATTACAAATTATTGTTTTCAATGAGATCTGCGCCGGCCTATCATTAACCCTGTCCAGCGATCCAGTTAGAAAGGAAGATGGACATAAAGTGATCATAATTATTTTGATTTAGAGAAAAATTTGAATTTACTTTCACAATGACTTACCAAAGGTCATCGGATACTCAAAATGTCTAAGGTATGCCCAACATGTTAAACTGTACAGAACTGTCGCCACTCATGCGGATGCTTTAATATTACAGACTGATATCAATAATATGTATATGTGGAGTAGGAACAACAAAATGCATTTTAATATCAATAGGCTAAGTGTCTCACGGTAACCTTTTCAAGGAATAAATCGACAGTACTATTTGAATATAAAATGGATAACACTGTTTTAGAAAGATATAATTTAGTGAATGAATTGTGAAATTTAATGGACACTGCATTGTCCTTCAAAGGACGCATTGAAAAAGTTACAAATGAAGCCTATAAATCCTTCGGTTTTGATGTTCGTAATTCGAGTGAAGTAACATTTTTTGTACATAAATTACTCCCTACAATACAGTAGACTTGAATATGCATGTGTTGTTTGGATACCCCATCATCAGTCCCATATAAATAAAATCGAGAAAGTTCAGAAAAAGTTTCTTCGCATTCTGTATTAAAAAACGCATCATACTTCAGCACTGAAAAAAAAGTTTCATACAATAACTTGCTAAATTAATTTAAATTTTCATCATTATGCAATAGAAGGGATATTCTCCAACAAATATTTTTGTAAAAACTGGCAAATAATGTGAGTGGTGACAGTGAATTACTTGCTAAAGTGAATTTTAAAGTGAAAAGTGCGAATTTATGGTCAAAACCTACATTTTATTGTGAACACTCTAAAACAGTGAGCCACAAAAATTCTCCAATGGTTAGAATGTGTAATCTTTTTAACAAAATTGCTGCGTGCAATCCGAGAATTGATTTCAAAATGACTTTGAGACTTCATGGATCACGTGGAAACTGCAGTTTCACATAGATAACATCTTCCTATTAAAAAAATCAAATATTGTATCATCCAGTAGTTAGTGTAAATGAAAATTGGGTAGGCCATCAACAGGTTTTGTTAAAATATTACGTTGGACAAATTATATTTATGTATAATAATCTCTTTTTCTTCTTTTCATACCACTTTTACACGACCGGTGGGGTCGCGGGTGCGAACTGCGTCGCACTTGTGGATTTGGCCCTGTTTTACGACCGGATGACCTTCCTGACGCTAACCCTATATGGAGGGAAGTAATCACTATTGCGTGTTTCTGTGGTGTTTGGTAGTGTGGTATATTGTATAAATATGAAGAGCAGAGTGTTGGAACAGGAACAAAATCCCAGTCCCTGAGCCAGAAGAATTAATCAGAATCGATTACAATTCCCGACCCGGCCGGGAATTGAACCCGGGACCATCTCAACCGAAGGTCAGTACACTGTCTATTTAGCCAACGAGTCGAACGTATTTCTGCATAATAATAATAATATTTCTGATAAATATGATGGTGCAAACAACAAGCGCACCGGGTACTGAAAATATACTATTCTCATGTTTGTTTTCTCTTTCTCTTATTGTTTATACCCCGAACCTGCCACGCAGGCGTAGCAGGGGGAGAGGTGATACTCCCACTTGGCGCGTCCCAGGTGGCGGATAGTGGGGTCCTAACCGGCTTGCCGGTGGACTTGAGGGAAATAAAATACCTCTCTCGGACCAAACACACACCCCCTGTGGGTGGGGAGGGAGACGAATAATACACTCACGGTATCCCCTGCCTGTCATGAGAGGCAACTAAAAGGGGCGACCAAGGGATGATTGTATTAGAACCATGAAACTACTTTTGATTAGTACCATCACGCGCGGAAAACCATCGGTCGCTTTTACTTGCGAGTAGTACCACTCTGTTAGGTACTCAATACTTTTGTGATTCGTAGCACTCGAGCGGGGTTCAGTGTGGGTTTCCAGTACCTGTGAATCGTACCCATGTGTGCAACACCACGGGTCTGGGCGTTGCCTGTGAGTTGTACCACTATATGAGCGACACCGTAGGTCTGCGTTGCCTGTGATTAGTACCCACTATGTGAGGAACACAACGGGAATGCCGGCGCCCGTGATTAGTACACCTAGGTGAGGAACCTCATCGGTTTGCCTTGGCTATGAGTGGCGCCATTGTGTGAGCAACACCATAGGTTTGCGTTACCTTTACGACGTACAATACTTGTGAGTAGTACCTTAATGTTTGGAACACTGTGAGTTTACGCTACCTTTGATTAGTACCGCAGCTTGAGAAATATCATGGTTCTCCTTTACTAGCCATAAGCACCATTTTGAGGGGCATCAGACCTGGATTTTGAACCCCTTTAGACATCCAGCATACTCGATTCAGGATTGTGCTTTATAAGTGGTCCCTTGGTCAGTTATACTACTATATATGACCTTTTTTGAGTTGAATCCACTGTTTTTGTTTGTTTATTTTTTTGATTTCCTGTCCATCCATTCATTCTTCATGACTTTTTTCCCTTTGGTCAGTGGATGTTTTTGTCCTTTTGTTGTAATTTCATTTCGTAGCATTAGGGGCCGATGACCTCGATGTTAGGCCCCTTTAAACAACAAGCATCATCATCATAATTATTGTTTATATTTTTTTAATATTTTGAATACTATTTTCGTATTTTTTCACAAATGTTTTATAAAATCCACCTATAAATGGAGAATGCCTCTGTTGGTGGCTTATGTTTAAATAAACAAATAATTACCTCCCTATCTGCGCTTACGGTGATAATTTCTAAGATACAGTACACATCCCTGGTACATTTTTTGGCTTTGTAAGTCAGAGAAGATAAACACATAGATTGCTACAGTACTTTATAGCACTTACCTTTTAGTCTGCAATTCTCTGGGAATCAATTAGTTTCCTCAGAAATCTTGTAGGATAAACACCTTATCATATCCTCTATAAAACGTTCAGGTTTTAAAAATAAATATAACAAGTTTTGTTCATTCCCAAGAATGGCTACATTTAATATTCTTTTTTTGTTTTGAAAATCATCCAATTGGGTTATTTATTAGTTCAGAATACATTGATTCTTTCTTTGTTCATAGAGTAAAAAATGTACCTCAAATAATAAACCTTGTGTGAGGTACACAACAGAGTAATGGTTATATGCCGAGCCCACTACCCCCATTGAAGGACACAACTCAATATCTAAATATATAGTACTACTAGGAGTTTTTCATTAAAATTGATACAGAGACAAAGGGTACTATTGAAACTCATGCGCATGTTATGGAATCATGTCCTCATGGTGAACTTTCAAGGAATATGCGCCCTCATAATATCCGCTCGTTAATTGGGAGAACGCTGAAAGACCATGGTTTCCAGGTATTTGAAGAGGTTCATGGCTTAGCGGACAACGGAAGCCACAGAAGGATCAAAATCATTGCCTTCAAAAATAAGAAGAGAGGTCGCATAAGCGACCTCACTGTCCTCTTTGTAAACCATAATTCGCAGCCCTCAGATGTTAACCTCGAGAAGAAGAATATTTACCTACCAACAATTCCTTACCACATGAAGAAATACCAGCTAAAGGAAATCGACATATTGGGTCTGATGATTGGAGAGAGAGGAACGATTCCCGTTTTTGCCGCCAATTTTTGGAAATAGATGTATCTGCCAGTTGCAACGTTACGGAAATTGTCATCATAGGCTTAAGGGGTTCATTAATAATTCTAAGAAATCATTGTTACAATTAGGTCACGATCTAAATTTCTCAAGTAGGCCTATATCTATTTCTTTCCTAAATGTAAAAGTATACTCTGTCGCAAGGCAGCCTCTGCATAAGAGGAAGTATTTCACCTTTCTTTCTTCATCTCTTACTAAGTAAGTTTTACTTTCTTAATGCGTTTACCCTCCAGGGTTGTTTTTTTCATCGGACTCAGCGAGGAATCCCACCTCTACCTACTCGCCCGGTAACTAAAGAATTGCAGTTAGTGCCGTTGATTCGCCATACGTTCACACACTGGAGAAGTTCTGCAAGTTCTTTATGGGCCCGTTAGTAACATTACCGGAAGTCAAAACAGATTTTCGATATATTTAATGGTTTAAGAGTTATTTAATTTTAATGTTTTATCTGACTCGCCGTGTGTAGCAATTTGACTTGTATCACCTCGAAGGTTTACGCATTCAGAATACAGTGGCGTAGATACGACTTTTCCTTGGAAGGGGATATGAATAATAATAATAATAATAATAATAATAATAATAATAATAATAATAATATATTTAAAAACATTTTAAATGTGAACGAATCCATTTAAATACATTTTTCTTTTGGTGGGAGAGGGGGATCAAATTACAAGTGGAAATCGACGGCCTGTTTCCAGTCATTCGACCGGGTCAGGAATGAAATGAATGAAGCTGTCATCCAGCGGTGAGGATGGGAATTTTGCCGGCTGCCGAAGCCTGTCTCACTCCTCCGGGGCATTGATTAATCACCGACAGATGAAATGAAATGATAGTGGAGAGTGTTGTTGGAATGAAAGATGACAGGAAAGACCGGAGAAACCGGAAAAAAATCTGTCTCCCCTCCACTTTGTCCAGCACAAATGTCAGTTGGAGTGACCGAGATTTGAACCTTAACGCCGGGGATGAGAGTTAGATGCACTGGCGTTTGAGCCATGGGGGGCTCTTATGGGGGTGATATGAATAGTAAATATGATACAAATAATAAAACATATTTTAAATGGATGTTTTTTATTATTGTATTTAAGTATCTATTTATAATGAGTACAAGCGCCTCGTGGGGGAGGGGGGTATATTCCCCCCCCACCTTACCGACGTTGCTCACTGGAGATATCAGCAGTCTTCCTATTATGTCCTTCAAAACATATTTTAGTAGTGGTTGCCATAGTTGGACTGCGTAGCAGCCTACAAGAACTTCTAATTAAAACTGTAGTATTGTTTCATTGGGGAATTCATGGAATGTATATATTCAGGCAGGACAGAATGGAATTTTGTCCGTAATTTGTTCGCCACTGAATGACGAGACAGTGTCGTCCATCCAAACAAACGATATTTGTGGCGTCGCCGCGCGTCGCCTGAGACTGCCGGGTGCCTCTGCAATGCGGCTACAGATAAGTAATTCGGAAGAAGTAAGGCGAAGGCAGCCTACTCTCCCGCCAGCTGCCTTCCCTTGCCTGCCTATCAGCTCAGATAATGAAAATTGCAAGGCCAACGTTATTTCTGTCTAAAGTGACACTTTTCAAATATAAATCTTCATTCCCCTTCTTTCTCCTGTTACGCTGGAAGTGCTGAAAACTGCAACACAAGTTTGAGTGGCAGCTTATACAAACTGCGAGCGTGCGTACCATTGAAGTACCACTTGTGAAATCAAACTAAAAGTTTGTAGTGCTCAGACCTAACAGCATCTTGACGAAATATCCGTTGACTTAAAGTCGAATCTCTGTTTCTAACTTTTATACTCCCATTTAATTCCAGAAGAAGTTATCAGCTTAATAAAGAAGAAATGGTTGTAAATATTTTTGACGACCTGAGTAATTGTTTTGTTTGTAGTAATGTCTTCAGAATATTGTTATTTCGACTGGTGAATACTAGAGTACTTTTAACCGAGTACTTTTACAAGATTTTTCTGCTGTAGCTCAATGGAAAGCCGCATGAAATTTAACTTGTAATAATAGGGAAGTAATTGTCAGATGAATGCTGCGGCCTAGAATAGAATCTTTCTTTTTGTTGTCTTTTCCCTACGGTCCTGAGTAATATTTCATATATTTATATTCACACATTCCAAACAATACACGCATAGTAATAATTAAGTACAAGCCCTATCTATATATATAAAATAAGAGTTTTGTCTGTACATTGCTCAGAATTTAAAAAGGATGGTATTTCTGTATCAGTCATGTCACCAGTAACAGGAAAATGCACATTTTACTTCTCCGTAATTTCTGTCTCTGTCTGTCTGTCTGTCTGTCTGTCTGTCTGTCTGTCTGTCTCTACACGCATCACGAGAAAACGGCTGAAGAGAATTTAATGAATATCGGTATTTAAAGTCGGGGAATAAGTCGCTACAATCCAGGCCATAAATAATTGTATTCACGCTGAGTGAAATGGTAGTTTAGGAGTAGGCCTAAAAGTTAATTCTCAAACATGTATGTTATTAATGGTCGTATCTTAATGAAAATCGGTAGGCAATGTCTGGAAATAATTATATACAATCTAGGCCATGAATAATTTTATTTACGCTGAGTGAAATGGTAGTTTAGGGGAAGGCCTAAAATTTAATTCTCAAATATTTATGTTATTAGTGGTTGTATCTATAAATACTACGTAACTAAAGGTATATGTATTAAATTTCTGATCATTTATGTATCATTCATTATTACCGTATCGGCTATGATCACAGACATATTCATGAATTTGGATTTTTGTTGCTAAGTCCATATCAGCGCAGAGTCACGAGAAAATTGGTAAACAGACTTTAATGAAAATCGGTATGTGAAGTCGGAGAACTACAGTCTACGCTATAAATAATTTTATAAGACTCCCTAATATCACAGAGTCGAAAGAAAACTAAATGTGAAGGTCTACAATATAGAAAGCTCATAAAATGGATCAACAATAGCATTACGTTGACTACTGTTTGTTGTGATGTGCTTTGTGTCTTCTATCCCCGATAGAGAGGATTACTGCTGCCTACCGATTTTTTAAAAATTTGCTTTACGTCGCACCGACACAGATAGGTCTTATGGCGACGATGGGATAGGAAAGGGCTAGAAGTGTGAAGGAAATGGCCTTGGTTTTAATTAAGGTACTGCACTAGCATTGGCCTGGTGCGAAAATGGGAAACCACGGAATACAATCTTCAGGGCCGCCGACTGGGGTTCGAATCCATTATCTTTCGCATACAAACTCACGACTGTGTGCCCCTAACTACACGGCCAACTCGCCCGGTCGTACCGAGTGTAACAGCCTGCCTGAATTTTGGCGGGAATTATATGGGGAGTTACATAACTTTCTTCTTAAGCATGCCTCTGTTCTGTTTCATACATTTTCGGATACTACTGGTTCATCATAGCATTCAAGATATTCGATCCCTACTCTGAGGCACTGATTGGAATGAGCAGTGTGCATATTTAACGGAATAATGGCAGAAGAGTGCGGTTTTCTGTTTGATCGAGTCTTTTATATGATAACATTGCTTTTAATCGCTACATACCTACTGACGTTTTTGTAATGACCTATGTTGACTTCAGTTAGGAAAACCACAACGGCAGTCTTTCTGAGAATCCCGTAGCGAAGCACGGGTACATCAGCTAGTTCCAAATAAAATGTATCTTCGCCTTCGATGATTGCAAGCAAATTAGTAGTTATACATATATCTGTTGATATCGTTATTATTGCCTCATAATCTCCAGTTTTACATGAAATTCAAACCAAAAGGACGTGAATTTCCATTTCAAAAATGTTACGGAGAACGGTCGGGATTGGTGAGAATACAGACACGATGCCATACGCCATTCCTTCCAGGGGTGAACGTTTAAACTTTTAATAATAAGCCCCTGACATAATACTGAACTTCTGGTATGGCATGATGTTTTTAATGTTAGCTTTAAAACTTCGTTTCGTACCCACCCAGTCTGCTATACTGGTATATAATCTGAATGGCCACTTAGTCATCAGCCATACGTCCGCTTGCTTCGCACTCCTAGTCCTCGTCTTAGAATTACGTCTATGGAAATAAGGCTTATATTATTTAACAATGACTACTTTATATCAGGAAAAACTCAGGTCGTGCAGATAGAGTGAAAATATTATTTTTTAGTTACAGAAGAAATGTTAATCCTAAGCATTTTCTTTAAATCATTGGTGTTGTTCTCTCCAATATTCATCATATAAATGTATATGGGTGATTATAAAGGTGTTTATAAGGAATTATCCAGCACCTTGGATGATGAAGGGCAAGCTAGCCCACAAATTGTGCCCTGCATTGCCTGCGTACGGTACCGAGGGCTAAATTTATTGACGGATTGATTAACTGGTGATTATGTTTATGGGGCTCAATTGATAGATCATTCATCCCTCTAGGCTAGGGGTGAGGAGTCTCTAACCCGAAGCGGGGCCGATTCTGGGACTACTTACATTAAGTTTATAAGCAATGAGTATATTCTTGAGATTCTACCATGCTACTTGAATGAATGAAGTATCAGGTGATCTGGGCTGTGGAAACATCATTAACAGCGCAAGTTCGATTTAAGGGAAGTTGGAATCCCTTCCTCACATTGTCAAATTCATGCCTCTATATTTCTGAAATCTTTTCAGCTCTACTTTTGAAATGTTTAGATCTATTTTTATGTAGAATTCGGAACCGTACTTGAGTTGACGAGCTTTATAAAAAATGTTATGCCGGGCTGAGTGGCTTAGACGGTTAAGGCGCTGGCCTTCTAACCCCAACTCTGCAGGTTCGATCCTGACTCAGTCCGGTGGTATTTGAAGGTGCTCAAATACGACAGCCTCGTGTCGGTAAATTTACTGGCACGTAAAAGAACTCCTGCGGGACTAAATTCCGGCACCTCGGCGTCTCCGAAGACCGTAAAAGTAGTTAGTGGGACGTAAAGCAAATAACATTATTATTATTATTATTATTATTATTATTATTATTATTATTATTATTATTATAACAAAATGTAAGTTTTAAAATCGTAGACAACTCATGACGACAGTGTTTCATAACACACTGTAAGGAGAAAGGAGGAATGCGCCCAGCAACAAGAGTCTGACCTCTGTATGACGTCATCGAGTGATACAAAAGGTAACCCATCTTGAGGCATTGAAATCGTCGCGCTCCGCGGTTAACAACCAGTATAGCTCTAGACTCCGGCAGGGTAGCACGTCATGTGAGGTGGAGTTTGATTTGTACCGGTATGTTCTAAAATTTCTTTCTTTCTTTCTTTCTTTCTTTCTTTCTTTCTTTCTTTCTTTCTTTCTTTCTTAATCCGTTTACCTTCCAGGGTTGGTTTTTTTCCTCGGACTCAGTGAGGGACCCCACCTCTACAGCCTCGAAAGATTACCATGGGACAAGTACCATTATATGAAGAACACCATTGGTCTGTGTTGCCTGTGGGTGGTGCCATAATGTGTGATACACCGTGGATCTACACTGCCTATGATTAGTACTACTATGTGGCCTACACCAGGATTATACGTGGCCTGTGATTGGTTCCGCTAAGTGAGGAACACCTCGGGAACACCGGCGCCCGTGTGTGCGGAACACCATGGGTCTGAGATGCTTCAGAGTAGTACCTTTATGTGCGAAACACCATAGTTTATTTTTACCTGTGAGTGGTGCCATTGTGTGTGACATACCATGGATCTACAGTACCTGTGATTAGTACCACCATGCGAGAAACACCATGAGTCTTCGTTACCTGCGGTTAGTACCACTATAGGAGGAACACCATGGTTCTGCATTACTAGTGATTAGTACCATTGTGAGGGGCTAGTGACCTGGGTTTTGGATCTCTTTAGATAATAAGCATCATCCCAGTAGTTACGGCAATGTGAATTTGATCCGCTGATTGTTTCCCTTTCACGATCGTTTTTCATTGTCGTTCATTTTTTTAGATTCTAGTCATTGGATACATTTTAAATTACCGAGCTCGATAGCTGCAGTCGCTTAAGTGCGGCCAGTATCCAGTATTCGGGAGATAGTAGGTTCGAACCCCACTGTCGGCAGCCCTGAAATGGTTTTCCGTGGTTTCCCATTTTCACGCCAGGCAAATGCTGGGGCTGTACCTTAATTAAGGCCACGGCCGCTTCCTTCCCACTCCTAACCCTTTCCTGTCCCATCGTCGCCATAAGACCTTTCTGTGTCGGCGCGACCTAAAGCAAAAAAAAAACATTTTTAATTTTGAATTTTCATTTCGTTGCACCTCGTGCCATTAGGGGCCGATTACCTAGCTGTTAGGTACCTTTAAACAACAAACATCATCAAATCACTTGGGTAACATTATTTTTCCAACCACGACGAATACTGAGAGTGCTTTAGTTTTCCATTACATGACAGTCTATATTTTTTTTTTCATATGTATTCATTCCTCGGGTAATTATTTTATTTATCCATCATTTAGTCATGTGTTTAAAGACTTAGAACGTAAGTTCCTATGAATCTAAACTTCTATCATCAGCTTTATAATGATGGTTCGGTCTCGTTCAGACGGCTGAGGGAAAGAGAGGAACTCTAAAGATACTTTAGTGTTAGACAAGGAGAAGATTTTAGAATATTCAAGTAATTTTGTTCTCTCAGCTGTTGAAGAAGGCATTCTTTTTACCTACTCTGCACCATGAAAGAGAAGTGAGAACTACTTGTTGGAGGAATGAAAAAGGAAAGAATTCGAAGGGATAAATTGCTTTCTGCGTGAGAATGACGATATTTCCGTGAAGGGACGAAATTTGAGTACCTGCGGAAGAGGTTTCAAGGGAAGGGAACTGCAGGCGAACATAAAAATATTTCACGAGGCAAAAGGAAAGACGAAGGCGATTATGAAGAAAGAAAGGATAGTGGTGATGCATCAGAGACAGTGAAGGAGATGTTCCTTCCGTCTACCCCCTACCATGAGAAGATTGAACAGCACCAAGAGGGACAAATAAATCACGCAGAACGTCGAGAAAATACAACAGAGGTAGATAGAGAGAGGAATACGTGACACTTCGAGAATCACATCTCCTCGAAGTGATTGAAATATGGGAATAGGTATTCTACGAATTTAGAGTACACTTAGTGGTTTATCTAAATCGACTGGAAGGGGCCGATGACCTTCGATGTTAGGCCCCTTAAAACAACAAGCATCATCATCATCATCATCATCATCATCATCATCACCATCAAATCGACCGGAGTTTGGCGTAATAATGAATGTACTGGCCCTCGGTTCAGAGGGCCCTAGATTCGATTCTCGGCCCAGGCGGAGAATTCGATTGCGTACATTTAATTACCCTGTGTAACAAGCAGTAGTAAATAAATGTAGCCACATAGGGTTTCAGGAAGTGAATCCAGCCCTAAAACTAGGCCACAGTTACATCAAGTGCCAAGACAAAGGCCAGGAAGAAGAATATTAGTACAAGTCAATTAAATCCAGAGGGGACTGCGAAGCCCAGGCAGTAACGATACGCTCTGTTCACCCGGAAGGACACATGTTCTGTTCTCAGTTAGGGAAAAACATAGAAACGAGACAAAGCAGGACTGAGCCGCTGTGGCTCAGGCGGAAGCGCGTCGGCTTCTCACCGCTGGGTTCCGTGATTCAAATTCCGGTCACTTCATGTGAGATTTGTGCTGGACAAAGTGGAGGTGGAACAGATTTCTTCTCCGGGTACTCCAGTTTTTCTTGTCATCTTTAATTTCAGCAATACTCGCCAATATCATTTAATTATTTGTCAGTCATTAATTATTATTATTGCTATTTGCTTTACGCCGCACCGACACAGATATGTCTTATGGCGACGATGGGATAAGAAAGGGCTCGGAATTGGAAGGAAGCGGCCGTGGCCTTAATTAAGGTACAGCCCCGGCATTTGCCTGGTGTGAAAATGAGAAACCACGGAAAATCATCTTCAAGGCTTCGGCAGCCGGCACAATTCCTATCCTTGCCGCTAGATGGGGCTTCATTCATTACATTCCTGACCCTGTCGAATGATTGGAAACAAGTTATGGGCTTTCATTTACAAAGCAGGACTTCATTACGATAAGATCCAAATTATGTTATGACAGAAATAAACATACATATTTCCAAATATTGAGTGTGACGTGATAGAATCTGATGATGTTCTCGTAAGAATGAAACATGTCACTCTTTGTTTAATAGCGTGTTTCTTACAGGTATGTTATAGTGTAATATTGAACGTGTGTCTTCGACAGTCTGAAAAGGTTTTAAATTACATTTCGAAAGTCTCACTTCTTCTGACCTGGATTCGAGTCACAGCAACTTTGGAAAGAATAAATTGAGTGAGTCACTAGACTATCACGCTCTTCTCCGTTTTGATTTTCTGTTCCTATCATAACGGGATTTATAGTGTAGGCCTATTGTGCAGCTATGGGCTGAAATTTCCATTGAATTATTTCGTAAATCAAACGATCAATTAATTCCTTATTTTTATTGGTTTAAGCGTCCGCGGTTTGCAGAGACACCAACGTACTGAAATTTTGTCCCACAGAATTTTTTTAATTATGTTTTGGTAATCTGCTGAAACGGGACTGGCATATTTTAGCATATTTAACCTTCTAAGTGCTAAATATTTTCAGTTGAACGAAAAATTCTGTGTTGAATTATTTACAGTACACGATAGTGTACCTTGTCATATCACTGGGTTGAATGAACCCATCCAGTCTTTAACTATTGTTTTATGTGATTACGCCGCATATAAAAGTACAATTCGACACACATATACACTTATTTATATGCAGGGTGGTAAGAAACAACGTAAACCGGGTATATGAGGGTTAGAGAGTTGATCATAGTGAAGAATAATTTCAAGAAAATAATTCTACATCGCGTGCCATTGCCATTTGATGAGCTGCTGAAGTTAACCAATCACATCATTTAGCGAGTGAATTCAAATTGACTTTACGAGGCGGTGTTGCTAATTCTGCACGTAGTTTAATACCGGCTTGATAGCCATGCCGAGAAATCAGCATCGAACATAAACACACCGTGGGTTTCAGCCGCACCGTACTTGCTATGGGCGATCCTATCAACTCGGAGGTCCGAGTTCAAATCTCTTCCCTGGCAAAGTTGGTTTTCTTCGAGTGGTGGTCAATACGTTCGTTTGAATAATTTTGCAATTTGTTTGAATTGCGCCAACATGTGGTCAATAAATTTATACGGAAGTATTTGATAGATTTCCACGTTCTTTGAAATCATTTAACCACGAACCTGCTACGCAGGCGTAGCAGGGGGAGACGAATAATACACCCACGGTATCCCCTGCCTGTCGTGAGAGGCAACTAAAAGGGGCGACCAAGGGATGATTGAATTAGAAACATGAAACTACTTCTGATTCGTACCATCACGCGGGGAACACCATGGGTTGCCTGTACTTGCGAGTTGTACCACTATGTTCGGTACGAAATGGGTTTGTGTTTAGTAGTAGTCATTAGCGTGGCCTGGGGGTTTCCAGTACCCGTGCGTCGTACCCATGTGAGCACCACCGCGGGTCTGGGCGTAGCCTGTGATTTGTACCACTATATGAGCGACACCGTGGGTCTGCGTTGCCTTTGATTAGTTCCCACTATGTGAGGAACACCACGGGGCCCGTGGGACCGGCATCCGTGCTTAGTACACCTAGGTGAGGAAACTCATTGGTTTGCGTTGGCTATGAGTGGCGCCATTGTGTGAGAAACACCATAGGTCTGCGTTACATGTACGAAGTACAATACTTGTGGGTAGTACCGTCTTGTGTGGAACACCGTGAGTTTATGAGCAACCGACGCGAAATCGGGAGGTTGTAGGTTCGGATCCCACTGGTGTCCGGCTGGCCATTTTTGTTCTGTACTTAACATCTCTTCAACACGTACTACATGTACGTAACACGACCTAATACGTTGAAAGTTTGTTTCGATTTCGACCGTGAGTTTCGCTACTTTTGATTAGTACCCCAACATGCCAATACCATGGTTCTACTTTATTCCCGACATGTACCATTCTGTGCGGCCTTAGACATGGATTTTGCACCCCTTTCGAAATCAAGCAGAATCGTGCCTTATGAGTGGTCCCTTGGTCAGTAATCAATTATGTATAATCTTTGAGTCTGATCCACTGTATTTTGGTTGTTTGTTTCCTTTTTTTGTTGGGTTCATGTCCATCCATTCATTCTTCATGATGACATTATTTTTTTTTGGTCAGTGGATGAATTTGACATTTTTGTTCTTTCCTTTCGTACCATTAGGGGCCGATGACCTCGATGTTAGGCCCCTTTAAACAACAAGCATCATCATCATCATCGAAATCATTTAAGAAAAGTCTAGGTGAAATGACAGGAAATCTGACAACTGGGCTACAGAAAAAATGCAGGCTAATGATCGTTGACTTGACAGAATCCTTCACAAATCATCAGTGATATTATAACACGTAAAGGAACAGCCATACTCCTCATTATTTTTGGTAACCAAGCTTAAAAATTCTAACAAGTTGTACAAAACTACATGTTATGTAATTGTGGGCTAATAAAAGGCACTGACATGATTTCCTCGAAGTACAGACAGTCCTAAATGCAGACCAATGATGATCGACTTCATAGAATCCTTCATAATTCATCAATTACATTATAATAAGTAACCCTCATACTTTTCTGCTAACAAAGTTTGAAAATTCTAAACACCTTATACAAAAGTATAGGTCACGTAATTGTAAATGTGGACTAATAGAAACACTTTCCCGATTTTCTGAGTAACTTAACCTGGAATCATTCATCGTAAAGGCAAAAAAATTATATTTTTTCGTATTGGAGTTCTAACTACTTTTTTGATCAATGTAATTCTATTTTAGGTTATCAGACAAAGATATATAGTGTGTATGGTAAAGGTAGGCTAAATTTGATCATAGATGCCGTCATCAGCTGATCAAAGTAAACAAACTACGGTAATCGTCACCATCACATAAGCGAGGGGGATTATGGGAATAAAAGCCACGACCACACACACACATACTTTGCAAGAATGCGTTGTGATTGCCCAGGTCGTATTATCGTAGCGTTATACTGAGACCCTTGTATTATTCCTTTAAAATTATTTATCAGTATGACCAACCTTCCAAAACTCATATAACCGGTTCATGTTGTTCCAAACCACCCTGTATAATTAAAGTTGTATAATCCTTTATATGCCTTTCAATGAAAGAACTCGGTATTTTGAAACGAATTTTCTAACATCCTAAGTGTTAAAACCTTTGGGAATATCTTCACAGTAATCTTACAATTCTGTATTAGAAACCAGTTCCATTAATCAGTAAGAAGGTAATTTTTGAAATGCCTAAGTATTATGTTACTCAAACAAATAGATGACATGCTTAGCTGTCAGCCGTCTCACATGCTAAGAGATTATTTTATAGTTCTAAAGACTGTGACGTGACGCTTGGTTAAGTCTAACATCGAGTCACGAATCATTTCTTCAACAGCATTCCGAAGGTTAAATACCATTGGACTGGGCCGGAATCGAACCAGCAAAAGGTTCAGAAGGCTAGAATTCTACCGTTTGATCTCCGAGAAATCAATCAATCAATCAATCAATCAATCAATCAATCAATCAATCAATCAATCAATCAATCAATCAATCAATCAATCAATCGTTATTAACTGAGTTAAAGTTTGGGTTACATTTCTAGATACTTGAAGTTCTCTCCCTTCTTTCATTGGATAAGTGTTTGTTTGGCGGTTGAAACTACACCATGGTCAATGATCGAACCACCAGACTATAACGTTCGCACCCTCTGAATATCTTTTGATTCACTCGGATAGTTACTATGAAGATATACCGTCGAGTGTCGTGTGCTTGAGTATAAAACATAATATGGTAAGGTCTAAACACCAGTGGGACATAAACTGAATTAAAGTTCTACTTGTTCGACCGAAATCAATAAAGTCAAATGATGGCAGGGCCCTGCATCTCCGTTCATCGGTAACAATGAGCTGGGAGGTCTTACATTAAGTAAGTCGAGGAGTTTCTGCACTGTCATATTAATTACAAATGACGTCGTCTTCAACTTCGTCTCGAAGAATGTGCTTTTAAAGCTTTCGTCATCCTAATTAACCCTTCTCTTTTGGCTGCTCTTTTCGTTACGTTCTTCGTCCTGTAATAAACCCAGCGCCCAACCCTGCTACGCTTGGCCTCACTCGCTCATTAGGAAGCTGCTTACCTTAATGAAGTAAAAACTCGTTGACTCGGTTCTAAAATATTGAAACGGGCAAATACTGCTTTCTTCTGCTCAATGAGTCGCTCTAATGTTCAGCAAGAACTGGCTTCTCAGCTCAAGAATTCTTGCAGATGAGTAAAAACTTATGTTGATATGAAATTTTTAGAAGGACCTCTGCTCTTAATCTATGTATTAAAAGAGTTTATGAAAACCAGTTTTGTCCACCCCTGTGGGTGGGGGACGCAGATGAAGAATACGCCCATGGTATCCCCTGCCTGTCGTAAGAGGAGACTAAAAGGAGCCCCAGGGGCTCTCCACTTGGGAGTGTGGGTTGGCGACCACGGCACCCTTAGCTAAGTCTTGGCATTGCTTTCACTTACATGTGCCAGGCTCCTCACTTTCGTCTATCCTGTCCGACCTCCCTTGGTCAACTCTTGTTATTTTCCGACCCCAACGGTATTAGCGCATTCGAGGCCTAGAGAGTCCCATTTTCACGCCCTTCGTGGCCCTTGCTTTTCATCGTCCGTTACTTCATTTTTCGAAGTGACGGATCCCTTCTTCTTCTTCTTCTTTTTTCTCTCTTTTACCCCCTGTGGGTGGGGGACGCAGACGAATAATACACCCACGGCATCCCCTGCCTGTCGTGGGAGGCGACTAAAAGGGGCGACCAAGGGATGATTGAATTAGAACCATGAAACTACTTTTGATTCGTACCATCACGCGAGGAACACCATGGGTTGCCTGTACTTGCGAGTAGTACCACTATATTAGGTACGAAATAGGTTTGTGATTAGTAACAGCAAAGAGTGTGTCACTGTAGGCTTCCAGTACCCGTGAGTCGTACCCACGTGAACAACACCACGGGTCTGGGCGTTGCCTGTGATTAGTACCACTATATGAGCGACACCGTGGGTCTGCGTTGCCTGCGCTTAGTACCCACTATGTGAGAAACACCATGGGATCACCCTCGCCCGTGATTAGTACACCTAAGTGAGGAACACCATCGGTTTGCGTTACCTATGTGTGGCGCCATTACGTGAGAAACACCATACGTCTGCGTTACCTGTACGACGTCCAATACTTGTGAGTAGTACCATCATATGTGGAACACCGTGAATCTTCGTTGCTTTTGATTAGTACCCCAACATGACAAATACCATGGTTCTACTTTACTAGCGATAAGTACCGTTATGAGGTGCCGTTGACGTGTATTTTGTACCCCTTTAGACAACAAGCATCCTCGATTCAGGATTGTGCTGTAGAAGTGGTCTCTTGGTCGGTAATACTAATTTTTATGATAGTTTTTGGGTAGGATCCACTGATTGTTTTAAATTCATATCCATCCATTCATTCTTCATGTCATTTTTTATTTTGGTCAGTGGATGATTATGAACTTTTAATTTGTCATTTCATTTCGTACCATCAGAGGCCGATGACCTAGATGTTAGGCCCCTTTAAAAAACAAGCATCATCATCACCAGCTTTGTCCAGTCCATCCAACCGTTCTACTGGACCGATTTGTTTAATTTCTTTTTTATTCTTTCCGGAATTACTTGCCGGTGAATCATCAGACATTGACAGGTCTCTTAAGTTCAATCAACTTTGAGTAATCCTAAAATCAATTTACTTAATGATCACTCCAATAATTGCAGGCGAAGGCTTACCCCAGACCGCAATACATTCTGTACTTAGCGGCCTGCTAAGCGACTAACGCTTTGATCAATATTCTGATATATTATGTTTCTTTTTGCTTAGTGGCTTTACGTCGCACCGACACAGCTAGGTCTTATGGCGACGATGGATGGGTGAGGCCTGCGAGTTGGAAAGAAGCGGCCGTGGCCCTTATTAAGGTACAGCCCCAGTATTTGCCTGGTGTGAAAATGGGAAACCACGGAAAACCATCTTCTGCGCTGCCAACAGTGGGATTCAAACCCGCTATCTCCCAGATGCAAGCTCACAGCCAAGCGCCCCTAACCGCACGGTCAACTCGCCTGGTATTATTATGTTTTTCAACCTTATTAAAGTGATTACATGCAGTTATGTTTGATTACTTCCTGTCAAGCTAGAGAGTACACACTTCCACTGATCATGAAAGAATACTACTCCCTGTTAGACACTCTTTGATTATCTGACCTTCCTCAGCTTCTAAATATACTCAACAGATGGCAGAACGTTGCTAATGACTTAGATGCTACTGAGAGAAATCAGTCGACGTACGCACAGATGAGAAGGTATCTCTTGAAAAAGTGAGTGTCTACTTACCCGAACCAGTATTCAGTCACTGTCAATTATTATATGTTGCACTAACTCGACCAATACCGTTCGAAAATGTTAAGATCCCATACCCCCGAAAAGAAGAAACACAGTGAATATTGCATGGAAAGAAGTGTTATAAATAACATTACGATCGAATCAGTCAGTATGTACCGGTATTAAAACTATTGAAAAGGGCAGGCATAACAATAAGACTACGGCAGGCATGTCAAAACGAGTTATCTAACCTGTTTATAATGAATGATGCGGAGCAGCGTGGGTCCACTAGTTCCTTTTTAAAACAGAATGTAACATTGCCATGTTAGGACAAATATTGTGTTTAGTACTTTCTACTATATAAGGGCTTTAAACCTGTTACAGCTAATCTTAGCATTTTCATAATTGATTTGTAATTGTACTCAATTTACCACAAATAAATTTACATGATTAGTATTTCGTAATTAGAATTCACTCTGTGATATACAGTAAACTCTCTGCACCATAGGACAAGCCTATATTGAAATATGTTTAGCACAAGGCTGGTTATGACATTGACATACCCATACATCGCTTGGAAATGTAATTAATGTGGATTCTGAAACTGGACTGCTTGAATGCAAAAGTGATGTTGAAAATAAAAATATGGCTTTAGTGAGATGCTGATATTGATCTATTACACTTTGCATTAACCACTTTATAGAAATGGAACATTTGCGCTTTGAAGACTAATAGAGAGTAGAACAAAATAATGTGTTTTACACATCATAATTACTTTAAGCAGATCGTTTGTGACACTGTTGACGCTGCGAAAAACATTACTGTGCAGTGTTTTCTAATCTGTGGTACACTGTACAAGTATTCAGTAATAATAATGAAAATAATTTCTAAAAAAAAACAGTTCGGTGATATACTGAGTTGACTACTTCAGATTAATTTTACTACAGATTTATTTCTGATTTTATATGCAGTATTCATTTAATTACCGGACTCAGATATTTCCTTGGCAATCCTACTCCGTGCCTAATCATGAGCATATCATACAGACACGAAAAATCTTTAATAAGTTCAACAAAGGCTTTGTTAAAATCTTGATCGTCCCTCGTCGTCACCGTTATATTAGAAACTCACATCTGATAAAAGGAAAAGTAGAGCACGCAGCACTTTCACCGACACGAAGTAATGCAGCTGGGGTAACGAGTTGTTGTCTTATCGTATGAGTGGTCTCCCGTTCCACATACGCTAGCAACAAGCAAAACGACATATCCGTGTCCTATTACTGTAGCTTGTCTTTCCAGTGGGCGCTCTGCCTAAGACAAATCGAACGACACCTTATACAATTATTATTATTATTATTATTATTATTATTATTATTATTATTATTATTACAGCGTTATGCCAATCTGTGGAGCCTGATGGGACTTATTTAGCTGGCTGATTTTTCTTCTCCCAAAAATCTCTTCATTTGGACACTGAAAGGTTCCCTCCGTTCTTCAGTCCATAATTTATTGGTCCTGGTATTCGTTTTCTCAGCAAAATGATGGTTGTTGACTGTTTTTTTTTAATTTGAAGAGATCTTGAATAATTTTCTGTGGGATGACAATTTCCTGAAAGTCATTTTCTATTTCACTAAGCCAGTTGTTCTTGACTTCATTGAGAGAGCAAGGTTGAGAATCGTTTCGGCGAGCCTGCCAGTGTTCATTCTGAGAATGTGGATATTATTATTATTATTATTATTATTATTATTATTATTATTATTATTATTATTATTATTATTATTATTATTATTATTATCGTTTTTCACACTTCTTATAATGAAATAACTAACAAACGAGTCTAACCACTGTTACCTTTTTCCTACGCTACTTCTCTTATCCTCTATTGCCAAGTCCATCCTTCTGATTAGTTTCACATGACCCCACTGCTAGGGAGATGTAGGCAAAATTACACTATGACATTTTTAATTTTATCTTCAGCTATTTTATAAAACCTACAAAACTGGAACTTGGCAACTAAAACAGTACTTTTAAAGGTATACTACATTTGTTTTCAGTGGCATGGCTTATTATGCCAATTAATTATTATAAATTAAATTCTAAACACTCCGTCTCTGTGGTGTAGTGGTTAGTGTGATAAACTGCCACCCACAGAGGCCCGGGTTCGATTCCCGGCTCTGCCACGAAATTTGAGAAGTGGTACGAGGGCTGGAACGGGATACACTCAGCCTCGGGAGGTCAACTGAATAGAGGTGGGTTCGATTCCCACCTCAGCCATCCTGGAAGTGGTTTTCCGTGGTATCCCAATTCTCCTCCATACAAATGCCGGGATGGTACCTAACTTGTGGCCTGGGCGTTCCTTCCCTCTTCCTTGTCTATCCCTTCCAATCTTTCCAAACCCTCGCAAGGCCCCTCTTCAGCATAGCAGATGAGGCTGCCTGGGGGAGGTACTGGTCATCCTTTCCAGTTGTATCCCCCGACCCAGAGTCTGAAGCTCCAGGGCACTGCCCTTGAGGCGGTAGAGGTGGGATCCCTCGCAGATTCCGAGGGAAAACCAACCGTGGAGGGCAAGCAGATTAAGAAGAAGAAGAAATTCTAAACTTTGAAAAATGTACCTATTTCTCGAATACCACTGGCGACAGACACCTGAAGTTTAGTGCAGCATTAATCAATGCACGTACAAAAAATTGGTGGAAAGAAATTGTTTCAAGTAAAGTAGTTTGAAAAACGAGGTACTTAACATTTTCATAACTTTTTTTGCTTTTGTTAACGACATTTACATGGCTGTAAAATACAGCAGGTACTCCTCAATTTATCAAAATATCCTTGCACCAAAACCTTTATTGAACTCCTGCGGACAACGTTTGCCACCTTGCACCCGTTGAAACTTACAGCAGCTGATGTACCATTAAACAGATAATGATATTATTCAAACAGTAAATGTTTCGAATGAATGCATTTCCCGAAGTATTTCTGAATCCTACCATTGAAAAATTCAAACTTAATAGAATATTACTCTGCATTCATTCTACGCGTCCCTGATTACAGAAGCCAAATTAAATGATATATTTGTAAAATGTGACAGTCAGAGAATAAAATATTGAAGGAGGAACAGTCAGTTCTAAATTGTACTTACATAATGTTATTAGTTAGACGGTTCCTGACATCGAAGACAAAATGCCGGATTATTGATTTATACAAGGTGGCGCACCGTCACATCGGGCTGCAGTGACTGTTACCTATGTCTAGCTCAAGTGTCCTGAATTCATATCTCTCGATTTATGACCATATTGTAGTCAGAACTTACATCCTATAAATTACTGTGTCTGGAGTCAACTTCAGAAGAAACTTCTGTTATTCCTTCTTTTCTTCTTTCTGTCTCTCTGTCTTTCTACCTCGTTTATCTTTCATTGTTTGAGTCAGGAGTATACCACTAAAATGGAGGTAAGAAGACTATGAAACACTTTGCACCGAGCTCGATAGCTGCAGTCGCTTAAGTACGATCAGTATGCAGTATTCGGGAGATAGTGGGTTTGAACCACACTGTCGGCAGCCCTGAGGATGGTTTTCCGGCGTTTCCCATTTTAACACCAGGCAATTGCTGGGAATGTAATTCAATTAAGGCCACGGACGCTTCCTTCCCACCCCTAGCCCTTTCATCAAGCATACTCGATTCAGGATTGTGCTTTGTAAGT
The DNA here is from genome assembly GCF_040414725.1 of Anabrus simplex. Lineage (NCBI taxonomy): Eukaryota > Metazoa > Arthropoda > Insecta > Orthoptera > Tettigoniidae > Anabrus > Anabrus simplex. The sequence continues at coordinate 95,408,599 of NC_090268.1, read as the reverse complement.
AGTCCCTTGGTCAGTAATACTACTATATATGATCTTTTCTTGAATTGGATCCACTGTTGTTGTTTTTTCTTGGGGGGGGGGGGTTCATGCCCATCCATTCATTCTTCATGACTATTTTTTATTTTGGTCAGTGGATGATTTTGAACTTTTGTTCTAATTTCATTTCGTACCATTAGGGGCCGATGACCTCGATGTTAGGCTCCTTTAAACAACAAGCATCAACCTAGCCCGTTCCTGCCCCATCGTCGCCATAAGACCTGTCTGCGTCGGTGCGACGTAAAGCAACTTGTACGAAAAAATTCAACATTTGCAGCCACATTAATTACCACTAAAATGAAAATCAGGTAACCGTACGATAAGTAATAGAAGGATTTGCTGTCCTACTAAACAGTCGCTAATATAGTTACTTACAAAACTTATATTCTGCACAAGCTTTAGATATTTCCTGCCCGGGAAGTAGCCAGTTACCTCATCGAAATATTTACCTTCCCGAAGACTTCGCTCCCATCATCAAAAGAGAAAACTTGTCCGATCTCGATTACGACTTATCTGTCAATGCGGAAAGGTGAAATCAGTTGACCATTGATCTACTGATGAAATTATACCCTCGTTTGTCATCTCGTGGTTTATTATACCCCCCCCAAAAATGGTATCGCCATATTTAATCAATATGTGTTTTATTATGACTTTGTTCTCAATACCTTGTGTTTAAAGTGCACTATGTCTTCGGGTATGGGAGAGAACAAATTTGTTGCTCTCATTGTGCAGTCTCAGTCTCATCCTTGGCTTTGAGAATATAAAAGTGACCGAGGTGTGGGCGATGCTATTAATGCCATTCCGTACACAGCCTGTACCTGATAGAATTTTGTGAAAATGTCACTCATAGGGTCGGTTGGTGAGGGCATTTTAGTAGGCTTGGCAGACTGAGATATAATAGTAACCTCTGGCTCAGTGAGGAAAGCAACGTGAAACTACTTCACTCCTCACTTCCCACGAACCTGCTACGCAGGCGTAGCAAGGGGAGAGGTGATACTCCCACGTGGTGCGTCCCAGGTGGCGCGTCCCAGGTGGCGGATAGGGGGGTTCTAACAGGCTTGCCGGCGGACTTGAGGGAAATAAAATACCTCTCGCGGACCAAACACACTACCACATGCGGGTGGGGGACGCACATGTAGAATACACCCGCGGTATCCCCTGCCTGTCGTACGAGGCGACTACAAGGGGCGACCAAGGGATGATTGAATTACTCTTGATTCGTACCATCATGCGGGGAACACCATGGGTTGCATGTACTTGCGAGTAGTATCACTAAATTGGTACGAAATAGGTTTGTGATTAGTTGCAGTATAAAGCCTGGCTTGGTGGATTCCAGTACCCGTGCGCTGTACCCATGTGAGCAACACCGCGGGTCTGGGCGTAGCCTGTGAGTTGTACCGCTATATGAGCGGCACCGTGGGTCAGCGTTGCCTGTGATTGGTACCCACTATGTGAGGAACACCACGGGAATACCGGCGCCCGTGACTAGTACACCTAGGTGAGGAACCTTACCGTTTTGGGTTGGCTATGAGTGGCGCCATTGTGTGAGAAACACCATAGGTCTGCGTTCCCAGTACGAATTGCAATACGCGTGAGTAGTGCCATCTTGTGTGGCCACGAACCTGCTACGCAGGCGTAGCAGGGGGAGAGGTGATACTCCCACGTGGCGCGTCCCAGGTGGCGGATAGGGGGGTCCTAACCGGCTTGCCGGCGGACTTGAGGGAAATAAAATATCTCTCGCGGACCAAACACACTACCCCCTGCGGGTGGGGGACGCACATATAGAATACACCCACGGTATCCCCTGCCTGTCGTAAGAGGCGACTAAAAGGGGCGACCAAGAGCTGACTGAATTAGAACCATGAAACTAATTTTGAATCGTACCATCACGCGGGGAACACCATAGGTTGCCTGTACTTGCGAGTAGTACCACTAAATTCGGTACGAAATAGGTTTGTGATTTGTAGCAGTAAAAGCCTGGCCTGGTGGATTCCAGTACCCGTGCGTCGTACCCATGTGTGCAACACCGCGGGTCTGGGCGTAGCCTGTGAGTTGTACCACTATATGAGCAGCACCGTGGGTCTGCGTTGCCTGTGATTAGTACCCACTATGTGAGGAACACCACGGGAATACCGGCGCCCGTGTTTAGTACACCTAGGTGGGGAACCTTCTCGGTTTGCGTTGACTCTGAGTTGGGCCATTGTGTGACACACCATAGGTCTGCGTTACTTGTACGTATTGCAATACTTGTGAGTAGTACCATCTTTTGTGGAACACCGTGAGTCTTCGCTACTTCTGATTAATACCCCAACATGACACATACAATGGTTCTATTTTACTCGCGACATGTACCATTTTGTAGGGCCTTAGACGTAGATTTTGCACTCCCTTTAGACACCAAGCATCATTGTGCTTTATAAGTGGTTCCTTGGTCGGTAATAATGTTATTTTCGATCTGTACTGAGTCCGATCCACTGGTTTTTGTTTGTTTGTTTTGTGTTTTGTTGAGTTCCTGTCCATCCATTCATTCTACATGCCATATTTTATTTTTATTTTGGTCAGTGGATGCCTTTGTAATTTTTGTTCTTTCATTTCGTACCATTAGGGGCCGATGACCTTCGATGTTAGGCCCCTTAAAACAACAAGCATCATCATCATCATCATCATCATCATCTTGTGTGGACCACCGTGAGTCTTCGCTACTTTTGATCAATACCCCAAAATGACAAATATCATGGTTCTACTTTACTCGCGATATGTACCATTCTGTGGGGCCTTAGACGTGAATTTAGCACCCATTCAGACATCAAGCATCATTGTGCTTTACAAATGGTCTCTTGGTCAGTAATACTCTAATTAACTACCTTATTTTTAAGTCTGATGCACTGTTTGTTTGTTTGTTTGTTTGTTTGTTTGTTTGTTTGTTTTTGTTTTTTGTAGGGTTCATGTCCATCCATTCATTTTTCATGACAATTTTTTATTATTTTATTTTGATCAGTGGATGAATTTGAATTTTTTGTTATTTCATTTCGTACCATTAGGGGCCGATGACCTCGATGTTAGGCCCCTTTAAACAACAAGCATCATCATCATCATCATCATGATCATCATCATCACTCCTCACTTCCCTAGCACGCCTCTTCAGTGACGCCTGGGCAACCTATGCCGGTTGATAGTGGAGATGTTAAGGTCTAAACCAGCCTCCGGGCTGAGCACTCAACGCAATGTCTTATGTTACTTCGTCCGTGATTTGAAGAATGGACAATAGCAGGGTCAATAAACTAGTCAAAGACGGTGAAGAATAGTGTTCGTTTTACCAAGTGCCTTACCCAAACCTGGACATTGGAAACCCAATAATTGTCCCCAGTTAAGCCAGGGACACTGATCAGACATCCAATACCACCTAGACTCCCTGCCCAAGTGATGACTACGCCCAAAGTTGCTTAACATGGGAGATCTCGCGGATCCGATGTTCCAACATGGCTACGTCGTTGGGGAAGAATATGGATAAGTGATAATATCAAGAGCAGTGAAAGAAAGATACTGTAAATAAGATGCAAAGGGATAGAATCGAAATGTAGATGGAAAGTGGAACGAGAATGGAGATGATGGAAAGAAGAACATCAAGATAACCAAAGCTATCGAGTAAATTGGCTGTGTGGTTATAGTCACGTAGCTGTTAGCTTGCGTTCGGGAGATGGTGGTTGAAAACCACAATGTCGGCAGCCCTGAAGATGGTTTTCAATAGTTTCTAATGCTTCACACCAATGAAATACTGGGGATGAATCTTAAATAAGGCCAGTCAATCAATCAATTAATCAATACTGATCTGCATTTAGGGCAGTCGCCCAGGTGGCAGATTCCCTATCTATTGTTTTCCTTAGCCTTTTCTTAAACGATTTCAAAGAAATTGGAAATTTATTGAACATCTCCCTTGGTAAGCTATTCCAATCCCTACATCCCCTTCCTATTAATGAATATTTGCCCCAATTTGTCCTCTTGAATTCCAACTTTATCTTATTGTGATCTTTCCTACTTTTAAAGACGTCACTCAAACTTATTCGTCTACCAATGTCATTCCACACCATCTTTCCGCTGACAGCTCGGAACATACCACTTAGTCGAGCAGCTCGTCTTCTTTCTCACAATTCTTCCCAGCCCAAACTTTGCAACATTTTTGTAACACTACTCTTTTGTCGGAAATCACCCAGAACAAATCGAGCTGCTTTTCTTTGGATTTTTTCCAGTTCTTGAATCAGGTAATCCTGGTGAGGGTCCCATACACTGGAACCATACTCTAGTTGGGGTCTTACCAGAGACTTATATGCACTCTCCTTTACATCCTTACTACAACCCCTAAACACCCTCATAACCATATGCAGAGATCTGTACCCTTTATTTACAATCCCATTTATGTGATTACCCCAATGAAGATCTTTCCTTATATTAACACCTAGATACTTACAATGATCCCCAAAAGGAACTTTCACCCCATCAACGCAGTAATTAAAACTGAGAGGACTTTTCTTATTCGTGAAACTCACAACCTGACTTTTAACCCCGTTTATAACATACCGTTGCCTGCTGTCCATCTCACAACATTATCGAAGTCACGTCGCAGTTGCTCACAATCTTGTAACTTATTTATTACTCTATACAGAATAGCATCATCCGCAAAAAGCCTTACCTCTTATTCCACTTCTTTAAAAAGGTCCAATAATGCTGCCCTGAGGAATTCCCCTCTTAATTATTACAGGGTCAGATAAAGCTTCGCCTATTCTAATTCTCTGAGATCTATTTTCTAGAAATATAGCAACCCATTCAGTCACTCTTTCGTCTAGTCCAATTGCACTCATTGCCAGTAGTCTCTCATGATCCACCCTATCAAATGCCTTAGATAGGTCAATTGCAATACAGTCCATTTGGCCTCCTGAATCCAGGATATCTGCTATATCTTGCTGAAATCATACAAGCTGAGCTTCAGTGGAATAACATTTCCTAAAACCGAACTGCCTTCTATCGAACCAGTTAATGATTTCACAAACATGTCTAATAGAATCAGAAAGAATGACTTCCCAAAGCTTACATGCAATGTATGTTAAACTTACTGGCCTGTAATTTTCAGCCTTATGTCTATCACCCTTTCCTTTATACACAGGGTCTACTATAGCAACTCGCCATTCATCTGGTATAGCTCCTTCAAGCAAACAATAATCAAATATGTACTTCAGATATGGTACTATATCCCAACCCATTGTCTTTCGTATATCCCCAGAAATCTTATCAATTCCAGCCGCTTTTCTAGTTTTCAACTTTTGTATCTTATTGTAAATGTCATTGTTATCATTTGTAAATTTTAATACTTCTTTAGCATTAGTCTCCTCCTCTATCTGGACATTATCCTTGTAACCAACAATCCTTGCATACTACTGACTGAATACTTCTGCCTTTTGAAGATCCTCACATACACACTCCCGTTATTCATTAATTATTCCTGGAATGTCCTTCTTGGAACCTGTTTCTGCCTTAAATTACCTATTAATTCCCTTCCATTTATCCCTAAAATTTGCATGACTGCCAATTATGCTTGCCATCATGTTGTTATTATCTGCCTTCTTTGCTAGATTCAATTTTATAGTAAATTCCTTCAATTTCTCCTTACTTCCACAGCCATTTCTGACTCTATTTCTTTCCAATCTGCACCTCCTTCTTACTTTATTTCTCTATTATAGTAAGGTTGGTCTTTACCATTTCTTAGCACTTTTAAAGGTACAAAACTGTTTTCACATACCTCAACAATTGCTTTAAACCCATCCAGAGTTTGTTTACATTTTTATTTACCGTTCTCCACCGATCATAGTTACTTTTTTTTAAACTGCGTCATGCCTGCTTATCAGCCATATGGTACTACCTAATAGTCCTACTTTTAAGACCTTCCTTTCTAACAAATTTATTTTTAACTACGGCAAAAACATCTTAATGATCACTTCGGTTTCTCTATAGAGCTCATCTGGTTTTACCAGCACCACGTCCAGAATATTTTTCCCTCTAGTTGGTTCATCACTTTCTGAATCAGCTGTCTTTCCCATATTAGCTTATTTGCCATTTGTTGGCCATGCTTCCTGTCGTTTGCATTTCCTTCCCAACTGACATTTGGTAAATTCAGATCCCCCGCTACAATCACATTCCTTTCCATGTCGTATCCCACATAGCTGATTACCTTATGAAATAATTCTGAATCCGTGTACGCGCTACCCTTTCCCGGTCTGTGCACTCCAAAGACATCAAGTTGCCTATTCTCTTTAGAAATGAGCCTTACACCTAGAATTTCATGTTTTCCATCTTTAACTTTTTCGTAGCTTACAAATCCTTCTTTCACCGGAATGAACACTCCCCCTCCTACCATTCCTATCCTATCTCTACGATACACCCTCCAGTTCCGTGAATTAATTTCTGCATCCATTATATCATGTCTCAGCCATGATTCAACTCCTACTACAATATCTGGTAAATATATATCTATTAGATTACTTAATTCTATTCCTTTCTTTACAATACTTCTACAGTTCAACACTAACATTTTTATGTCATCCCTACTTGACTTCCAGAACTCTGTACTCTTATCACCGCTCGCTAGACAACCCCGTTTCCCTGAATGTACCTCCCTATTACCCTTCCAAATAAATTTCCTAACTTATATGTACCATTGCGGTTTAAGTGAAAGCCATCTGAGCGCAGATCCCTATCTCCTACCCGCCCATTAGGATCTAGAAATTTCACTCCCAGTTTTCCACACGCCCACTCCATAGTCTCATTTAAATCCCCAATCACCCTCCAGTCAGTATCCCTCCTACACAGAATTCCATTGATAACAATCTCCGCTTTCTTAAATTTCATCCGTGCTGCATCTACCAGATCCCACACATTCCCAACTATGTTCGTACTTATATCAGCTTGCCTTACGTTGTTGGTACCAACGTGAAACACTACCACCTTCTCCTTCCCCTCCTCCCTCTCTTCTACTTTCGTCAACATCTGCCTCCTATCTAAGCCATGTTTTCTCTCTCCTTCAGACATTAGAGTTGGTCAAGGAAATATTTCTTTCTGGTTTTATATTTCGGGCTAGACAGTTCAAGCCTGTACTGTACGTTTTTGTATGCTCTATCTCCTTGTTTAAATTGGCTAATGTTCCAATGAACGCCGGGGAACTGAAGCACTTCGTCGTGGAAAGTTTTCAGACATTTGAATTAAGTAGCGTACAGTCTACAATATGTCATTTAACTGTTGAAAGACTGCATCATTTTCATGTCCTTTAAAAGAATGCAGACTAATTAATAGAATCTCAGGAAGTGAAGTAAGTTTGTGCGCCACCCTTAGAACCGACTGAATTAGGCAAAATCTGACATTTAATTTTTAAAGTATTGAATAATTAAAGTTAAAATTAACACAAGATAAAGGCAAAATAATATAGTAAAATAATGTGCATGACGCAAACCACACAAACATGCAGGTCGTATGTAAAAAATTTATGTTCAATTTCTTATTATTTTTCTTCTAATGAAAAACGAAGGACTCGTATTTGTTGTAAAATTGTCCCCGGATCTGATAAACATTATAGACCCCATAACACAACATGTCTGGATGTGTGCAATGTAAAACCAATACTAAAACAATCATGTCTATTAAACCGAGCCTACCGGGCGAGTTGGCCGTGCGCGTAGAGGCGCGCGGCTGTGAGCTTGCATCCGGGAGATAGTAGGTTCGAATCCCACTATCGGCAGCCCTGAAGATGGTTTTCCGTGGTTTCCCATTTTCACACCAGGCAAATGCTGGGGCTGTACCTTAATTAAGGCCACGGCCGATTCCTTCCAACTCCTAGGCCTTTCCTATCCCATCGTCGCCATAAGACCTATCTGTGTCGGTGCGACGTAAAGCCCCTAGAAAAAAAAAACCGAGCCTTGAAAATATTAGTCTCGACATTCATAAAATAATTCTGAACGTATGCAATCTATTCTAAAATATATCCTCGCTAATGTATAAAATGCCCAAAAATAACATTACAGTGCTTTCACATTATCAAATTTCACATTTTTATTCTTTGCGCACAGTGGACACACTTTCTGTACATAATATTCAAACTGGAATTTAGTTGACAAAAACCTCCTTATTATCCCTCTAAAATTAGCATTGTATTAATTCCGTTATCCTCATTAATTGTAGTAATTACTATCATAGCTTCTAATCCTAAAATGCAATTACGCCATTAGAAATATGATTTATTCGTGCTACACACAGTACGATTCAATATTTCATTTTTTACTCCACGCGAGAAGTTATCATCTATACAAATCAGGTAATGGATATTGAAAGTGAGATTTTTTCAGGACAAAGGGAGCGAAATGTCTATCAAATTCCTATTTCCAATGAATCAAATTATTTTCCCTTGTTCAATTTAAAGTGACATTTTACACAAACAGAATTCCGTTGTGCAGAATGTAATAACTGTGGAATTCATTTCAGATGCCCATTCCAGGCCTTACCGTTATGGAGCCTACATACCTTCTGATTATATCAGAGTAATGAACAATCGACGAACGGAGAAAAACTGGCCCTCGACTGATTTTTAATGCCAATAGTTGAGTGTACTCCATATAATTGTGGTAATATACATGAAGAGTTAGCACGGTATATAACTGGCGTACATGACGTAGACAAGTTACAACAGGTTCCCTGAAATGTTTAACTTATGTAACGGGAACAGGATATTTATAATCACACCACATATTGGTCCTCGTAAGGTGAAACAGGGGAGGGACTTCAGGGGAGAATATACTAAAATTTATATTTTCTTTAATTTTATCACCATCTTGACAACTACGATCCTAATTAATACAGATTATATATATTGTTTAAATAGTTCAAAAATTGTTGAACCTCCAATATTTTTAAACTGTTATTTTGTAACTGTTATTTTGCAACTTATTTGCGTAGATTAGGTACGTTAGAGCAGTAAATTATTGTATTATTTCTGTTTTTTACTACATTAGTTCTATTTCAACGAATTTATAATTATGTAGCAAGTGTGTTTTTTTGTTTTTACTTTATCAGAACCTTTTTCTGAAAGTTACAATTTTTATCATTAAAATAGATACCGGATACCACAAATTATGCATGTACTATTAGTGCACACGTTTGCCAAATTTACGGCAAGCAGATCAAAATTTTTGCGAAGGAAAAGTTTTGAATTCGAGAAAAAAATGTTATCATTGATTTTCGCTCAGAATTAAGATTATTGAAGTTAGGTGCTTCATCTCATCCTCTCGCTAACTAAACGAGCACGTTCAGTTCTTTTGTTATTTCTGACCTTTTACATTCTGCAGCGTTTAGGACAAGATTGCATCTCAATCGTGTTATAACTCAGAAAAACTTTAGAACAATAGATTTGACTTAAAATTTTAGAACAAACTTTTAAAACAACAGGTTTGGTTTAAATAGCTCACTGGAGCCTTTAAAAATATTCGCATATGAAAAATGGAAAGAAATCGTCATGTGCCATAACTTTTCAAGTCTCCATTAAAACCATTTTTTTTTCAATTGTTGGGCCATTTATGTGCCAATATTTCAGTAAAGTGCACCCTTAGAAAGAGGATCCCGAGAAATATGCAGTCATCTGCTATCGAATGTGTAATGAAATTTGTGGTGAAACTATCACAATTAACAGGGGCACACAACTGGCGTCATGCCTGCGACGTTTCTTCAAGTCCAATAGACTCGGTAGGTTCTCCAAAGATTTCATCAGCATGCATAGTAATGCCCGTCCTGAAAATCTTACAATTATGCAGGATTTGTTCAAACTTCTCGTGAAATCCACTAAGGCATCTTTAATACAGCTGGTGTATGCTATATGCCCAGATGATCGCACAAATTTTGGAAAATACATTTACATGAGAAAAGTCCCAACGGGAGAAGCTTCTGCACGATGGACGTTATGATATAAAGGGGATAATTTTTTCAAATTTGATATATTTTCTTGGTGCATAAAAGCTTATTTATGAGAATGTAGAAAGGAATACCGTAACAGTGCCATACATTTTTCTTATCGGGAAGGAAAAATTAGTAAATACTGCGTAGAGTTTAAATGTACTAACTTAAATTTGAACATTGTTCACGTTTGGTATTGCATAATAAACAGCAGCGTCTTTTACTGTCAGGTCACCGCAAACTTCATTGGATATTCAATTCATCAGAGCTACCCTCAATTCCAATATAAATTGCAGTCGATTGTAATTTCACGCCACGTTACCTTTCTTGTTATGTCCCATTCGCAATAGAGCGATAGGGTACCATATAGAGAAGCCATTTTAAACGTAAACTGGACCTAAATATCGAACAAAAACAAGTTGAATTCCGGTGATTAGAGTTAAGAATATACAAATAATAAAGATATACAGAAAATGTTAAACTGATCATCTGAGAGATACTCGAGTAATCTCTTTATTCGACGGACTACCGTATGTTTATAACTGAAATGAATTGCTAAGTAAAATTTACGCAAGCATTTACATAAGCCACGAACCTGCTGCGCAGGCGTAGCAGGGGGAGAGGTGATACTCCCACGTGGCGCGTCCCAGGTGGCGGATAGGGGGGTCCTAACCGGCTTGCCGGCGGACTTGAGGGAAATAAAATACCTCTCGCGGACCAAACACACTACCCCCTGCGGGTGGGGGACGCACATGTAGAATACACCCGCGGTATCCCCTGCCTGTCGTAAGAGGCGACTACAAGGGGCGACCAAGGGATGATTGAATTATAACTATGAAACTACTCTTGATTCGTACCATCATGCGGGGAACACCATGGGTTGCCTGTACTTGCGAGTAGTATCACTAACTTGGTACGAAATAGGTTTGTGATTAGTTGCAGTAAAAAGCCTGGCCTGGTGGATTCCAGTACCCGTGCGTTGTACCCATGTGGGCAACACCGCGGGTCTGGGTGTAGCCTATAAGTTGTACCACTATATGAGCGACACCGTGGGTCTGCGTTGCCTGTGATTAGTACTCACTATGTGAGGAACACCACGGGGCCCTTGGGACCGGTACCCGTGTCTAGTACACCTAGGTGAGGAAACTCATCGGTTTGCGTTGGCTGTAAGTGGCGCCATTGTGTGCGAAACACCATAGGTCTGCGTTACCTGTACGAAGTACAATACTTGTGTGTAGTACCATCTTGTGTGGAACATCGTGAGTCTTCGCTACTTTTGATTAGTACCCCAAAATGACAAATACCATGGTTCTACTTTACTCGCGACATGTACCATTCTGTGGGGCCTTAGTCGTGGATTTTGCACCCTTATTGACATCAAGCATCATTGTGCTTTATAAGTGGTCCCTTGGTCAGTAATACTATTATTCACGATCTTGTTTTGTGTCTGATCCACTGTGTTTTTTTTTTTTTTTTTTTTGTAGGGTTCATGTCCATCCATTCATTCTCATGACATTTTTTATTTCATTTTGGTCAGTGGATGAATCTGATTTTTTGTTATTTCATTTCGTACTATTAGGGGCCGATGACCTCGATGTTAGGCCCCTTTAAACAACAAGCATCATCATCATCATCATCATCATCACGAAGCCATCGATCTTTACTCCTGCTGCGGAACAAAATTTCGGCACACCAGCTTCTCTAAAAACCGTAAGGGAAGTCAGTGGGGCGTAGACCAATAATAATAATAATAATAATAATAATAATAATAATAATAATAATAATAACGCTTATATTAAACTGTGTAGGCTAAGTACAGGATGTTTTCTCATGGTTTGATCATGTAATTCATACATCGTTTGCCTCATGAGGAATGATGCACCAGAATATCTTTAGACGTGTATAACACAGCTTCCTCGTATTCAGTGTGCTAGGAAAGGGATCTTCCCCTCCGGCTGAGAGATGCGTGATGGCCCGAGGCTCGTCCACTCCGTATTAAACCCCTCTGGCACTGCGTTGCCCAATAACACGAACCAAAGTGAAATATAACGCTCCGCATTGCGTGAGAGGAGGAACGACCAAATCCTCCTTCACATACAATGAGAACGAATGCATGGATGTGTTTTGTCTTCAATACCGAGCAAATTCAGTCTCTCTTCTCGAGTCACTAAGCGTTATAAATTCTAATTTACTCTCTGTACATTTTATACACTGAATGAAAATGCATTTCATTTTAAGAAAATCTTATCGTCTTATTTTCGGTGTTATATTATCCGTATTAATGCATGCTTTACGAAACGAAGCTCTAAGTTCTGATTCGTGTAAAACTCGTATCACCAAAATGTTCTGTTTCTCTGAGACATATTTACAAAAGATAATCATCTGAACAGTGAATGTTTCCTGCATATCAAATCAAATAATCACTCCCTGCCTGTCGTAAGAGGCAACTAAAAGAGGCGACCAAGGGATGATCAAATTAGAACCATGAGACTACTTGTGATTAGTACCACCACGCGGGGAACACCATGGGTCGCTTTTACTTGCGCGTAGTATCACTATGTTAGGTACCCAATAGGTTTGTGATTAGTAGCAATCGAGTACGTTGGCGGCTTCTACAGTACCTGTGATTCGTACCCCTATATACGCAGCACCATGGGATTAGCGACACCATGCTTCTGCCTTGCCTATGCTTAGTACACACTATGTGAGGAACACCACGGGATAGTGCGGGTCCCTGTGGTTAGTCCACTTACGTGCAAAACGGCATAGGTTTGCGTTGCCAGTATAGGTTTGCGTTGCCTGTAAATAGCGCTGCAGTGTGCGGAACACAATATGTCTGTGTTACATGTGCGAATTTCATTACCTGTAAGTAGTACCATAATATGTGGAAAACCGCGAGTCTAAGCTACTTTTCATTAGTACCGCAACATGACAAATAGCAAAGTTCTATTTTCCTAGCGATAAGTACCATTTTGAGGGGCCGATGGCCTGGATTTTGGACCCGTTGCGATGAAAAGCATCATCGGTCCATTCTTCGTCCTCACGTTTTAAAACCTGGTCAGTGAAATATTCTGGATTTTTAAATTGTCATAACATTTTGTCTCATTTAGTACCATTAGAGGCCGATGACCTAGATACTAGGACCCTTTAAACCACAAGCATCATCATCAGCATCATCAAAATAATCATTGAAAATGTTTAAGATGATTCTTTAAAAATAAATCCATTTTGTTAAATACAACGCAATCATAAACACCAGAATGTTCCATTACTCTCTTCGCTAACGCAGTACTTCGTGGGTAGAATTTTAAACTTGTCATGAAGTTAGAACGATGTGTTGGGTTGAAGTAGGAACACCGATGAACAAATATTTTTTCCTAGACGTGTATTTCCTTTTACTTTTAATTAAAGATTTCGCTGTCTATAACACTATCCATGATAGTCTTTCTAATTTCTTTATTTACTCGAGTCAGAATCTGTACAAATTTTAACATAATTGTGTAAAATAACTGAATATGTACTATAAAAGAATAATTGAGTAATTCCATCACTAAGGGAAGAAAATTAAACAATCCTCGCCCAGAATCGGGCAACAGGAACTGAATTTTCTTCAGCCTTCATTAACTCTCCGTCACTGAATGACTCAGCACGGAGTAGGAATTGGGATGGATGACTCAATGTCTGTTCTTCTCCACAGTCACGTTGCTTTGGTTCTTCGTAATAACCGCATTTGACAAGATTGTCCCTGGATTTACCAACACCTCATCGTAGTCTGTTCAATGATCTCCAAGTTAAACGGTCTAAATTACATCAAGGAGTTAATCATTCAGTAGCTTTCAGCTTATGAATCTCATATTTATCCCGTATTGGCTCAACACAACTAAGGTTAAGTTATGAGTAGGTTCCCACCTTCCAATACTTATCAATTACTGTATAATAGGTTTATTAATTACATAATATAAACCATATAATCTCTAGTACATGTTTCGTTCCGATTATGGAACATCTTCAGCTAAAATTTGACAAAATGGCAAGACAATTAAAACACATTGATGTTATGACGATACAAAAGCTAAAAGATATGATAAAGTGGCACGAAGATTAAAACATATAATTATGATGATGAAATAAAGTTCATTCATGTTGGTTAAAAATTCAACAAGTCAGTGTTCAAATGACGAAGTAAAAACGGCGATAAGGTTCTTCGTCATGTTGGAGACGTGTACATTTACACGTGTACACTTCGTCATTTGAACACTGACTTGTTGAATTTTTAACCAACATGAATGAACTTTATTTCATCATCATAATTATATGTTTTAATCTTCGTGCCATTTTATCATATCTTTTAGCTTTTGTATCATCATAACATCAATGTGTTTTAATTGTCTTGACATTTTGTCAAATTTTAGCTGAAGATGTTTCATAATCGGAACGAAACATGTACTAGAGATTATATGGTTTATATTATGTAATTAATAAACCTATTATACAGAAATTGATAAGTAATGGAAGGTGGGAACCTACTCATAACTTAACCTTAGCTCAGTAGCTTTCATCCGCTTTTGAATATTTTCACATCTAACAGCCCGCAGTTGTTCTCTGGCTCTTTGCGGAGACGTAGTTAGCGCTGAAGATGAAGTGAGAAAATTTTCCTGGATTGCAACCCAGGTCTTGGTTGTTTATGACCATGAAGTGGGTGTAACTGATTTATTTTAGCCTCAAATCAATCAATCAATCAATCAATCAATCAATCAATCAATCAATCAATCAATCAATCAATCAATCAATCAATCCTGGTCTGCATTTAGGACAGTCGCCCAGGTGGCATTATTCTCTATCTGTTGTTTTCCTAGCCTTTTCTTAAACGATTACAAAGACTTTTGAAATTATTGAACATCTCCCTTGGTAAGTTACTCTAATCCCTAACTCCCCGTCCTATAAATTAATATTTGCCCCAATTTGTCCTCTTGAATTCCAACTTTATCTTCATATTGTGATCCTTCCTACTTTTAAAGACACCACTCAAACTTATTCGTATACAAATGTCATTCCACGCCATCTCTCCACTGACAGCTTGGAACATACTACTTATAAAATCCTTTTATTAACAACCACCTACTCAGTACAATACAATACAATACACTCATTGAATTATAAAATAATCATGAGGTGTCTTAAATAATGGAACATGTTTCGTTCGGCATAGCGAACATCATCAGCCGTTAATGTACAAAGACTAGGTCAGGGCCCTGAGCTTAATGATCAAAATTGTTAAAAGAATAACAATGTCGTAATTAAAAGTAATATGATAAGATTAGACTTAAATTGTAATAATATGTACAGATCAACAGCGAGAATTTGTGGTGAAATACATTGAACGATGGCAGTCTGTAAAGTTAAAAACAATCATGGGGTTGTTAAAGTAAAAAATAGATATTGTGGACATTAAAATATACGTCAATGAGTGAAGCGTTGATTAATTATTGACGATGGAGTTCTTTCAATTGTGCAAAAACAAAAGTTGAAATAGAGTTCATTGAATAGTACGAGTCAAATTGAACCAGTCAAAAGGCGCATGACGACGTAACTAAGGTTGATATGACGTGATCTCCGGTAGTTGCGAATTCTGTAGGAGAGACAATCACAATGCCAGAAGGAAATATGAGATAATTACATGTAACATACCACTTAGTCGAGCAGCTCGTCACCTTTCTCCCAAGTCTTTCCAGCCCAAACTTTGCAACATTTTTGTAACGCTACTCTTTTGTCGAAAATCACTCGGAACAAATCTAGCTGTTTTTCTTAGGATTTTTCTAGTTCCTGAATCAAGTAAACCTGGTAAGGGTCCCATATACTGGAACCATACTCTACTTGGGATCTTGACTTATATGCCATCTCCTTTACATCCTTAGTACAACGCCTGAATACTCTCATAAACATGTGCAGATATCTGTACTCTTTAATTTACAATCCCATTTATGTGATTACCCCAATGAAGATATTTTCATATATTAACACCTAGACACTAACAATGATCCCCACAAGGAACTTTCACCCCATCAGCGCAGTAATTAAAACTGAGAGGATTTTTCCTATTTGTGAAACTCACAACGTGACTTTTAACTCCTTTTTTCTTCATTACCATTGTTCGGCTCCATGGATAAATTGTTAGCGTGCTGACCTTTGATCACAGGGGTCCCGGGTTCCATTCCCGGCAGGGTCGGGAATTTTAGCTATCATTGATTAATTTCACTATCACGGGGCTGGGTGTATGTGTCGTCTTCGTCATCATTTCATGCTCATCACGACCTGGAGGTCGCCTACGGGAGTCAAATAAAAATACTTGCACCTGGCGAGCCGAACATATCCTCGGATCTTCACGGCACTAAAAGCCATATGTCATTTCATTTCATCATGCCATTGCCTGCTGTTCTTGTCACAACATTATCGAGGTCGTTTTGCAGTTGCTCACAATCTTGTAACTTATTTATTACTCTATACAGAATAACACCATCCGCAAAAATACCTTGTCTTTGATTCCACTTCTTTACTCATATCATTTATATATATGTAGGAAAACATAAGGTCCAATAATATTGCTTCGAAGAATTCCCCTCTTAATTATTACAGGTTCAGAGAAAACCTCGCCTACTCTAATTTTCTGAGTTCTATTTTCTAGAAATACAGCCACCCATTCAGTCACCCTTTTGTCTAGTCCAATAGCACTCATTTTTGCCAGTAGTCTCCCATGATCTACCTTATCAAATGCCTTAGATAGATCAATCGCGTTAGAGTCCATTTGACCACCTGAATCCAAGATACCTGCTATATCTTGCTGGATCCTTCTTTCTCTCGGCATCTGCGGCTATCAGATGGTGCTTACCTGCCAAGCAATGAAACTTGTCTGTAGATGTTGGTTTCAGACACCCATTGATAAGTCTGGCAGTATCATTTAGCGCGACATCCACTTGCTTTACATGAGTGGAGCTGTGCAATATAGGACATGCATATTCACCTGCAGAGAAACAGAGTGGCATGGCGCATGTTCTTATGACTTGAGGGTGGGCTCCTCAATTGCTGCCAGTGAGTTTCCGAATGATGCTATTTCGCGCTGAGACTTTCTGTCTGGTAATGAGACAGTGTTTGTCTTTCGAATTTACACCATGAGAAGATGTATGAAACAATCTGCGCTTGGTGAAAGCTTCATTTTTTACAGGATGATTCATTGAGCACTAATATCTACATTGGATGGATTCTTAATGCCGTTTGTTTCTCCGGATACAATAGCGCATAGTGACTAATCTGAAGAAGAATGGCAGTGTTGTTTCACAAAAATAGCGACGGTGAAATTTGATTAAGAACCTTCAATATTATATGTTTCCGGTTTTTGATCTTAGTTCCACTAAGGGGGTGTGTTCTGCCCGAAGGCAGGTCCGAACCTCCGCAGAGGTGTGCCTGAGCCGGAGTTTACGTACGGTAGGGTGGCCAGTTCCTTTCCGCTCCTCCATTCCCTTATCCCCACCAACAGCGCGTGGCAACCCATCCACTTCTCGACCACGCCCAATGTTGTTTAACTTCGGAGATCTCACGGAATCCGATGTTTCAACACGGCTACGGCCGTTGGCCTTAGTTCCACTGATTTCATTTAAAGTTTTCGGTGATGACGAGGTGCCGGAACTTCTCCCCACAGGAACTCTTTTATGTAAGTCACAGTTATTTGAGGATCTTCAAACACCACCGGCATGTGCCGGGATCGAACTCGCCAATTTGGATTCAGCCACTTAGCCCGGGTTAGATATTATTACAACAGACACAGTTTCTTCTAAAAATGCAAAGCTGGGAACTTCACTTTATTTTAAGATTTCCAGACAATGTATCTGAATTTATGCTATACAACGATTTCATTTATCACTTTACTGTGTGCATCTATCTACGTAGGAGTGGTTTGTGACATCATATTATTTTGGTATATGGTTGCCAAAAATGATACCTTTTAATCTAAAGAGCAGGGAAATTACATTGATGAATGAAACTTGTGGTAAACGTGTAAATTTTAAAATATATTTTGAAGAAAGCTTTCATATTACTACTACTACTACCATTACTTTATTTTTTTAGTTCTTGTCATATGAAAAGGTAACAGTGGAAAAATTATTTCCTTAAAACCTTATTCACCATGAAATGATTCAGTATGCACCTCTCTTCATTCAGTCTGGTTCGTTATGCCCCCAATCTTCCCTTTATATATAAAAACAATTGGCTTTATGTCGCACCGACACGGATAGGTCTTATGGCGACGTTGGGACAGAAAAGGGCTAGGAGTGGGAAGGCGGCGGCCGAGGCCTTAATTGAGGTACAGTCCCAGAATTTGCCTGGTGTGAAAATGGGACACCACGGAAAACCATCTTCAGGACTGCCGACAGTGTGGTTCGAACCCGCTATCTCCAGAATACTGGATACTGGCCACACTTTCGCGACTGCAGCTATTGAGCTTGGTGTCTTCCCTTTATACACTAGCACACAGGTAGCAATTTGGTGACAAAAAAGCGTACTTCTTATCAATCCTTCAGCATAATACATAAGGGGTGGTTTCTTTTGAGGAAGTGTAGCAGAGGTCTAAAACGTCTATATTTAGATTCACAAGGTACGAAACCCTAAGACTATAGCATACCTCACTTTAAATTAGTTTCATTTCTTCTTAACAACTTTCTGTACTATGCGAAGGAAGACACTCAATTCAAACTTCGTAGTTTATAAATATATAAAAATTTACAAGTTGCTTTTACGCCACACCGACACAGATAGGTCTAATGGCGACGATAGAATAAGAAAGCGTAGGAGTGGGAAGGAAGCAAACGTAGCCTTAATTGAGATACAGCCCAGCATTTGCCTGGTATGAAAAATGGTAAACCACAGTAAACCATCTTCAGGCCTGCCGACAGTGGGGTTCGAACCCACTATCTCCCAGAAAGCAAGTTTACAATTTGCGCGCCTCTAACCACGCGGCGAAACTCGCTCCGTGAAATTCGTTTTGATCCTGCCTGAAGCTTCGGGCAGCTAAACTACTGTATAATGTGTAACTTTATTTAGAACCTCTGTGTAAACATTTATGAATAGAGTCCGGATTATTAGGTACTGATAGGTTAGAATGCAAACATACTTTAGCCAGTAACAAGTATACCCTACACTGTACAACAGTTATGCTACGAGATTTGCATAGATATTAGGATTACAGCCTATAGAACTCCTTGAATTTATGCTACTCTTCCTACATTATGGTACAAAGGGTTGCATGACACTTCCTACGAACGTAATTACTTTGCATTCTAACCTATTGCCACCTAAAAATCCGAGGTATATTTATGAATAATATGTTGAACTAGTGTATTGACAGGTAGGAGAGGAAATGCATTCATTAGTACGTTGGTGTATACACTCCAGTACGTATGCTCGGGGAGCACTCTAGAGCATTCAAGAGCTTGTCCACATTAGCACCACGTTGTATTGTAGCGTCCTTCTCTAGAGCTGAACACTCAAGTCGCCGCTATTCTAGGGAAACACATGTGTCCTTATAAAAGCAGTACGAACATTAGATAGAACAAATATTTATTAAATTCTAGTTTATTTTAACCGATAGTGAAACTTGATATCCTTAAGCTAAGTTCAACTCTGAATACCACGCATCATCCGTGCAGATAACGTTCTATGATGATGTGATATTTTATCGTGTATGTTCAAACTCCAGGATCATTGACAAGATATCCTTTCTTCTCTTCACGTGGGGGGTATTACCTTGCCTGTTTTGGGTTATTTAAAGAGGGAGCGGGGGACACGCTAGGATTTAGACTGAACTTGGTTAAGGTCAGTCGTCTGCTCTTATGGCGACGATGGTTGGGTAATAAAGGGCCAGGAGTGAGAAAGAACCGTGACTTTAATTAAGGTACAGTCCGAGCATCTGCCTGGTGTAAAAATGGGAACCCGCGGGAAACCATCCTCAGTTGTAGGTCTGATCTTATTTTGAGTATATGCGTCCTTAAATATTCTAAAATCCGTTTCTCCTCTTTGGCGGACCCGTGGTGAAGGGTTAAGCGTGCCTGTCTCATAACCGGAGACCGCGCATTCGATTCCCAGCCAGCTCAGGGATTTTTACCAGGATTTGAGACTAGTTCAAGGTTCACTCAACCTACGTGATTACAGTGGGAGAGCAGAGAGATAGTGGCCCAGGTCTAGCAAGCCAAGAATAATGGCCGAAAGGATTCGTTGTGCTGACCACATAACACCTCGTAATCTGCAGGTCTTTGGGCTGAGCAGCGATTGCTTAGTACGCCATGACCCTTCGGGGCTGTTGTGTGAAGGGTGCGGGTTGGAGTTCCACCTCTTTATAAACAGTGTACTGCAGAGAAGTGGAAAGTATTACTTGCCGGACTTGAAATACCATTACTACCGGGCGAGTTAGCCGTGCGGTTAGGGGCGCGTGGCTGTGAGCTTGCATCCGGGAGATAGTGGGTTCGAGCCCCACTTCCGGCAGCCCTGAAGATGGTTATGCGTGGTTTTTCATTTTTAACACCAGACAAATGAGGGGGCTGTACCTTAATTAAGGCCATGGCCACTTCCTTCCCACTCCTAAGCCTTTCCTATCCCATCGTCGCCATAAGACCTATCTGTGTCGGTACGACTTAAAACATTATTAAAAATCATTACTGCTTACTGTTAGGCATAGAGTTTGTTGGGTTAGCGCCATTTCTGTGTCACTTTGTTCATTTTGAATCTACGTCAGGGCTACCTTTAAGGAAAGTTATTGGTGGGAGGTTGGCCATGAATTGTCTCATGATAATAATTCGACTGTTCTGTGTGGGACATGGCGTCTTCTTTCTCGTCCTGGTCTACCAGACATGTATGTGGTCTTGAAATATTTTGAAATTACACCTAGTTCTTCAATCAATCAATTGTTCATATAGGGCCTGCGCCTAAAACATTAACTGATATTGAGGTAGAACGATCATTGCAACGCCCTTTGGGTGGGGAACGGAGACGAAGTGTACACCCACAGTATCCCCTGTCTGCCATAGGAAGCGACTAAAAGAGATTACCTGTGATTAGTACCATCATGCGAGGAACGCCATGAGTAGACTTTTATTGCCATTAGTACCACTATGTGAGGAGTACCATGGGTCTGTGGGTGGATCACTATGGGTTTACAGTACCCATGTATAGTATCCGCCACCATCACAGAGCCTCCCAGGTTCGGTTAGAACACCCCAAGGAGACAAAAAGAAGTGTTTCAGCATCTGGTTCTGGACATCATGAGTCTGCATTTCGAGGAACACCACTGGTTTGGGCGTTGCCTTTGATTAGTATCACTATAAGAGCGACGCCGTAGGTACTGCGTTGCCTGTAATTAGTACCACTATATAACCGACGCCGTGTGTCTGCGTTGCCTGTGATTGATACCCACTATGTGAGGAGCACCAGGGGATAGTACGGGTCCCTGTGAATAGTACCACTATATGATGAAGACCATGGGTTTGCATTACCTATGAGTTGCACCATTATGCGAGAAACACCATTGGTCTGCGTTGCCTGTGCATTGTACGTTACTTGTGAGTAGTACCACAATGTGAGGAACACCGTGAGTCTAGGTTACTTGTGATTAGTACTGCTACATGAAAATACCACGGTTCTACTTTACTATAGATAAGTACCATTATGCCCCTCGACCTGGATTTTGGACCCCTTTAAACAACAAGCATCATCGATACAGGATTGTCCCTTGGAAGCAGCCCCTTGGTTACCTTTGTTTTATGTTAGTTTCTGGGAATGTTGGGCATTGCGAGTCGGACCCACTACTTGTTTAAAGTTCACAATCAGTGTTCACCGTCATCTACTTGAATTCTAGTCAGTGGATTGGTTTTGGATTTTTTAAATATCGTGAGTTGGATCCGATGATTATTTGATATTCATATTCATCCATTCATTCTTCATCATCAAGTTTTGAATTCTGACCAGTTCTGACATTTCCTCTTCTTTCGTACCATTAGGGGCCGATGACTTCGAAGTTTGGTCATCATCGTCATCACAAGCGTCCGTGGCTCAGGCGGCAGCGCGTCGGCCTCTCACCGCTGGGTTCCGTGGTTCAAAACCCGGTCACTCCATGTGAGATTTGTGCTGGACAAAGCAGAGGCTGGGCAGGTTTTTCTCCGAGTATTACGACTTTCTCTGCCGTCTCTCATTCCAGCAACACTCTCCAATATCATTAATCATTGCCCAAGAGGAGTGAGACAGGCTTCGGCAGCCGGCACGGTTCCTATCCTCGCCGCTAGATGGGGCTTCATTCATTCCATTCCTGACCCGGTCAAATGACTGGAAACAGGCTATGGAGTTTCATTTTCATCATCGTCATCACGTTCATTGCATGCATTCGTGTTCTTAATGATCTATCATTACGATTATTGCACGTGTCTCGTAATCCTTCACTTTGCACTTTACGTAATAATGACTGGCACAAGTGAAAAAACAATGACAGAAATTTGTACCAGGAAAAGCTGTGAGTGAGAATTTTGACGGTGACCTCAATGTAGGACGTAAAACTGGCTGCGGCGGAGAGGGGTGGTCAATTGTGTTTGAAACCTAACAGCTGTTAATTTCACCTTTCAATATAACTTTTGACATTTTGATGAGAGAAGGGAGTAAATAAATTCATACATTCTATGGAATAAATATAATTGTTATCAAATTATAAAATACTTTATTGGATAAACGGTGTGGGGGGAAGAGGATTTTGGAAATAATTTCCCACGTGTAATAAATTTTTGTGGAAGAATTGCAGTAGGGAAAAATAGTCTAGCGAGAAAATATTTTAGGGAAGAAACACAACGGAAGAATGTCCAGTAACCATAATATAAAAGTGGAAACGTCATGTGGAAGCAAGCGAATGTGTGATCCTCTTCCTTCCATACTTCGTAATCTGACAAAACTCAGGGTAGTACTGCAATTGCAAGTTGGCCTGGTGTGGCCCGCTGTTGTATAACTCTCCAGAAACAAAAACTCTAACACGTAATTACGTTTTGCCTGTCCCAAGTTACAATTAGTTTCCGTAATTAATGTTATGCTCTAATTTGATTTAAATATGTCACTTTTACATTGCGCGTGAGAAGATATTGCTGCTGCCGCCGACAATACCATTAAAGTGGTAAAATTAAACTCGCGCACACACAGTGATATATGAAATCAAAGCAAAGCAGTGACACGTTGTGTTATTTGGCTCATTAAAAGGAGGAAGCAATAAATGGAAATGAAGATTGTGAAAACCTACGTTCAGTTCTGTTAACATTTAAAATATAGAGAACTCAGTGTCAGATTCTTTTTGGTCGGATAATCGAGCAAATTTATAGAATATAATAGAATAGACTCATCCCCTAGTTCCGGATCGCCAGGAACTGGAGAGAGAGTAATCACTTATTGCAATGCAAATGATTTGATACATGCATGATTTTGTTGTACTTAACTATCTTTTTCTATAACTACCGGAGGTGGTAGTCACTCAGGAGCACATGAGCACGAGAACACCCAGTTCAAAAGCATATTCACGCATTCATGGATACCGGTAATTCAAAATTGTTTTGTTTTTTCGACCTGATTTCTTCAATTGATCGAAAGCATTCGACTTATCTCGAAGCTCCATTACACTCACAGCTGTTCGTTTCGACTGACAAAGCCAGGGAGCACAGTGAAGATTTTGCTATGAGCCTTAGGACTATACGCATGCGCATGGAGATGACGTCATGGTTTATACACAGATATCGCCATAAGCAAGGAGCACAGTAAGGAATGTGCCGTTCCGTCTAAAACCACCTTCAAACTAGAGATAGTATTACACTTGACCACAAGGGGCCGCCACCTTCCCTGTTACTGTTAGCCACAGCACCCAGAAGTTACTATTGCATTACATCGCCGGAAGATTTCGCTAGTAGCTAATTCTGAACAAGATTTCGTAATCACGGGATCAGAATGTCAGAGCCTTCAGCCAAAGCCTGAGCGACTCCGCCCGGCAGTCGTAATTTAATTTATTTTCTTTGTACACTCACAGATTAGTCTCGGAAAATTGCAGCCTCGATTATAAGGGTTCTACCATATTATGAGTAGAGAAGCAGCCGTACAAGGAACTTTTAGCGAAATGATTTAAGTAAGTGATTTTGTACTTATTTGCATTCTACTTTGGTATATTTGAGACGTGAACACAAATTTTGTTGTGAACCCTCTGAAAATTTGGTCACGAGCCGCCACTGATTACTACCTGAAATATATTACTCACTAATTACATCCGATCTCAAAATATTAGTTTCTAAGACTTGTTCTTTTGGTTGCCTAGACGTTAACATTGTTATATATTCTAGGGAAATATGTATTTAACCCCTAAATTTGTGTTAGTGCAAGTATTTGTTTGTGCCACGAGTCTGTTATCCTAAGGTTATCCTTAGGTTAAAAAAGACATTATGAATTAACTGAATAATGACTGTACGAATCAGTGAATGGATGAATTACCTGATTGTATTATATTGGTACACTGAATGAATGAATGAATGAATGAATGAACTGAATTCATGCATTCATTAAAAGAGGGTTCCTCTCCCCGTCACGGATAACCACCAGCTGTGGAGAAAGCCTTATTACTGGATGAGTAAATGAATTTAATGAATGAATGAACGATGAATTGATTAGTCAGTGAATGAATACTCTCAACCTACAGCTACGGAACTCCAGCAGCTATCGAAGGAACATTTAATCTATTGTAATCTAAGCAATTCCACATGCAATTAACACATACAGTAGTTACCTTGATAAAAACAACTGTGTAAAAGTTAACTTTATACTTGGTTTCTTTGATTCTCTTTTGCCACATACTCGTATTTTCAGTATATTGAAAAATGTTTTCCTACCCGGTGCGATCCATTCTTGAACGAATTTATAATGCTTAAAATATTTGAGATGTACTTCAACATTAATGAATTTTTTCTAGTTACTTTATATCGCACCGACACAGATAGGTATTATGGTGACAATGGGACACGAAAGGTCTAGGAATGGGAAGGAAGCGGCCATGGCCTTAATTAAGGTACAGCCCCAGCATTTGCCTGGTGTGAAAATGGGAAACCACGGAAAACCATCTTCAGGGCTGCTGATAGTGGGGTTCGAACCCACTATCTCCCGTATGCAAGTTCACAGCTGCGCGCCCCTAACCGCACGCCAACTCGCCCGGTACATTAATGAATGCGTCAATAAAAAAATAATTTTATTATAGTACCTAGGATGCTGGTTAATACAGAAATAGGCACTCATCCGAAGCAAAATTCGTCCAGTGAATATTTCGGTCAAGGATATTTCGTCCAAAACAAAAATGACGAGCAACTTTTTAATCCAGTTTTACGAGGAACATCCAGATATTTAAGAAAAGACAACATAGTTACATGAAAAACGTTATTGGCACCCGGAACAGGAATGTTGGATCTATTTTTTGACATAATTACCGCCAGTATTGAGACACTTGTCATATCGTGGGATGAACTTTTGTATACCGGTGTCGTGGAAGTCTGCTGCCTGGGAATGGAACTACCGTGTGATATTCGTCTTCAGCTCTTCGCCCGTGTGAAAATGCTAACAGGAGGAAAGACATTTCTTGAGGTGCAAGAAAAGATTAAAACCACCGGCAGCCAAATCAGGAGTGTACGGTGGACGATCAAACACCTCCCAGCCGAACTCCTGCCGAACAGTTGCTGAACGCCGAGCTGTATGTGGGCGAGCATTGCCATGGATAAGCACAACACCTTTGTTGAGCATTTCACACCTCTTTTTTCAATACCCCATCGCAATTTCCGTAGAAACTTTTAACACAGATCGAGCCTCGTAGGCGGCAGGGAGGAAGAATGCGAGCTGCCATTTCGAGCCACTGCTGCTGCGCTACTGACACCAGGAGGGACTTGTCCGGCCGATGTATGATTGCTACGTCATAGACCTGTCGCGCATGCGGATATTTCCCGGCTAAGCCCGTTTACTTTACAAGATCAGAAATAGGGATACTTAATTTCTGGATGGCCTACGTATTTTGTCCATAGACATTTTTGCAAGGGATATATTTATTTATAACTTGATTATTTATAACTTAATTTCTGGATGGCCTACGTAGTTTGTCCGTAAAGACATTTTTGCAAGGGATATATTTATTTATAACTTGATTAAAATTAAATGAAACACCACTCATGGCCTCCGATTCGACATTCGTTAACGTCAGATCAGAAGTAAGGCTTTTCAGGCGTTTGCTCTATTAACCAGCGTTTCGTCTTAGGTCTGACACTAGACTCATCAGAGTGGATGTGTCAGACCCTACCCACTGACGCTGGGGTGTGTCGTGTCGTAAAGTGCTATGTGTTATCGATGCTGCCTTTTCGTGTCGAAGGATGAATACTACCGACTTCGTTAAAGAACCGATTGCAGGCCCTTGAAATGTGGATGTATCGCAGTATGTTCAAGCTCCCATGAGATCAACGAGGAGGTATTCCGGGAAGCCTGGAAATCATGTGGATTCTTAAAGCTAACAAAACACATCTTCCGAAATAACAAATACACCCTGATACAAGTGAAAACATAAGCTCATGGTCAGCATCCACGTGTGTTCGTTGTGTCTGAAGTCTGCCTGTTACCATGTGTGGCTGTGGTGTACTGTATGTCACATACAATCCTGGCATTAATTTCAATATAAGATGAAGAAACATGGAAAATATTTCCAGGAAGACCAAGAATGACCGAAACGTTCTTTAGCTTATCCCAGATATTTATACGGTCGCTGAAGCTACCCAGATTCATTTTGCTTTTTGCCAGGGATTTAAGCAGAGATGCCTCTCTTGACGTCACGTGATTTTTCGGGTCAAAATTCCATCACAGGACTGACCGGGATTAGAATCTGTGCAGTTCTGGAGGAAAGCGAGCAGCTAATCCAATCACGCCTGCTTATAATAATAATAATAATAATAATAATAATAATAATAATAATAATAATAATAATAATAATAATAATAATGTTCTTTGTATATTCTCCTTTAAATTCCTATAGATGTGTAGAATGGCTCGGATGTCCAAATTTCGTCCTACAGGAGTTCCTGAACACGCGGAAGGCCAGCATATTTGTCGTATTTTAAAAACCTAAAGTGCATCCGACCTCAGTCAGAGTCGAACCCGCTACCATGCGATTCTAAAATAAACACGAACGTCTCTTCTCAGCTTTTCTCACGATACTCAGCGCGAGCCATTTCCATATCCATCAGGATTAAAATTACCCATAGAAAAGAGCGGAAGGTACTATGCTAACCCAGTGATGACAATCATTTCTCAACATCATGCGTTTACAGTAATGTTGTGATGGGATAGCGTGAGGGATGGAAAGATACTGCCATGGTCTTAATTAAGGTAGGTCTCGAGCCTGGTGTAAATATGGGGTACCATTGAAAACCACCTTCAGCACCGCCAACGGTGAAGTTCAAACCCACCATCTCCCGACTACAAATTGACAGCTACACGAACAATACCGCGCTGAAATCTTATTCGTTTGCTCTTACGATAGTTGCAATAAAACATGGTTTAAAATATCTGATGCAAAAGCCACATTTGAATTTAATTTATTTTGAATCGGCTCATTGGCTTCATGGAGAAACACAGCCACACCATCGCTACCCTAATCCACCGTTCCAGTGATTCAAAGTGATTAGAGTAGGCTAATAATGCATATGGACCGTGATTAATCTATTACAGGGAAGGAATCAACGTATCTCCATTCGAGAACGGCATTTTTATCCCAACATGTTAATAACTCTGATAACCTCAGTGCACTTTTAAAAATAGAAATTTAGACCCTTCAAGCATGAAATTCAATCCCCGTTTCGTTTTATTAATGATAATAGAATAAAATCACTGTAAATATTGTTATATTATAAAATATTTCCGAGAGGATAGCCCTACATTTCCCCTTAGGCGTTCGTCTATACATTTACACGCAATGCTATGATATTCGATTCTAATAAGATTTCCTGAGTTGTATATAAAATTTCAAAACTCCTATATTTTAACTCGGGGTTAACATCTGCTTATACGGTACGAGTCTCAGTCGAGAACCCCGAGTCGTGTCTTGGCGAGTGGATGATACAGTAACCTCCTGACTCATACCCAGTGATGTCATGGTTTCAGTTAGTGTGCAATTACCTTCCGTAAAGCGTACAACGTGACTGTTTCTTAAACATCAGTAATGGATTGGTTTCATGTGTTTTATGACTTCTGAATTAGTTGTTGAGCAGTGTATTTACATGTACTGTAGATTTTAAATGCAATTCGAATCAAACCTTTGAAGATTCGTGAGGGTGAATTGCAGAGAGTGAACCGCATTATCATTACATGTTACAACGATCATCTACAGGCTCCGGGAGAGCACTTTCAACACTTACTGCAATAATGTAATTTTTACTGGTTTATATCTGATTATCCGTTCTTCAAAGATAATGCGTTTTCTACGAACGTACGGGAGCGGTATGCCAGTAAACCGCGCTCTCGCTTACTGACACACGGCATGCAGGAAGGACGGCAAACCTTCCATGACTCACCGTGTTGTAGGCCTACACTATACCGCAAAACATTTGCAAAGGAAACAGTATTGCTCTTATGACAACAGGGTTGACATTTAGAACGGCTCTGCTCAACACCAACACGAAAAAAATGCGGCGCTAGCGGCCGAACTTTGTGTGGTTGAGTGCCCATTTCTTGACAAAAGGAATGAGCAGGTGAAAGTTACTAAATCTCGAAGTACAAGCATGATCTGAAAGAACGAAGACACTGTCATAAATTATTGGCCTGCTAATACTCATGAGATTGTATACATTCTTTCAATAAAATATGCAGTCATTTACTGTCAGTTACTGGTTTAACGTCGCACTGACTCATGGAAGTACGGGAAAGTGATAGGATTGGGAGGATGGTAATGACCGTAGCGTTGATTAAAGTACAGCCTCAGCAGTTGCCAGGAAAACTACGGAGGACCATTTTCAGGACTGCCGACGGTGGGATTCGAACCTACCATCTCCCGAGTTCAGGCTCACAGCTACGCGACCCAAACCACACGGCCAGCTCGCTTGATCATTCCAATAAGTTACTTGTAGAACGAGTGAAAATGATAACATTAACTGCCAATTTGTTATTCAAATTGCTTTACGTCGCACCGACACAGGTAGGTCTTATGGCGGCGATAGGATAGGAGTCGGAAGGAAGCGACCCTGGCTTTAATTAAGATGCAGCCCCAGCATTTGCCTGGTGTGAGAATGGGAAACCACGGGAAACCATGTTAAGGGCTGCCGACAGTCGGGTTCGAACCCACTACCTCATCAAACGACTAGGCTACTCTAAACGCTGCTTATTACCTTCCTATCATAACAGAAGTACATAACAGGTAAAGTGGGTATTGATAAATGTATATGAAAGAGTCCGACAATATTTAAAAACATCCCACTGAATACTAAAGCAGAAGAATCAAATTATACAAATGATATTTGCTTACGTATTCGGGTCTAGCGTACAACTGCCAGCTACCACAAGCTCTGGACTCGACACCAGCTGCGTGCTTCCCCATAGTAAAATCACCAGTGGCTATGGAATAATAGCATTTATTGTCAAATAAGGAGAATTTACCCACCACATTAAAGCAAACGCTAGAAATGCACTCCGTTAGCCTGGAGACATGCATTGTAGCGTGAAAAGTTATACTCCTGTTCACCCTTTGCAACTCGGACACAGAAGTTTCGAGAATTTGGCTACGGATTGCATCTTTGAGTGCTTTTGTTGTGCGTGAATAACTTCTATGAATCCTAACCTTTAAACTACTCCACTTGTAACAGTTGCAGGGTGCTAAATGGGGACTGCGTCCATGTCATAAAATCAATACAAATAACTCTTTCCCCGAATTCGTTACGCACTGCAGTCCGTAAGCATTTTCTCGGGAATTACTCCACGCAGTCGTTCTTTACGCCGGCCCCGTGGTGTAGGGGTAGCGTGCCTGCCTCTCACCCGGAGGCCCCGGGTTCGATTCCCGGCCAGGTCAGGGATTTTTACCTGGACCTGAGGGCTGGTTCGAGGTACACTCAGCCTACGTGATTAGAATTGAGGAGCTATCTGACGGTGAGATAGCGGCCCCGGTCTAGAAAACCAAGAATAACGGCCGAGAGGATTCGTCGTGCTGACCCCACGACACCTCGTAATCTGCAGGCCTTCGGGCTGAGCAGCGGTCGCTTGGTAGGCCATGGCCCTTCAAGGGCTGTAGTGCCATGGGGTTTTAGTCGTTCTTTACTCTCCTGCATCCGTTAGCATTGTTGTTTGCAAAACACCTTTCTCATTTAACAATGAGCCGACATGTTTGATATTTGTTTTTAATTAAAGGTTTTCTGTGGTTTCCCACTTTGACTTTCAGGCAAATGTCAATGACAGTTCCTATTCGTAGATCACAGCCAATTCCTTCCACTTATTTGCCCAGTTTCAATCACCATCAGTCACCTAATCTTCATTAACTCTTCAAATCAGGTTGGCGTCGGGAAAGGAATCCACCCGTGGAAACATGCCATATAATTTCATCTCACCTCATTCTCGACCCCGTATTAGGAACGGGACTAAGGGGCGGACATACAATAATAATAATAATAATAATAATAATAATAATAATAATAATAATAATAATAATAGTGTAGCGCGAACCTACTACGCTGGCGTAGCAGGGGGAGAGGTGATACTCCCATGTGGCGCGTCCCAGGTGGCGGATAGGGGGGTTCTAACCGGCTTGCCTGCGGACTTGAGGGAAATAAAATACCTCTCGCGGACCAAACACACAACCCCCTGTGGGTGAGGGACGCAGACGAAGAATACACACACGCTATCCCCTGCCTGTCTTAAGGGGCGACGAAGGGATATTTTTAGAACCATGAAACTACTTGTGATTAGTACCACCACGCGGGGAACACCATGGGTAAGTAAGTAAGTAAGTAAGTAATATGTTTTATTTATCCTGGCAAAGTTAGGGATGTACTCCCTTTCTTACACTTAACCAGTCTTAACCTAGAACACTTAATAATAACTACTGATGACAATAATATGATAATATGGACAATAGTAACAGTAATACCATTAACAAAAGTAACCACACTTTAAAAAACCGGGCGAGTTGCCCGTGCGCGTAGAGGCGCGCGGCTTTGAGCTTGCATCCGGGAGATAGTAGGTTCGAATCCCACTATCGGCAGCCCTGAAGATGGTTTTCCGTGGTTTCCCATTTTCACACCAGGCAAATGCTGGGGCTGTACCTTAATTAAGGCCACGGTCGCTTCCTTCCAACTCCTAGGCCTTTCCTATCCCATCGTCGCCATAAGACCTGTCTGTGTCGGTGCGACGTAAAGCCCCTAGCAAAAAAAAAAAACACTTTAAAAATAGATCATATCATCTATATAATATAAATCGTACGTAAAGTGCAGAATATAATTATGAATAATGAGTACTAAGAGTATAATTATGAATAATGAGTACTAAGAATATAACTATGAATAAGGAGTACTAAGAATATCATTATGAATGAGTACTATAACAACTACTTGAGAAAAAGTTTAGAAAATATATACATTTCTACAGTACACCGAAATATCGCCTTCAGTTGAGAGGTGAAGAGAAGGATTAGTAAGAAGTAGAAGAAGAGGAAGGAGAAGAATATCTGTGAAAGGAAGAGGGAAATGATGATGAAGAGGCGGTAGGAGTAGGTGTTTTCAGGTCATAATTTGATGATTCATGCATGTTTACCTAGTATTTCGACACAGGCATGTTTAAAAGCTAAGCTGCTGGACATGCTTCCGACGTCCACTGGTAAGAGTTTCCATTGTCGGGCTGCGGTAACGGTGAATGATTTCGTGTAGATTGCTGTTCTGTGTACAGGAAGGGATAAACACATGGTGCTGCAGGATCGAGTATTTTTGTTATGGTCTGTGGAGAGGAGCTTCATTCGATCACGGAGATAAGCTGGTTGAGAACTTTTCAGAATAGTATGCAAGAAGCAAAGAGTATGAAGTGTGCGTCGTTCTTGCAGGCGAAGCCACCCGAGCCGCGTGTAAGACGGTGTGACATGGTCAGCGTAACGAAGTCCACAGATAAATCTTACACAGGCATTCTGAGCGCACTGTAATTTCCTACCCCAGTCTACTCCTAGGTTGTTGTAAACTATGTTGCAATAATCAAAATGAGGTAATGCGAGTGATTCAACAAGAATTTTCTTTAGTTGAAAAGGGAAAGTGAATTTGAATTTACTGAGATAGCGTAGCGTTCCGTATATTTTCCTACACACAGATATAGTTTGGGCAGACCAGGACAGATGTTCGTCAAATATTATGCCAAGATTTCTTACATTTTGGCTATACTGTAAGGGAGTACCACTTATGGACAACTGTGGTAACGCTGTTCGATTGAGCTTGCAAAGTAATTTAGGGTAACCAATAATTATTGCCTTGGATTTTGATGGGTTTAATTTTAACCCGTGATGTCTGGCCTATATATCTATGGTCATCAAGTCTTCATTCAGGTGACGTGTTTCTGAGTGTAGGTTTTCGGGTTTGCTGTGTATAAACTGACTGACAGAGCAAATGCAACACCAAGAAGGAGTGGTTCGAAAGGGATGAAAGTTGGGGAAAAAACAGAGACGGCACGGACGAATAATTGATGTTTATTTCAAACCGATATGCAGGTTACACAATGCGCACGGCATCGACTCAGTAGGATGTAGGACCACCGCGAGCGGCGATGCACGCAGAAACACGTCGAGGTACAGAGTCGATAAGAGTGCGGATGGTGTCCTGAGGGATGGTTCTCCATTCTCCGTGAACCATTTGCCACAGTTGGTCGTTCGTACGAGGCTGGGGCAGAGTTTGCAAACGGCGTCCAATGAGATCCCACACGTGTTCGATTGGTGAGAGATCTGGAGAGTACGCTGGCCACGGAAGCATCTGTACACCTCGTAGAGCCTGTTGGGAGATGCGAGCAGTGTGTGGGCGGGCATTATCCTGCTGAAACAGAGCATTGGGCAGCCCCTGCTGCACGTAGCGGTGGGCATTTAACGTGCCTTGAATACGCACCAGAGGTGACGTGGAATCATACGCAATAGCGCCCCAAGCCATGATGCCGCGTTGTCTAGCGGTAGGGCGCTCCACAGTTACTGCCGGATTTGACCTTTCTCCACGCCGACGCCACACTCGTCTGCGGTGACTATCACTGACAGAACAGAAACGTGACTCATCGGAGAACACGACGTTCCGCCATTCCCTCATCCAAGTCGCTCTAGCCCGGCACCATGCCAGGCGCGCACGTCTATGCTGTGGAGTCAATGGTAGTCTTCTGAGCGGACGCCGGGAGTGCAGGCCTCCTTCAACCAATCGACGGGAAATTGTTCTGGTCCATATTGGAACAGCCAGGGTGTCTTGCACATGCTGAAGAATGGCGGTTGACGTGGCGTGCGGGGATGCCACCGCTTGGCGGCGGATGAGCCGATCCTCGCGTGCTGACGTCACTCGGGCTGCGCATGCACCCCTCGCACGTGCCACATGTCCCTGCGCCAACCATCTTCGCCACAGGCGCTGCACCGTGGACACATCCCTATGGGTATCGGCTGCGATTTGACGAAGCGACCAACCTGCCCTTCTCAGCCCGATCACCATACCCCTCGTAAAGTCGTCTGTCTGCTGGAAATGCCTCCGTTGACGGCGGCCTGGCATTCTTAGCTATACACGTGTCCTGTGGCACACGACAACACGTTCTACAATGACTGTCGGCTGAGAAATCACGGTACGAAGTGGGCCATTCGCCAACGCCGTGTCCCATTTATCGTTCGCTACGTGCGCAGCACAGCGGCGCATTTCACATCATGAGCACACCTCAGTGACGTCAGTCTACCCTGCAATTGGCATAAAGTTCTGACCACTCCTTCTTGGTGTTGCATTTGCTCTGTCAGTCAGTGTATATATCTGTAGGTCATCAGCGTATAAGTGGTATTTACAGTGTTTTAATCCGGAAGATATGCCATTTATATACAAAGAGAAAAATAGGGGCCCAGTACAGATCCATGTTGTATTCCTACGTCGACCGTACACCAATTTGAATACTCATTGTTGTTATTAAGTACACACTGCTGGCGACCGGTGAGATAGGATCTGATCCACTGGAGTGCACTCGCGGAGAAATTTAAACGATTTAATTTGGATATAAGTATGTCCCTGTCAACAGTGTCGAAAGCTTTACTAAAGTCCAATAACGCTAGAACTGTCAGTTGTTTGTTGTCCATAGCTTGCCTTATGTCATCAGTCACATGTGTTAATGCACTGCAGGTGCTGTGTTTCGGTCTAAAGCCTGACTGGTGGATATCAAGAAGATTGTGTTGAATAAGATAGTCGGTAATTTGCTTGTGAACTATGAATTCTAAAGCTTTTGACAATATGCATAAGATGCTAATCGGCCGATAGTCACCGACGTCCTTCGCAAGTCTTATTTTCGGAAGCGGGCGAACTATGGCCATTTTCTATATTTCCGGATAAGTCCCCTGTTGCAGTGAGTAATTTAAAAATATTCACCAATGGATAAATGATGTGGTGGAGAATTTTCATGAGCATTTCATGGCCTATATTATCTACTCCCCTAGTCCTGGTCTTGATGCGTTTTATTGAGTCAATCACTTCTTGCGGTGTGACGTGATTGAAGTAAAATTGATCTCTTTGTGGAGATGGCGTATTATCATATGTATTAATAGTTTTCTCCTTTACGATCGGATTAATTCCCGTTGGCGAGATGAAATGGTCGTTTAATTCATCTACGTTAACATTTAGTTCATCGTTAGATTTCTGGTTATTGATACCAAAATATTTCATAGATTTCCACATCGTCGCAGGGCGTACGTCAGGTCTAATCAAGTTATGGCCGTAACGTAGTCTAGCGCTTCGAATTTTAGAGGTCGTTTTATTACGCATTGTTTTATAAGTCTGGTGGTTCACTTCCGTTGGGTAGTGCTTGTATCGTCTATGAGCAGCGCCTCGTTTAGCCATTAAGTGGCGAATTTCGTCATTTATCCACGGCTTAGGAGCTCTGGAACCTTTTCCCGTACGCACTGGGGCGTGCCGATCGTAGAGTTGCGTTACTAGGTTATGAAATGTTGAGACCATTTCCTGTAGATTATTGGCGCGATTTATATCCACCCACGGCACGGAAAGAGCATCTTCTTCTAATTTATCTGCGTCAATTCGTCTGAGATCCCTGAATGATAATATTTTCGACCTTGGTTTCGGAGTTTGTAATTGGTAGGACAGGTAGATTATGTCATGTCCAGATAGCCCCGGGGCTGATGTCTGTCCATGTTGCAGGACTTTCGCTGAATTGTTTGTTATTATTAGATCGAGAAGGGTGTGACTGCTATTAGTGTGGTGGGTTGGTCCGAGAGGTAAAATTGTCATGTTACATGCTTCGAAAATGTTACGAAACTGTCGAGTTGAAGCTGCGGTACTGTCTAACAAATTTGTGTTGAAGTCGCCCATTACAATAACGTGTTCATAGTCTGGCAGAAGGTTTAGTATTTCAGTCTCAAGGTCGGTCAAATACCCTACTTTCGGAGGCTTGTAAACTACTACTAGCAAGCATTTCGTTCTAGACAGTGTTATCTCTATAAACAAAAACTCTGGTTTACGTTCATACTGTGAAGGTGAATGGCTAATTACTTGAGGGTTGAGGTCTCTGGCAACATAAGCAGCCACCCCCCCCCCCACCGCCTTTCCCCTCGCGGTCATTTCGTAGAAGGACGTACCCGTCTATGTCAACAGCTGAACTGGGGCATTTGCAGCTCAGCCACGTTTCAGACATAAGAATTGCATGGAACTGGCGCGTAGAAAACAGGTTATCCATTTCATCCATGCGCGTTTGGGAGAGCAAAGACTGCAAATTACAGTGGCAAACATTAAGAGCTCTTGGAAATTGGTCCACGGTTTCCTTCAAGATAGTAGCGGCTGAAATAGGACCTGGGTTTGCTGTAGCACCTATGTGAGTGAAGGGAGCGGTTAACGGAAGGGGGGAGCAAGGGGATGGAATTAAAGGAATGCGCTTAGACCTGCTGTCGTCAGAAGCATGCCCTTGTTGTGTTAAAATGTATGCCAACTTCGGAACAGAAAATTAAAACTAAAACAGTACTAACGGGAGGACTACGGTTAAATACAGTTCAAGCAATATTGATCACTGGAGAAATAAAAGACAGTGCAAAGCTAATAACAATGACAGAACACACTACAAACAGATTATACAAGGTAAATCACACAAATGAATCTAATTTTAAATTAGAGGCTTCTAACTAGCGATGTTATACTTGGAAAACAGATACCTGATATAGTAAAAGATGTGATAGGAAGTGTGTTATGGGAGATTGATGAAAGGGAGGGAGGAAGAGGAGAGAGAGAGAGAGAGAGAGAGAGAGAGAAAGAAAGAAAGAAAGTGAAACTTAACTGTAGTGAATTCCTACTATGAAAGCAAGGGAAGACAATATTTCGGTACTCACATTAAAAGCGAATGTAGTTCTGTACTTATGTGGTGATGTTTGCAGATTACAATCTAGGAATATCACACATGCGGTTGATACGACGCCTTGGGTCGCTTTTACTTGCGCGTAGTACCACTATGTTAGGTACAAAATAGGTTTGTGATTAGTAACGACAGTGTGTGAATCAGAATGCATTTTACAGTACCTGTGATTTGTACCCGTATATGAGCAACACCATGGGATGAGCGACACCATGGTTCTGTCTTGCCTATACCTAGTACCCACTATGTGAAGAACACCATGAGATAGTGCGGGACCCTGCGGTTAGTCCACTTATGTGAGGAACGCCATAGGTTTGCGTTGCCTGTAAATAGCGCACAGTGTGCGAAACACCATAGGTCTGTATTACATGTGCGAATTTAATTACCTGTGAGTAGTACCGTGTTTGGAATACCGCGAGTCTACGCTACTCCTGATTAGTACCGCAACATGTTAAACAGCATGGTTCTATTTTCCTAGCGATAAGTACCATTATGAGAGGCCGATGACCTGGATTTTAGACCCGTTTTGACTACAAGCATCCTCGATTCAGTATTGTGCTTTAGAAGCAGTCCCTTGGTCAGTAATACTATTGTTTAAAGCTAGTTTATGGGAATGTGGGGCGTTGCGGGTCGGATCCACTGATTGTTTTAACTTCATATCCATCCATTCATTCTTCGTCCTCACGTTTTCGAATTCCGGTCAGTGGACGATTATGGATTTTTAAATTGTCAAACATTTCGTCTCATTTCCTACCCTTAGGGGCCTATGACCTAGATGTTAGGCCCCTGTAAACATCAAGCATCATCATCAATAATGGTGAAGTGGTTAGTGTTATTAGCTGCCATCGCCGGAGGCCCGGAATCCGTTCCCGGCTCTGCCACGAAATTTGAAACGTGGTACGAGGACTGGAACGGGGTCCGCTCAGCCTCGGGTGGTCAACTGAGTAGAAGTGCTTTCCCACTTCTCATCCAGGCAAACGCCGGGATGGTATCTAACTTAAAGCCAAGGCCGCTTCCTTCCCTCTTCCTTGTCTATCCCTCCCCATTGTTTCATCTCCCCATAAGGTCCCATTTCAGCATAGCAGGTGATGCCACCTTGGCGAAGTGCTGGTCCTTCTGTTCAGTTGTATACCCCCGATCCAAAGTCTCACGCTCCAGGACACTGCCCTAGAAGCGTTAGAGGTGAAATCCCTCGCTGAGTCCTAGGGAAAACCAACGCTGGACGGTAAACAAATTAAGAACGTAATAATAATAATAATTGTTACGGAGTTCTCCGTGGTAGTTAGAGGTGAAAGAAGGTGCTGGGATGAACAGGTCTCAACTAACGAAATTAAGGTTAATTTAAAATTCAACAAGGTTATATTTCCTTTCCGAGATCAAGAAATAACAAGTACAACAGGAACTTAGTTATATAGCAACAAAATAAGAATGTACAATTACAGCTTATTAATGTATTTTGAGCTTCGAGTTCCAGAAACACAATCCCTGAGCAATGAGCCCAGCTTTACTTATACACAAGGTTTAGCAAAGGGGCAGAAAACCCTAATCATGCCCAGGAGCACTCGCTCCCTATTACTCAGTAAAGCCTGCTCGAGGCACACAGAAACCAAATTTAAGAAAGAGCAACCCGCTCTCAAAGTTCAAGCCTATCAAAGGCCACACCAAACTCCACCTTCAAGCTGTCCTCCAAGCACATGAAAACAGGGGTAAAAATACCCAGGTCAATTACATGGCCCCAAAATACCAACTTGAGTGGAGGCGTAACTGCACTCCTAATACATTTCTTTAAAACCCATTTGGCACTAGGCCACTTATGCAAGGGCTAATCACATACTACGGAGGTGACACGATTGGAAAATGTTATGACATTACGAGTAGAAGGAAACTGTTATAAAAATGTAGTCACCACAAAACAAAATGAATGGGAGCTCGAGAGGGTTAGGCACTCTCTGTCCCAATTTATAGTTAAAGAAACAGAATTTATACCAAATGTCTTTTACATTTTAAATATGGGTTACATGAGGAAAGTTTCGAACCCGCCCCGAGGGTTAAACTGCTGAGCTAGCAAGAAAATAAGTTATAAAACGGCCATTACCTGATGGTTGAACTGCTGCCCGAAGAAAGAGGCGCTTCCCGCCCCCTGCTACATAATCACACAAAGAAAGATGTTACTGAAGTGGCGAGGAGACCAGAAAATCAGCAGTTTATATACCCTCGCGGAATATTCGAGACCTTTAGTGAATGATTACACCCGCCCACAAGCTTTTTATTGGACGGCCAAAAGATTACATGTCAAAACTGGAGAAGAAAACCAGGATTGGTGGAAAATTAATTACAGAAATTTGCGATTGGTCAATTTTACAACTGGCGGAAAGAAAGGATTAACATTGCCAACTTAAACAATGGCTGAAAGAAATTTAATAAGAAACAAACTTCTTAATACTAAATTTCTTCAAAAAAAAAGAAAAAAGAAAAAAAGGTTCCTTCACTTCGCACAGGGTGCACAATTGTAGTTCTTAAGAGGTGCCATGTAGAAGAGAATGTTCACACTTCTTACTACAGAGCAAACAAATACACATCGAAACTGACATAGTTCAGAACACTTCAAAATTTACCGTAGAGACATCTTCTGAGAAACCCAAGAATTGATGTGGTTGTTAAAGTTCAGGCTTTCTCCTGTAGAGCAGTTTCAACAG
Source organism: Anabrus simplex (assembly GCF_040414725.1). Classification (NCBI taxonomy): domain Eukaryota; kingdom Metazoa; phylum Arthropoda; class Insecta; order Orthoptera; family Tettigoniidae; genus Anabrus; species Anabrus simplex. Next base: position 95,369,228 of record NC_090268.1, on the reverse strand, counting down.
GCGCAATGTTTGAATTAGCGGAGCGGAGGTGTACCGCCCGGTACAATAATAATAATAATAATAATAATAATAATAATAATAATAATAATAATAATGCCGAGTGAGTTGGCCGTACGGTTAGAGGCGCTCAGCTATGAGCTTGAATTCGGATGATAGTGGGTTCGAACCCCACTATCTGCAGCCCTGAAGATGGTTTTCGGTGGTTTCCCGTTTTCACACCAGGTAAATGCTGGGGCTGTACCTTAATTAAGGCCACGGCCGCTTCCTTCCCACTCCTAGCCCTTTCCTGTCCCATCGTCGCCATAAGACCTATCAATGTCGGTGCGACGTAAAGCAACTAGCAAAAAAAAAAAGCAAAAAAAACCGGAGATCGATGAGGGTGCTTGTACTTTTGCTTATAGAAGTCCACCATTTCTTCATAATTTCTCCTATTCCCCGCATCGAATTCTTCTGTCTTGTTTTCATTGTCTCGAGTACTAAACAAGGTTATTTGATTTAGGCAAGAAATCCTTCTTCTTCTTCTTCTTCTTCTTCTTCTTCTTCTTATTTTAGCCAAAGGTGAAAATAATAATCTTTAACAATTTCAAGTGGCTAACCCAAAATATTTTGAGAAAAATGTTCTAGAATTTCGAACATTTAGTATGGGCGAGTTAGGCAGGTCTTTGTGACCTTATATTGTTGGTTAAACACCAATTATGTCACCAGATAGGCCTATCTAATATTGCACATTCCGAGATCGTACCCCATGGGGTGTTGAATGGAATTTATTTTGTTCTTTAAAACTTCGACTAGCTCCGCAGAATTTGAACCCGCTGCCTTGGGGTCACGGGGCCTGAACTCTACCACTGATCCACAGAGGGATTGCCAAGAATAATGTTCTGACTCGTGAGGACAGTTTAGGGGCTAATTCAGAAAGTTATGTTGCTGATTAAGATATTTAGAGAAGGTGATAAAATTAGTTTCACTAAACGCGTCAAACTAGGCCCTGCTATCACCAGAATAATAATAATAATAATAATAATAATAACAATAATGTTATTGGCTTTACGTTCCACAAAATACTTTTAAGGTATTCGTAGACGCCGCGCTGCCGAAATTTAGTACCGAAGGAGTTCCTTTACGTGCCAGTAAGTCTACCGACATGGGACTGGCGTATTTGAGCACCTTCAAATACCACCGGACTGAGCCAGGATCGAACCTGCCAAGTAGGGGTGAGCCATAAGCCCGGCACCGGTTACGGCAATCTGTGTGCCGGTGGATCCAAATCTGTTGGACGGCTCAAATACCTTGGATTTATTACATTTCAATCAATGGCCTAAATCACGCAGCCAATCGCTCGGCTTCTATTACATTATTACAAGTATCAATTATATTTCCCGTGGCCTTTATCTTGTCACGAATTCAATTATCTTACAGAACCTTACTGTTGACTGCTGCAGAGTAATCTAAAAGCATACAAATTTGTTGATTTATGAGACTGCTCAGAAGCCAGACATTTTGATTAAAAGGATGAATGAATGTTACTGTCAATGTAATAAAGGGAGTGGAACAAAGAACTTCATTGGAGACTGTAAAATGATAATAAATGTCAAAGGAACATTCATGTCAACAAATCATGTTAAAGCAGAATGAGAAGTATCGGAGGATGTTAAAAACTGGTTGTGATCATTGCTGTTAAATGCACACTCAGATTTAATTTTTGGCTAAAGTTTTCAGTGATAATGGGAAATAAATATTCTAAGACTGGGAAAAGTGGCCTTGGCCTTAATGAAGGTAGAGCCCCAGCATTTACCTGGTATGAAAGCGTACAGATACGGGGCCCGTACCAAGCAGACAAATCCCTCGGTCTCGCACTCAGTTTAAATCCTGTCAATTCTGCATATCGTGCTTATTTTACCAAATAATTTATAGCCAAAAATGTCCGGCCCCGCGGTGTCCGCCTGTCACCTCGCGGCCCCGGGTTCGATTCTCGGCCGGGTCAGGGGTTTTTAATTGTAAATAATTAATATCCCTGGCCAGGGGACTGGGTGTTTGTGTCGTCCTTAACGTTCCTTTCCTCACATTCAACACTTTACACCTGCGCCATTTACACGCAGGTTCCTCACATTTGGTGCAAGTAGGGCCAAGTGATATTTCTAGGTCGACGCCCCGAACAAATAACATTTAAAAAAATATATAGCCAAGAATAATGTGTGTGGCCTAGTACAGGTCATTTGAGTTAACGCCCATGGGAGACCTCAGCATCTATAGGGACGAGCCCTACTTATAATGAATCATAACGCTGAAGACGGCACACACACACACACACACACACACACACACACACACACACACACACACAGCGCATAGCTTCTCGGATCTCTTCTGTGACCTTCAGTAGTGCCGTTGTAGTACTGTGTGCTTGACGAAAACCAGATAGTAGTGGGTCAAGTAAGTTGTGAGTCGTCAAGTAGTCTGTTATTTGTCTATGAGCGATGAACTTTAGCGCTTTGGATGAGATGGAGATGACTCTGTAGTCAGGTGGTTCAGAAGGGGAAGCTACCTTTTTTAGAGGACGTATAATGCCCACTTTCCATATTTCGGGAAATGTGCTGTCTACAAGGGAAGAGTTAAATATGTTAATTAGTGTAGGTAATATCACATCCAGAATAAATTTTATCATCTCTATTCCTATACTGCTATTTCCTTTTGCCGTTGATGTTATCCGATTTATAGCAAACCTGACTTGTGAGTGGGTTGTTGGACGGAAGTAGAAGCTTTCTCTATCTGTTCGCGTCTTTGCATAATTCCCGTCTACAACTTCCTGTTTCAGGGCTGCGTTTAATGTGCAGTTGGATGAAAAATAATCGTTCAGTTTTTCCAAGGGTATATTTATTTCTTCGTCGTCTCGTCCTTTTGGTAATTCCAAAGCTCTTTATGGATATCCACAATACAGCTGTTGAAACATTTGGTTGAATTAAACTGTGAGCGTGTCGTAGTTTCGCGTTTCTAACCTGTTGGGTCGTAGCGTTTCTCAGTCTCTTACAGTTCAGTAGATTGTCAGGAGTGCAATGTTTCTTAACTCGTCTATAAGCAGCATCGCGTTCAGCCATTAGTGCTCTAATCTCATCTGAGAGCCAGGGAGCTGGCTTTCGCATAACTCGAGCCTTCTTTTCAGGGGCATGTCTATCGTACAGTTCAGTCATATGTTGATTGAAGAGAATCACTTTGTCATTTATGTCTGTAAGTTTAAATATGTCATGCCATGGCACTGCAACTGCGTCTTGTAAAAGTCTATTCTTAGCAATTCTTCGTAGATCTCTATATGAAATTATTTTCGGTTTGAACTTGGGACTTTTAATAGAATAGGCCATAAATATAGCATCATATCGCTATATGCAGGGGACACTAATTTGACCGTAATGAAGAAGTAATTCAGGTTGGTTAGTAGCAATGAGATCAATTAAAATGTGTGATGTGTCTGTGTGATGTGTAGTGTTGAGAGGGAGAAACGTTAAATTGCAAGCTTTGAAAGAAGTTAAAAGTTGGGTTGTCTGAGGAGAGTTAGGTTCAAGAAGGTTTATGTTGAAGTCGCCCATTATAATTATATTTGAGTAATCAGTGACTAAATCTTGTATTTGAGTCTCTAGATCGCATAAAAAACCCGCTTTCGGTGGCTTATATACTATACCCAGAAGACATTTTACTTCACTCACAGTTATTTCCAGGAACATGAACTCAGGTTTTCGCTCGTACGGACCTGGAGACTACCTTACATCGCGGAACTAGCCATTATTATAATTTTCTTCTCTCACTTTTCCCACAACTCTGCAGGCTTACGGGTGCAAATTGCGTCACGTATCTGGCCCTTCCTGAAGCCAACCCTATATGATGGAATGTATTTCTAACATTGCGTTTTCCTGTGGAGTTTTTAGTACGTTGTTTTGTGTGTTATATGAAGAAGAGTGTAATGAGAGATATACAAACACTCAGTCCCCGGATCAGCGGAATCAACCAGATGCAGATGAAATCCCCGAATCGTTTGGGAATCGAGCCCGTCACCCTCTGAAATGAAGGCATTCAAACAAGGTGCTGAATACTACCACGTACTAGATAAATCAATTAATTTCGCAAAAATAATACATTTTTTATCTGTGGAAGTGTGCCTTAAAACACCGCTTGCGTAAATCTGATGTCAATAACTACAGAGGGATGTCATTGTTACCAGTTGTCTAAAGATGTGGTGGTGGTGATTATTGTTTTAAGAGGGAGTACAACTAGGCAACCATCCTCTAAAGAAGTCTCACAAAAACACCACTCAAAAGACTGGAGAAGTAAACAGACCACTTAATAGGTGAATATCAGGTAGGTTTCAGAAAGGGAAGATCACGAGTAGACTAATTTCAAATCCATCTTACAAGTACGTGAAACCAGATAATATGTGACCGTTTTTGTAGATTTCAAAATAACATAGACAAATATTTTTTGGTGTACCGGAAGAGTTTATAGAGTAGATAAGTAAACAAGAAATATGATCAGACAGACACTGACTGACCCCACATCGAAAGTTAAGTTCTTAGGTGAAATTTCTGAGCGTTTTTATGTTATGACAGGAGTCAGATAAGGAGATGGCTTATCACCGTTACTGTTCAATCTTGTGACAGAGAAAGTAGTCCGAACCCGGGAAAAGGAAATAATGGATTGATATCGGCCAGTTAAAGATAAAATTCATATGAAATGTTTGGCCTTCGTAGATGACGTGGTAATTCTATCCAACAATAGGCAAGAGGCAGTTCATTCATTGGAAAAACTTCACGCAATTGCATCTAAAAGTGGACTCCAAAACTCATACGAAAAACCCGATACACGGAATGATCTCCTCGATACTTACACTAAAAGGTAACTCAGTTTGGCAAAATCCCTCCGGTAAATAATTTTAGTTACTTAAGGAAAATCGTGAAGTAAACAGAGAGAAAATTTCTAAATTACGAAAAGACTATTGAATCACATGGAACAGTTACAACAAAAAATCGGTATCTATGAACGCTCAATTAAAACACTATAACACGGTAATTAAGCCTGATCAGAAACAGAAACCTTGATCATCTTAGGCAGATAGCTAACTAAATATTTAGAGAAACACGTGAAAATTTTCTTTTTTGGCCAGTATACATAGGAGTGTGGATGAAACACAGGTCTCTTGAATTATACCAGGGTTTGCATCTCAGTTGGCTTCTCCAGATACAATTTCTGCTGAAAGATGTATTTAAATATTATTATAAAAACACTCCATTTATGTCACATATTTCACTTCCCTGGTCGCAACTCTCTGAGGGCTTGTTGTCGAGCTGACAATGTGGAGCATCACCTGTGATGAACACAAGGCTGTACTGTGCGGTTCTCTACTGTGCTATTGCTGTATCTTCCTTTTCAAGTGTAACTATCCTTTATTTTCCTAAACTTCCATGAATACATAGCAAACTTCCTAACATGTTGTTCTCATCTTTCTCCTCCTGGACATGACTTGCCTCTGAATTTCCTGACGAAATTCCGAAATTCCAGCTAGACATATTTTCTCTGAAGAGCTTACGGAAGAATTTGCAGTGATTTGTTGCACTGCTTCCTGGTTCTTTACACATGACAGAGTATTTCTACTGGAAATATTCTCCTCCATTTCTTGTACAACACTTGAAACCTTGATCATCTGGGGCAGATAGCTAACTAAATACGAGGGTCGAGTCATAAGTCATGGCAACTATTTTTTCTCTCTCGAATAGGAGACAACACGAAAAATCTAACATATGCATTTGGAAATATAGGGCCTGTACTTATGCATAGTGCCTGAAGACAAATTCTGACTTCAGGAGATTCTCGTAGGAAAGTGACAGAACACAGGCCATTGGTAAACATTGTTTTACTATGGTACAGACAGCAAATACACAAGACTACATATAAAGGACAGGTCTCCACTGGTTACAGACCTTCGAAATAATCACCCAAGGTTTACACTGTGCGTTGCCAGCGGTGGGGCAGGCGCTGAATACCATCCACTGCATGTGTATCGCTAACGTGTGACACCTCTATCCGAAGTGCTGTTACGATGTCCTCTTTGTTAGCAAACCGTTGTACACCTAATGCTTCCCGCAGCTCTGCATGGCATTGGCGTGCACTTCTGCCGGAGAACTGCTGTTTTTTATATACGATCGTTGCTCCTGCTTGTTGATTTCCATTCTGTGATGCTCTCACTCACACACTGAACTTCAGGGCATGCTTAGACCCACACTGTTGTATACATGCACTATCTAGTGGCATCATAGGCAAGTACATACAGTACGTTTCCAAATGCATACCTTAGATTTTCCGTGTTGTCTCCTGTTCGCGAGAAGAAATAGTTGTCATGACTTATGACGCGACCTAAATATTTAGAAAGAAACATTAAAGATTTTTTTTGGGGGGGGGGGGGGAAGTATACATAGGAGTGAGGATGAAGAGGAGGTCTCCTGAAATATACCAGCATTCTGAAAAATTATCAGACACTGTTAGAATAAGACGATTGAAATTTTATGGCCATATTAAAAAAATGGACAAGGAAAGACTTACTAAGATGATATACAATTAGGCCTCCTCACTAAAAGTCAAGAATAATCGGATAATCGAGATTGAAAAGACCTTCAACAAATCAGCATAACAGGTGAAATTATATAGAGCATTGGTGGACAAACATAATTTTGATGAAAAACCCAAGGTGAGAAACACCACTAAAGGATGGAAGAACGGCAGAAAATACACAGCGAGAGGATGAAGAGATTCTGCGAGGAGAAAAAAGCAAATTCATCTGCTAAATAAGTTTATTCACGCTCCTTAGTTGGGCAGAATGTTGTGGAAAGAAATCCTTTTTCGCTAGTGATTGAGCAACACATGAAAGATTTTGGTATTTCACACCACTATTTCCCTAATGCAAACTCACAGCCAACTTTCACTGTAAATAATAAAACACATTCATGGTCATCTGCCAAAGGCCGTAGCCGTGTTGAAACACCGGATCCCGTGAGATCTCCGTGGTCAAGATTTGGATGGGTTGCCATGGGCTGCTGGTGGGGGCTAAGAGAATGGAGGAGCGGAAAGGAACTGGCTACCCTACCGTACGTAAACTTCGGCTCAGACACACCTCTGGGGAGGTTCGGAGCTGTCTTCGGTCAGAATACACCCTTACCTTACCATGTTCATCTGTAATTAACTCAATGAAGGTTTTGCATCTTATTTGGCTTCTCCAAATACTGTACAATTCCTGCTGAAAGGTGTATTTAAATATTATGATAAAAACACCCCACTTATGTCACATCTTTCATTTTCCCTGGTCGCAACTCTCTGAGGGCTTGTTGTCGAGCTGACAATGTGGGGCATGCGCGGGCGATCACCTGTGATGAACACAAGGCTGTACTGTGCGGTTCTGTACTGTGCTATTGATCCAGGGGGCCGCGCTTAATGGGTTGCCTCCTTCTGAACAGGCAGTGTGTTGCATCTTACTGTCCTTCTCCCTCATATAATTCAATTTCCTATCTAAATGAGTTACAACAACCACCACAGTGTCAAGAGGGTACGTTTTGAAATTAATTATTCTCCCTGGGAATCAGCTCAAATATACAGGATGTACAAGCCTTCCTCATGCCGCGTCCTCTATTATATCGTTCTCAGGCAACCATCCATTATACAAGACAAGACAAGGAAACTGTAAGATGATATATATCATTCGTGTATATATATCATAGCAGATGGCTTATTGTTTCTATCGAAATGACAGGTAATCTTGCTCATCCTATCCCTATTTGGCAAGTAACGGGATAACCCTAGAATGGTTTGAAAGCCGAAACATAAAACGTTTACGATAATGATGCTGTTAACACGCGAAATCCGATCACAACTTTGTAATCATGTTAAGAAAGTATGCTTAATCATACATCTTCATTATAGAATGTTAGGACTTTCAGGGTTCAGTCTGAAAATCTACGTGAGTTAACTAAGCATCCCTAAATTTCTCTTCTTGCGACTAGCTCTGTAGTCTCGTTTACTACCCCATCCTTTACCTTTAAATTGTCCGGCTCCTTGGCGTAGTGCTCTTCGGTTCAGAGGGCCCCGGGTTCGATTCCCGGCCGGGCAGAATATTTTAACCTTAAATGGTTAATACCATTGACCCAAGGACTAGGTGTTTATGCCGCCCACCCTCGTCGGAGGGTCTGCCCTACAAGAGTTGCACCAGGCTAGAAATAGCAACGCGAAATTATTATTATTACCGTTAAATTAGCCCGCCTAGTGGCCATGAACGTTAATGGATCAAGTCTGTATCGTCTGACACCGTGGTTAGACGGTTCGAATCGCGTAGGTGGGAAAATAACCCACCGTAAGAATGTTGGCCGGCAGTGTAAGAGAGGCGATAGAATACAATTTTTAATCACTAGATTGCATGCCAAAAGCCTGGGTTTAATTCTAAACCTCTCCACAGTGTTCATAGTTTTTGAGGGCATTTGGCACTGTTGATTATGATTCATCCGTCGGATGGAGACGTTAAGCATTGAGAAGACCGCTTGGTGTTATTCGACAGGAAAAGGCTATGAGCCGACATCGAACTTCATCTTCTCCCTACGTCCCTTATTATCCTCATCATCCCACATCCAGATGCTCAGAAAGGTCGTCAGCAGGTGAGCCGAACATATCCTTGGACACTCCCGGCACAAAAAGCCATAAGAATATAATATTATATTCGTTACGTCACACTAACTACTTTTACGGTTTTTCGGAGACGCCGAGGTACCGTAATTTAGTCTCGCAGGAGTTCTTTTACGTGCCAGTAAATCTACCGACACGAGACTGACGTTTCTGAACACCTTCAAATACCACCGGACTGAGCCAGGATCGAAGCTGCCACATTGGGGTCAGAAGGCCAACGCCTCAACTTTCTGATCCACTCAGCCCGGAAAAACCAAAAGATATGCTATAAGTAAGTACAATCCGTAAGTCATTAAAAACTGAGTCTAATCGTTATTGCTTCACTGTCGTAGAGCATAGTCGGTCTTGAAACAAAGCAATTTAAGGAGTACTTCATTCACAGCCCTCGTATCTCGGATTGCCTGTAATAACCTACATCTCTTCCCATAATCGTTCAGCGTAGCCAAAATATTTCCGCGCGGTATTCTGTCATATGCTTTCGCTAGATCTGTGAAATGTAACAAAAACTGTTTATCTCGCTATATTTTTCAGATATCTGACACACAGGCGATACAATGCTTAACCTGTAGAGTCCACAAAGGCTCCTAAAGAAGTCGAAGTTAAGAGGGTAAAGAATTACGAGTTATTATTTCAGTCCCCGCAATGAATAGCTCAGATGGTAGACAGCTGTCCTTCTGAGCTCAAGTTGGCGAGTTCGACCCCGGCATAGTCCAGTGGTATCTGAATATGTTTAAATAAGGCTGCCTCATGCCTCTAGATCTCCTGGTACGTAAAATAATTTCACCACGAACTTGCTACGCAGGCGTAGCAGGGGAAGAGGTGATACTCCCACGTGGCGCGTCCCAGGTGGCGGATAGGGGGGTCCTAACCGGCTTGCCGGCGGACTTGAGGGAAATAAAAAACCTCTCGCGGACCAAACACACCCCCCTGTGGGTGGGGGAGGCAGACGAATAATACACCCACGGTATCCCCTGCCTGTCGTGAGAGGCGACTAAAAGGGGCGACCAAGGATTGATTGAATTAGAACCATGAAACTATTTTGGATTCGTACCATCACGCGGGGAACACCATGGGTCGCCTTTACTTGCGAGTAGTACCACCCTGTTAGGTACTGAATAGTTTTGTGATTCGTAGCACTCAAGCGGGGTTCAGTGTGGGTTTCCAGTACCCGTGAGTCGTACCCATGTGAGCAACACCACGGGTCTTGGCGTTGCCTGTGAGTTGTACCACTATATGAGCGACACTGTGGGTCTGCGTTGCAAGTGATTAGTACCCACTATGTGAGGAACACCACGGGAATGCCGGTGCCCGTGATTAGTACACCTAGGTGAGGAACCTCATCGGTTTTCGTTGGCTATGAGTGGCGCCATTTTGTGAGAAACACCATAGGTCTACGTTACCTTTACGATGTACAATACTTGTGAGTAGTACCTTAATGTTTGGAACACCGTGAGTTTACGCTACCTTTGATTAGTACCGCAGCTTGAGAAATACCATGGTTCTACTTTACTCGCGACATGTACCATTCTGAGGGGCGTTAGATCTGGATTTTGGACCCCTTTAGACATCAAGCATCCTCGATTCAGGATTGTGCTTCATGAGTGGGCCCTTGGTCAGTAATGAATTATCTATAATCTTTTTTGAGTTGGATCCACTCCTTACCGAGCTCGATAGCTGCAGTCGCTTAAGTGCGGCCAGTATCCAGTATTCGGGAGATAGTAGTTTCGAACCCCACTATCGGCAGCCCTGAAAATGGTTTTCCGTGGTTTCCCATTTTCACACCAGGCAAATGCTGGGGCTGTACCTTAATTAAGGCCACGGTCGCTTCCTTCCCACTCCTAGCCCTTCCTTGTCCCATCGTCGCCATAAGACCTATCTGTGTCGGTGCGACATAAAGCAACTAGCAAAAAAAAAAAAAAAAAAAAAAAGATCCACTCCTTTCTTTGTTTGCTCGTTTTTTGTTGTTGTTTTTGTTTTCTGGTTCATGTCCATCCATTCCTTCTTCATGACTATTTTTCTTTTTTGGTCAGTGGATGATTTTGAATTTTTGTTGTCATTTCATTTCGTACCATTAGGGGCCGATGACCTCGATGTTAGGCCCCTTTAAACAGAAAGCATCATCATCAAAATCATTTCAGTGAGACGAAATTCCGGCACATTGGTGTAAGAACAGTCTGCATGGCACAAATCCAATGCAATATAACTCTGTTTATCATCTTTGACTTCAGGAATTAAAGTAGGACCCATTTCTGATGTAGGCTAGGTGAACTCCAGACGTGGTTGGTCACAGGGGTCCCGGGTTTGTTCCCGATAGGGTCGGGAATTTTAACCGTCATTGGTCAATTTCGATGGCACTGGGGCTAGGTGTATGTGTCGTCTTCATCATCCCCATTACGACGCTCAGGTCACCTGTGGCGTCAAATCGAAAAACCTGCATCTGGTGAGCCGAACTTTCGCTCGGACACTCCCAGCGTTAAAAGCCATACGCCATTTAATTTGTTTCACCGTCTGAATTCTTTGACAGCTGCATGCGAGATTCCTAACGTCATTCCAGTGAATTAAGTTTACGAAAATCCGACGCTGATAGGAGTAGTATTGTTTCCACTTGCGCTTTGTACAACACACAATTTTCGTGGATTCAGCGATGTCGAAAACCTGATCGTAATAGTTACTTCAACATCAAAATGCTCCACATAAAGTTGGATATCAACATACATACAGTAAAGGAGCTTTCTTTACCCTTCCTTTGCAAAATATACCCTAGTTTACTCCAAATTTAATGTTTAATTGAGTGGCATAATTATGGCAATACAACTGACATGTTCAAATATTACTATAGCTGGGGATATGCGCGATTGAAACCTGGAATCAAGAGTGTCGATTCTGTCGACTCCGAACACCAGGGTTGGTTAGCGAGAAGCCTTGCGACTCCAAGTTAACCTGGCGCTCATAGCTCGCCCGCGAACTTGCGAAGCGCGAAAAGATAACATGAATAAAACGATGCATTTTTATGCTCGTTTCCCCTGTGGGATTTTAAGAGTGAAGTAGAAAGAAGTATCTGTAACGAAGGCGACGGGCGTAATGGTATAGTTTGAATACGAGTCAAGTCAGGAAGTCTCGGCATAACAGACCACGGGGATTTAATTTCATGTCTTTATCTGTCGAGATCATGAAAATGGTAAATAGTTAAAGGCGTAAAACCATGAAACATAAAAACAAATCTAACGTGATCTAGCCATGGATAATAAACAATACTCTAACAAATATAACACCAATACAATAAACACAGCGAACGAAGCCTTAACCATACCCCACCAGTGTTGACGCCGATTCATATTGGTGGTTATGCAGTGTCCAATAAATTAAACCGCGAAAATGAACACCACGAATTTCGTCCCATAAATGAAGTTACGTGAATGATCAATGGGAATTATTATTATTAATTGGTAAAATATGCATTAAATACTCCACGAACCTGCTACGCAGACGTAGAAGGGGGAGAGGTGATAGTCCCACGTGGCGCGTCCCAGGTGGCGGATAGCGGGGTCCTAACCGGTTTGCTGGCGGACTTGAGGGAAATAAAATACCTCTCGCGGACTAAACACACACCCCCTGTGGGTGGGGGAGACAGACGAATAATACACTCACGGTAACCCCTGCCTGTCGTGAGAGGCGACTAAAAGGGGCGACCAAGGGATGATGTATTAGAACTATGAAACTATTTGTAATCAGTACCACCACGCAGAGAACACCAAGGGTCGCTTTTACTTGCGCGTAGTACCACTATATTAGGTACGAAATAGGTTTGTGATTAGTAGCACACAGGAGCACCGTGCGGTCGGCTTTTGCAGTACCTGTGATTAGTACCACCATATGAGCAGGACCATGGGATGATAGCTACCATGGTTCTGCCTTGCCTATGATTAGTACCCACTATATGAGGAACACCACGGGATAGCGGAAGGTCCCTGTGGTTAGTACTCTCATGTGATGAATACCATAGGGTTGCGTTGCCTGTAAATGGCGCCGCAGTGTGAGAAAAACCTTAGGTCTGTATTATATGTCGAATTTCATAACCTGTGAGTAGTACCATAATGTGTGGAATACCGCGAGTCTCTGCTACTTTTGATTAGTACCAAAAACCAAACCAAACCCCATGGCACTACAGCCCTTGAAGGGCCTTGGCCTACCAAGCGACCGCTGCTTTTGATTAGTACCGCAACATGACAAATGCCATGGTTCTACTCTCCTAGCGATAAGTACCGTTATGAGGGCCCGATAACTTGGATTTTGGACCCCCTTTAGACTTCAAGCATCCTCGATTCAGTATTATGTTCTAGCAGCAGTCCCTTGGTCAGTAATCCTATTGTTTTTCCGTCAATACCCGTAAGGTATTGCGGGTGGCATCCACTGATTGTTTTAAATTCATGTCCATCCATTCATTCTTCGTTCTCACGCTTTGAATTCTGGTCAGTGGAGAATTTTAGACTTTTAATTTGTCATTCCATTTCGTCTCATTTCGTACCATTAGGGGCCGATGTTAGGCCCCTTTAAACAACAATCATAACCATCATCATTTAATACTAGTTATGCATTTACACTGTTTTTATAATCGAAGTTAATATTGGAAATTTTAAGTTTTTAGAGTCCATTATTTTTATTATTATTACTATCCTTCTCCATGAGGGTTTTCTAGGGACCAAGTGACAATTTCAATGTTTCATCCTTTGTTTTTCCTTCTTCTTCCTCTGCTCACTATGACTCCTTTTCCCCTCCTCAGACCATTGTGAGCCTGTTTTCTTTCCCTCCTGACCTTGGAATCCTTTCATTTTTAACACTTTATTTCAAAAAATCTCTCTCTCTCTATGTTGCTTCTTCTCCCCGTATGTTGTTTCTTTTCAAATCTTTCTTGACTTCATGATTCCAGGTCGTCGTTGACTTCTTCCTCCAAAAATATTTGAAGACCTGTTTGGTTAACCCGTTGTCATCCATCCTGTATAAATCTCCCCCAAAAATATTAATCGCTCTTCCCGCATCGTACCTGTTATGTTTTCTGTGTTCCGGTATATTTCATCATTACTTCTTGATTTCCAGAGTTCTGTAGTTCTTAGCGGAACGAGTATTTTCTGTATAACTTTTCTTTCCAGTACTTCTAATTTGTTCAGCTTGTAATTCAGCACTAGATATTCACTCGCGTATGGGCATTCCGGTTTGACTACTGTGTTGTAGATTTGTATTTTGATAAACACTTTTGTTTTATATATTCCTAGTTATACCGTATGCTCTGTTCATCTTATGTATCCATTCTTCTACAGCGGATTATTCCAAACGATTTTCTTGAATTGTTTCTTCCAAGTATTTGAATTTCTTTACCTTCCTTATTCCACCAATTTTCTGGTTTTAGTAATTCTGGAGCATTTTTGATATTTGTAATAAAATATTTATTATTATTATTATTACTATTATTATTGTTAACAAACTGCTATTTTAACTATAACGATGATAACCCGAAACAATATTTAATTAATACGTGCTAGCTTTTGTTTATCATACCTACCACAAGTCATCAGGGGGTTACCAGGAGAGGGATGTGAAATTAGAAACGCAAGCAGTTCCGAAAACAGTTGATAGATGGTGGTAATGCATCAACGGAGACGACTTAAGAGTGGAAAGTGTCAGTTCCAGAGGCAGCAGTCTCGACTCCTTCGCGATTCCCTTCGCAAGCCCTCATGACTGTACTTGGAAAGATCACCCTTGATTTTTATATCATTCACTTGAGAATGGTACCTTTGTGTAGATTATGACAACTTTCTCCCCATTTTAGCTGCTGTGTATTAGCAATATATTCTCGAGTGCAGACACTCTCACATGGATCATTCGTCATCATACGTAACAATTGAATGCAGTTGTCGATTACGAGGAATCAAATTTCAAGAGATGAATAGTGAACAAATGATAATAATGGTAGATACAAGCTCCTTCATTTGTTTGTGAGGTTTAAATTTTTCTCTGAATTCGGGTGAAAATTATTATGATAACAATGTTTATGTCGATGGTAATATTATTCTGCATGTTACGTCCTAACTGTTAGTGGTCCTGGGGGTCAGAATTTCTATTCTGAGATGTTAATTTAATGTGCCGGTAAATCTATCCGGATTGATCTCCCGCTATTTACAGTCTCTGAAAGGACGAATAACTCTGCCAGGAAGTGATCCTGCAACATTCTCACACAACAAACTGAACTTCATATTGCCGGGCTGAGTGGCTCAGACGGTTGAGGCGCTGGCCTTCTGACCCCAACTTGGCAGGTTCGATCCTGGCTCATTCCGGTGGTATTTGAAGGTGCTCAAATACGTCAGCCTCGTGTCGATAGATTTACGGGCACGTAAAAGAACTGCGGGACTAAATTCCGGCACCTCGGCGTCTCCGAACACCGTAAAAGGGCAGTTAGTGGGACGTAAAACAAATAGTTATTAATTGAACTTCATATTTGTATAATGACAGTCCAAAGTAAGGAACTGTGTTATGTTGAGATAACCTATACTGGATAAAGATTTGAATTCCTTTATACCAAGAAATGTGGGCTATATACATTAAATGTGGAATGATCGAGAACCGATTCCGATATGTATAAGTAGGCTACAGTTTCCTATTCCTTACTTGGATGTAGGGATCTTGCAATTACCGATGTGGTTCCGACATCGAAAAGATACGAGAAATTAAGGAACAGTGATGTCAATAGAGCAATGGTAGACTGTGAAATAATAGTTAAGAGTGGCACCTTAAAACCGTAAGAGAAAGACACGGAGTATTTTAATATGAAGAAAGGATAGTGATCGTTAACAAGATGAAAGTGTTCTGAATATATCAAGTTCACTGCAAATACAGCAAAAATTTGTTCATGACATTTAACACAATACCGTATTTTTGAGTCAATTCTCTTAAATATTTTATTTTTCCTAGAACTGCTGCGATTCTTATTTTAACGTAATTCAATATAATTTGAAATCTTTGTACTTCGGAAAAATAATTTGATATCCAGAAATATCAATATTTTGTTTTGATAACGTCGGCATAGCCCCTGCTTGTCGTAAGAGGTGGCTAAAAGGGGATGATGACATTACAACCATGAGATTACTTGTGCAGAATACCTGCGTGGACGTTACTAGCGACTAATGCCACCTTGCGAGGAAAACTATATAAGAGCAGTGCCATTATGTGAGAAACACTGCGGGTCTGGGCGTTGCTTGTGATAAGTGTCATCTTGTGTATTCCACTGGTTGGTTCCGCTGTGTTCAGAATGGGCCTGCGTTACCTATGAGTGGTACTACTTTATGAGAAACACCATGGGTCTACGTTGCCTGATATTGGTGCCACTATGTGAGTAAAACCATGGCTCTGAGGTGCCTGAGATTAATACAATTATGTGAGGAACACCATGGGTCGGTGTTGCCTTTGGGCGTTGCCATAATGTGTGATACACCGAGGGTATGCACCACCTATGATTAGTACACGCACGCACATTAATGGTGTCCCGACATAAACAATCAACACTGCCCCACTCCAGTACTGAAAATGAGGGGAAGGGAGTGAACAGGTAGTGCTGAATACACAGTGTGTGTATTCCGGCGTTATACTGTAACATTGTAATAAGATGGCTCCTATCCTATCGCAGGTGAATCGAGGACGTATTATTGCCATGTGGGAGGCTCACATGGTCCCCCAAGCAATAGCACAAGCAATACCATGCAGTCTTAAGCAGTTTGGAGATGGATAGAAATATGGCAAGAACGAGGTGAAGAAGGATTGTTAGACCCGATATAACGCAGCTACAAAATATTCCTAACTACTGTAGTATAAAATACTTTTCGGTTAAAAACCTCCTTTACCTCTTAATACTGTAATTATCACAGTAGGTTACTTTTTTAATTGTTTATGTTAAAATGCTATTTGTTCGGGGCGTCGACCTATAGAGTTCTTTTGCCCCTACTTGCACAATATATGAACCTGCATGTAATTGGAATTGCGGAAGTGTTGAGTGTTCAATGTGAGGAACGTTAAAGGACGACACAAACACGCAGTCCCCAGGCCAGGGATATTAATCATTTACAATTAAAACCCCCTGACCCAGCCGGGAATCGAACTCGGGGCGGCCGGACGCGTTGCCCCGAACACCGCGGGGCCGGACGAGTAGGTAACCTAATGCTGTACTTCAATACATCCGCCACTGTGCCCATTTCGATCACAACGAAGTCTTGTAGCGGGCTGTCTGCAAGCAGTCCATGCAGCAATGCGTCATAAGCGAGAAGGTGAGTCATTGTGCCTTCGACACTACCCCTTCACTCTCTTCCCCCATGTTTTGTACTGGATTGGCCTTCAGCACTACCCCTTTAATCTCTCCCCTTCTTTTCAGTACTGGAGTGGGGCAGTGTTGATTGTTTATGTCGGGACACCATTAATGTGCACGTGTGTACCACTATGTAAAGACCACCATGAGTATACGTGGCCTGCGGTTGGCCCCACTAAGTGAAGAACGCCACGAGTCTACGTTACCTGTGATTAGTACCACTATAGGGTGAACGTCATGGTTCTGCTTTACCAGTGATTAATACTATAATGAGGAGCCGGTGACGTGGATTTTGGACCCCTTTAGATAATAAGTATCATCCCAGTAATGAAGACGTTGTGAACTGGATCCACTAATTGTTTGTGTCTCACGATCATTTTTTCACCGTTCGATTTAGATTCCAGTCAGTGGATACATTTCGAAGTTTCAATTTTCATTTCTTTGCAGCTCGTACCATTAGAGGCCGATGACCTGTCTGTTAGGCCCCTTGAAACAACAAACATCACCGTCATCATCACCATTATCATCATCGAAACGTTCCTGCGTGATGGATCGTGAGTACAATATTGAGGAAATATAAAAAGGCTCTTAAAATGGATTGAATGTTACCCAGTGTCGCTAAAGAATTTAATAAGCTGGCCATTCAAATGAGAATGAAAATCCACCGCCTGTTTCCACGCATTCGAACCGAGCAGGAATGGAATGTATGAAGCCCCATCTAGCGACGACGATATGAATTATGCCGCCTGCCGAAGCCTGTCGCACTTCTCTGGAGCAATGATTAATGACTGACAGATGAAATGGTATAATGTTTGTGAGTGTTGTTGGAATGAATGATGACAGAGAAAACTGGAGTACCCGGAGAAAAACCTGTGCCGCCTCCGCTTAGTTCAGCACAAATCTCACATGAAGTGACCGAGCTTTGAACCACGGTATCCAGCGGCGAGAAGCCGGTGGGCTGCCGCCTGAGCCACGGAGGCACACAATGCAAATACTGTATCCAGTATTCACTTGTATATATCCATGACGCTAGTTACATGGCGTAAGAGTAGCATTCTGACTCTTACTCAGAGACCTCTGGGTCAACTCTCGGCTCGTCCAAATAATTTTATTCGAGATTAAGGGGAGTATAAAAGGTCGTATTGGTAAAAATATGTTGTTATATTTTACGGAAAAATCATTACTTGGATTTCACTCTTTAATTTGATGCGTGCTTGATTTATTTTTAATGATCGCAAGTATTTATAAATATGAGAAAAAATGTTACTGCACAAGCCATTTCTCCAGATTTAGTGAGCACTTGTTCAGATGACACAAGATATCTCGAAAACAATTTGATTTATAGTAAACATCCTGCTACATAAGTTGGCTACATTGGTAGCTATGATATCACTTTCCATCGGGTGTTTATGTGGTAGGAAGTATGGTAGCATGTACGTTCTGAGGTGGCATTACACTTTCCAGCGTGATTTCTTAAAAACATTCTTCTTTTCGAATGTTTCCCATTTTCTCAAAAACTACTTAGGTAGAGTTCTGAAATATTTACCCCACATTGACAGCGTTATTGTTTTTATATGGATCGACAATGGTATAGCTGCCTCTGTGGATTAGTGGTAGAGTGTCGGCCTCCGAATCCCGGACAGGTAGTCGGATTTTTGAAGGGCGGAAAAAGTTCCATTCGACACTCCATGCCGTACGATGTCGGCATGTAAAAGATCCCTGGTGACACATTTGGTATTTACCCGATAAAATGAATTAAATCTCAGCCATAGACGCCCAAGGGAGTTTCGGTTTACTCAGCCTGACATCTAGTGAGCCTAGAGTGAAACAGAACGTCGAAACTGACGAACAGACAGCCAGATGGCGTCAAATCATAATGTCTGCACACGGTAGCTGAGGCCATACGATTATTATTATTATTATTATTATTATTATTATTATTATTATTATTATTATTATTAGTAGTAGTAGTAGTAGTAGTAGTAGTAGTAGTAGTACCACACGTAGTTTGATAATAAATACTGTTATAAAATTAAACATTAAGAACTTAAATTTAATAATCCATATCTTATTTTTTAATAAAGGTAGATCGTAGAAAGTAGATCAGTAAATGTATTAAATACGAATCTACATCCTGTCAAAATTTCGTTGTATTACCTTCAACAGTTCCAGATATATCGGTATGTAAATAAGTTAAATTTAACATATATATATAATAAAATATTAATTAATTTATAATATTAAATTATGAGTATTAAAGTAAATTTTATATGATCAGAAATGTGGCTAGTATTTTTTCACTCACTCAAAACTTAAAAGTGAAAGAAAATAAATATGTGATACATTAAGAAACAAAGTAAAATAGGAACATAGGAAAGGACTGTACATATTTACACATTGGCGTCTATCTGCAAGCCAAGGTCGTCTTTTTATTATATACGAAGAGTGTCGCTTTTTGGAGAAAGAAATATGACTTCGCAGTCTGGGTTTTGCTTCCTGTTCATGGCGTCGTGAGTAACATATCTGTGACAATGCCGTTGGCACTTTACCAGGTCACTCGAGATCTCATCCCTGGCTGAATACATATTTCTTTTCACAAATATTTGTATTAAAGCAGAAAATACGCGACTTACTTTCTTACACATTTCCTTCTAGTATCTTGTTGTTTCAATAGCAAATATGTACTCTATATGCACTACTTCTCACTAGATGATTGATACTATATTATTATTATTATTATTATTATTTGCTTTACGTCGCACCGACACAGATAGGTCTTATGCGACTATGGGACAGGGAAGGCCTAGGAATGCGAAGGAAGCGGCCGTTGCTTTAATTATCGTACAGCACCAGAATTTGCCCGGTGTGAAAATGGGAAACCACGGAAAACCATCTTCAGGTCTGCCGACAGTGGGGTTCGAACCCACTATCTCTCGGATGCAAGCTCACAGCTGCGCGTCCCTAGCCGCACGGCCAACTCACCCGGTATACTATTTTGTAATCGGACCGTGTATCTACAGACTCTTACATATTAATAATAGTAATAATAATAATAATTTCCGCTGTCTAAAAATTAAAATAATTGTTACGATATATATCAAATACACGGATGATTAATGACGCCATATTATTTATTATAGCTTTTGCTGAAGTTACGAAGAGCCAATGATAACTAAACTGAAACCATTGTTTTATGGACGATGTCCATCAATTGTTAAACTGTATGTACATTATAAAATATGGTTATGCAGAATAGCGGCTTCATGGCCTAAGTCACGCCAAATACAGGAAGGCATAATAATGAATAGGTGAACATGTTTCTACTATCTGTTGGATTCAAATGTAAACGTTATTTCCCTATTTATTAGATACAATTTTTAAATGTAATATTGTTTCAACTGTTGGTTGTCCGACTCGTTGGCTGAACGGTCAGCGTACTGGCCTTCGGTTCAGAGGGTCCCGGGTTCGATTCCCGGCCGGGTCGGGGATTTTAACCTTAATTGGTTAATTCCAATGGCACGGGGGCTGAGTGTATGTGTCGTCTTCATCATCATTTCATCCTCATCAAGTCGCGCAGGCCCCCTACGGGTGTCAAATATAAAGACCTGCACCTGGAGCGCCGAACCCTTCCTGGGATATCCCGGCACTGAAAAGCCATACGACATTTCAACTGTTGGTTTTCCTTCATTATTAATTTGCGTTACGTCGCACCAACGCAGATAGATCTTATGGCGACGATGGGACAGGAAAGACCTAGGAATGGGAAGGAAACGGTCGTGGCCTTCTTTAAGGTAAAACCTCATCATTTTTGGTGTGAAAATGGAAAACCACAGGAAACCATCCTCAGGGCTGCCGACAGTGGGGTTCGAACACCCCACCCAGCAGTTGTAGAACCATAGTTGACGAGTTAGTTTTTTGTAATGACAGCAGTAGTGCCATCTAGCGAATATAAGTGGCATAGGAAGATACCGCACACCTCAACTAACAACAATAGTCAGTAATTATTCGGTTTCCCATGATTGTCATATTTAGTCAGTCAAAAAGAAATGACACGTATTGTATGTTCTTCACTTTTTAATATTTTATCAGAATTGTAGTTATTATCAAAATTTGGAGATTGGTTGTTTTGGTTGGCTTGGAAATGCACATTGAAGTTCGGTCGGGGGAATGTAGTATTGTGTTTTATGTACTTTAAATTGGTAATGGAGTTTACTGTCACTTCAACAAAAAATCTTTAGAAGTCACCAGCGTTATACATTCGTCATCAAGGATAATAGCGGATGAATGCATTGTTTCAGACTTTCTTGAGGATAATTGAAATCTTCAGATGATGTAATAACTATTCTAAATTGGCTACGTTTGCCGTCAGAAATGAAAACTCTGATGAAATCAATGCTAAACTTATACCTGTATTATTAAAGATTTACATCAGGGTAAAGGGCTTAATAATGGAAGAATTAAGGAACTCCTGTAGTTTCCGATAGGAAATTTAAATAATTTGAAACTGAGTTGTTTGCCTCCAAATACCCTTATATTAAAACCAGTGATTTTAGTTTTTTATTTTGCTCAGAATATTAAATACTTCTCAAGACCTCTTAAATAAGACACGATTAATTTTCTGAAAATGCATGTTTTATGTACCTACCTGAAGGAACTGCGATTAAATCACATACTAAGAAAGAAGGCAAAAATAACGTGTTTCATGGCTTTCATTTTAATTTACTACCGCTCTGATTTAGAGCTCTTCGCCGAGGTAATAGATTCTGTATCAGTTGTTTACCTAAATTTTTCTTATAGGGTTACCATATTCTGAAACTCCGAAATGAGGGCACCCTCAATGGGATTGATCAACACGCTCTTAGGACAGTTCCCCCTGTGAGTGGGGGCGGTAGAATAATATACACGGTATCCCCTGCCTATCGTATGAGGCGACTAAAAGAGGCCCCAGGGGCCCTGAACTTTAGAGCGCGAGTTGGCGACTACGGGGTCCTCAGTTGATACCTGGCAATGCTTCCATTTACTTGTGCCAGGCTCCTCACTTTCACCTATCCTGTCCGACCTTTCTTACGACCCCGGCACTATTAGGTTTGCGAGGGCTAGGGAGTGTTTCATTTTCATGCCCTTTGTGGCCCTTGTCATTCTTTGGCCGATGCGTTCATTTCTCGAAGTGTCGGATCCCTTCTATTATTTCCCTCTGATTAGTGTTATATAGAGGATGGTTGACTAGTTGTACTTCCTCTTAAAACAATAATCCCACGAACCTGCCGGTCGTGAGAGTCGTCTAAAAGGGGGCGACAAAGGGATGATTGAATTAGGACCATGAAACTACTTTTGATTCGTACCATCACGCGCGGAACACCATAGGTTGCCTATACTTGCGAGTAGTTCCACTATATTAGGTACGAAATAGGTTTGTGATTAGTAGCAGTATAGAGCCTGGCCTGGTGGTTTTCCAGTACCCGTGCGTTGTACCCATGTGAGCAACACCGCGGGTCTGGGCGTTGCCTGTGAGTTGTACCATTATATGAGCGACACCGTGGATCTGCGTTGCCTGTGATTAGTACCCACTATGTGAGGAACACCACGGGGCCCGTGGGACCGGCACCCGTGACTAGTACACCTAGGTGAGGAAACTCATCGGTTTGCGTTGGCTATGAGTGGCGCCATTATGTGAGAAACACCATAGGTCTGGGTTACCTGTGCGAAGTACAATACTTGTGAGTAGTACCATCTTGTGTGGAACACCGTGAGTCTTCGCTACTTTTGATTAGTACCCCAACATGACAAATAGCATGGTTCTACTTTACTCGCGACATGTACCATACTGAGGGGCCTTAGACTTGGATTTTGAACCCCTTTAGACATCAAGCATACTCGATTCAAGATTTCGCTTCATAAGTGGTCCCTTGGTCAGTAATACTACTGTATGTGATCTTTTTTAGAGTTGGATCCACTGTTTGTTTTTTGGTTTCATGTCCATCCATTCATTCTTCATGACATTTTCTTTATTTTGGTCAGTGGATGATTTTGAAGTTTTTGTTGTAATTCCCTTTCGTACAATTAGGGGCCGATGACCTCGATGTTAGGCTCCTTTAAACAACAAGCATTATCTTAGTCGATCGGCTCTTCTCAATATTCCCAAATCTTTCCGCTCCAAAGTTTGCAATATTTTCGTAACACTACTCGTTTGTCAGAAATCATCCAGAGCAAATTGTACTGCTTTGATTTGTATATTTTCCAATTCTCGAATCCTGGTGGGCGTTCCCATGCACTGGAACAATACTCTAACTGGGGTCTTACCAGAGTCTTCTACGCCTTCTCCTTTACGTTCTTATTGCAATCCCTGAATACCCCCATAGTCATGTGAAAAAAAATCGTAACCGTTATTTACAACCTCCTTAAAGTGATAAGCTATTAATTCGGTATTCACGTTCTGTAGTATGCACTGTAATTTTCGCATTTGATATTTCCTTTCATGTACTACTGATGATGAAGATAATAATAATAATAATAATAATAATAATAATAATAATAATAATAATAATAATTAATTCACCGAGCTCGATAGCTGCAGTCGCTTAAGTGCGGCCAGTGTCCAGTATTCGGGAGATAGTAGGTTCGGACTCCACTGTCGGCAGCCCTGAAAATGGCGGGAGAGGAAAGGGCTAGGAGTGGGAATGAAGCGGCCGTAGCCTTAATTAAGGTACAGCCCCAGCATTTGCCTCGTGTGAAAATGGGAAACCACGGAAAAGCATCTTCAGGGCTGCCGACAGTGTGGTTCGAACACACTATCTGCGAATGCAAGCTCACAGCTGCGCGCCTCTATCCGCACGGCCAACTCCCTCGGTACGTGGGAGTCAAAGTATTTATCAGTATTGTATTCAGACCTGTGTAGGGTCGCATATTATTCAGACAGTTAGGGAGGAGAAACTACTAAAAATTGGCGCGTTTGTCACTAATAAAATTACACTGCGGGGCTCTTCCCAATAGCACGTATTCAAATAGACGTTCTTATTCATATAACTTCTCACCGTCTTGGTTTCTGTAGCTGCGGAGTAGTGAGGTTTCCTGCACCTTCGTTACCTTGCCATTGTTCTGTTTCTGTTTGATTATGTTGAAACTGACATAATGGACCCTGAGTAAACAAGAGATTCATCCATGCGGAAGAGGAATACTGTGTCATGTTGGTGCGGTGTGACTGCGGTTAAGTCTTCATAATGGTATACAATCAAAGTTATTGTACTTTGAAAATCTGTATTTGGAAAATGGCTGGGTTTCAGACATTAGTGTTGCAAAATTACGCTGTGTTTGTTTTCAACACAATATTTTCAAATGTACTTTTTTTTTTGCTAGGGGCTTTACGTCGCGCCGACACAGATAGGTCTTACGGCGACGATGGGATAGGAAAGGCCTAGGAGTTGGAAGGAAGCGGCCGTGGCCTTAATTAAGGTACAGCCCCAGCATTTGCCTGGTGTGAAAATGGGAAACCACGGAAAACCATTTTCAGGGCTGCCGATAGTGGGATTCGAACCTACTATCTCCCGGATGCAAGCTCACAGCCGCGCGCCTCTACGCGCACGGCCAACTCGCCCGGTTCCAAATGTACTAATAGGATCTCTATACAGCGGGTTTCCAATCACAAAGTCGTTAATTAGCATTAAGCCCCCTGTGGGTGGAGGACGCAGACGAAGAATACACACACGTATCCCCTGCCTGTCGTAAGAGGCGACTAAAAGGGGTGACCAGGGGATAATGAAATTAGAACCATGAGAACACTGTGCTTTGTACCAGTACGTGCGGATCACCATGGAGCGACGTTACTTGCGACTAGTACCACCTTGCGAGGAAAACCATTGGCCTACGTTTCATAGGAGAAGTACCATTGTACGAGGAAGACTACGGGTCTGGGCGTTGTTCGTGATAATGGCAATCGTGTGTATTCCACCACTCGGTTCCACTGTGTTCAGAATGTGTGTGCGTTATCTATGAGCAGTACTCACTTTATGAGGACACCATGGATCTACGTTGCCTGTGATTAGTGCCACTAAGTTAGAAACCCTACGGGTTTGGCTGGCGTCTGTGATTTGTACCACTATGGGAGTAAAACCATGGGTCTGCGTTGCCTGAGAGTAGTTGTACCATTATGTGAAGAACACCATGGGTTTGTGTTGCCTGTGGGCGTTGCCATAATGTGTGATACACCGTGGATCTATATTGCCTACGATTAGTAACACTATGTGAGCAACACCATGAGTAAACGTGGCCTGTGATTAGTCCCACTTTATGAGGAACGCCATGGGTCTGCGCTGCTTGTGAATAGTACCCTTATGTGCGAAACACCATAGGTTTGTGCTACCTGTGAGTG
Source organism: Anabrus simplex (assembly GCF_040414725.1). NCBI lineage: Eukaryota > Metazoa > Arthropoda > Insecta > Orthoptera > Tettigoniidae > Anabrus > Anabrus simplex. The sequence continues at coordinate 95,343,813 of NC_090268.1, read as the reverse complement.
GCGCCATTGTGTGTGACATACCATGGGTCTACGTTACATGTGATTAGTACCACTATAGGAGGAATACCATGGTTCTGCTTTCCCAGTGATGAGAACCATTATGAGGACCGTTGACCTGGATTTTTGACCCCCTTTATATAATGAGTATCATCCCAGTAATGAAGGCATAGTAAACTGGATCCTATGATTGTTTTGTTTCACGATCATTTTTCATCATCATTCGTTTTAGATTCTAGTCAGTGGATACAATTTGACGTTTTAATTTTCATTCCGTTCACTTCGTACCATTAGGGGACGATGGCCTAGCATTAGGCCCATTTAAACAGTAAACATGTAGCATTAATAAATTTCATATTTTAATTTGATTGAACTCAGATGTTCACAGTTTAATTGTGCTGGTGCCGCTGCAAGAGTCTCAGATCGTAAATTCGATAAGTAATAAAAACATTTTTTTTTTATCTTGTGGTCTGAAAAGTGCTATCCTCAAGCTGTAATGGCAGCGTGCTTCTCTGTTACATGGGCACTCCGTTTTCGGTTCCTGGTCAGTCCAGCCATTTTGGAGGGCTAGAACGGGGTTCAGTCCGTCTCATGAAAGCGGTCGAGGAGCTGCCTGGTACTACAGTCAGCGGCCTCGCTCAAGGAAGCCAAAGAATATGTCTGAGAATGTTCTCACACTGACCACATGGTAGAGGTGGTGGTGAACTAGTGGATGCATGTTTTTAGCCACGTTGCTGTCAGCTTGCATTCGTGAGATAGTGGGTTCGGATCATACTATCGGCAGTCCTGAAGATAGCTTTCCGTTGTTTACCATTTTAAACGAGGCAAATGCTGGGGATGTACCTGAATTAAAGCCATGGACCCGTCCTTCCCTCTCCTAGCCCTTTCCTATCCCTCTAGCTATCTGTGTCGGTGCGACGTAAAGCAAATTGCAAAATAAAAAAATAAAAAAAAGAGTTGTGATATAAAATTTCTCATCACTAGATTGCGTGCCGAAATCCTGGATTCAATTCCACATCTCCGCAGTATTCGTATAAACTGTGGGCATATGACCGTGTTGATGGCGATTCGTTCGTCGGATGGGGAAGTTTAGTCTTGGAAAGACCCCTTTGTTATTCGACAGAGGTAGCCTATATGACAATACTGGGTTTCACCCTCTCCCTCCTCTTTGCCATCATCTCACAATCAGACTTCCCCCAGGCAAGCCGAACATGTCCTCGGACACTCGCGGCACTAAAAGCCATACGACAAATAAATAACAACCATGACCGTTCAAGGTTCTACGAGACTGCTGTTTCGTTTGGAATTAATGAAAAGTTGAATTCCACGAAAAATAATAACATTCTTTAGTCTAGAATATGATTTGCAGGTCAAGCAGAATGATTTGACTGCTATTATTATAAGCAGGCACAGAAAACAGTATATTATTTGATTAGATTTTATCTAAATATTTTGCAGGATGATTGCAGTAGATCCCCCAAGCAGTACCAGTTAGCTTCGGAATAATAGTTTTTCGGGTTTTCAGTTTCTTCGGCCAGTTCAAAAGATGTTGCTTTAATGATAAAGTCCGGTCCAACGTAACACCGAGATATTTTGGACACCTATTGTGATTAAGTACTCGACTGGAGATGGTAATATTTAGTTTTAAGTTAGTAAGCCGGTTACTCAAATGGAAGCAAGGAAACTCCGTCTTGGCCTTAGCACTTGTTTTCTCTACTACCGACTATTAGCTCCAGCGTGGCTTAATAGCCCATACGAGGAATATATTGACCCAAAATTGAATTCCAGCATGCGTCTTACATCAACTCCAGTCAATTGGCTCCTACCGCTGCCTCGAATAATGCCACCTGACTTACGAAGATCGAGTGCTCTTGTTCGAGAATACAACAAGATCAACAAGAATCTTCTCCTACCTTTTCTAAACGACATACCAGCTCTTTGTCTCAAAGATTGAAATCACGGCATCCGCCCGTTTGTGATGCTGCTCTGAAGACTCAACCACCTAAAATGCTTTGGAGGAGTGAAAGGCCGCTGGAATAACTCTCCTGACTTTCCCCTGCATATCATCTTCAGAGTGGAAAAAATTGCTAACTGATCCAAACTGCCGCATGCAACTTGGTTCTGGTTGAACAGGATCAGGACAGGTCATGGAAGGTGCAGGGATTATCTCTAAAAGTCGAACTTTCTACCATCTCCAGAATGTGATTGTGGAGCCCCTTGCGAGACTATTCCCCACATTGTAAGCGAGTGTCAACTTATCCAGGTAGATTGGAAGACTTCGTATCACCGACAGCGGATGCACTACAGTGGACTCAGAAGTTGGATATTCAGATGTAACAGATAACACTAATGCCTAAAATGAATCAGTATTTTTGTTATTATGTATATATTGTATATTATGTATATACATTTTTGCCATACGATAGTAATAATATTTATTTTGCACCGATATCCACTATTAATGAGCTCAACCCTCAGAATCATATTATGAACACAAATCAAAACAAAGGGTTTAACATTTCTTTGGACAATTACGCGATGTGGGAATGATAGCATAAAAAAACCCTAATCATCCTTGGATATTATCCTATCAGGAAACACCGTGGATGAATTCTCACACGATGGTTGAACCTCCTTGGTGCAGGATGTCTGGCCGAGGACCACGAAAGATGGAGGAAACTGAACAATAGTATCCTCGGAGATCACGATCATCACATTTGAGGGAACGATAAGAGAGAATCCTTCACTGACGGATGTAAAGAGATTGATTTTAATCAAGGATGATGACAATGATGCTTGTTGTTGAAGGGGGCCTAACATCTAGGTCATCATCCCCTAATGGTACGAAATAAGATGAAATGTAAAGACAACTTCAAAGTAAAAGTCATCCACTGACCAGCATTAAAACGTGATGATGATGAATGAATGGATGGATATGATTTTAAAACAATCAGTGGATCCAATCCGCAATGCTACACTTTCCCAGGAACCGTCATAAACAACAAGCATCATCATCATAATCAAAACACATTTCAGCTAACAACAACGGTCAATCAGTGCATTGCTGTCCTCAATTTTAAGGGCTTAGGGCATTGTAGGCCATCACAGTTTTATTTATTGTAGTTTTTTAACGTCCACTGACATATCGAAACAAAATTAAATACTTCTGCCTAACTATGGACAGAAGTATGTCCTGGAGATACAACACAGAACAAGCCTTGAGACCTCTGTTGGGATATATATATATATATATATATATATATATATATATATATATCTGCTAGTATTAAGAGAAATATTTACCTGGCATGTAACAGGCCCATCCTGCTGTATGGCTGTGAGGCCTGGGGCTATATTGCTAAAATTCCACCTTCTAAATAACAAGTGTTTCAATATAAGACACTAAGAGCGGTAAAAATAGCACCAATACTGAGATTTAACTGGAAGATACAAACAGAACTTCGTATTCCGACTGTTAGATCTCAGATAAACAAAATAGTAAAGATGGCCAAAGATAGAATCCTCCTTAGCCATTCAACCGACCCTGGCATCCTACTCCTAAAACAGGACGTAAGAACCAAGAAGCCTCAGACACTTGTGAAATAGAAATCTGTTTCTGCCTATTCCAAATTATTGAACACACTCTCATTAAATAACTTCCACATTAAACCCCTGAGAGAGGCCGTTTGCTAAGAGGGAAAATTCATCCCCTACCCTGAAAATAGCTCTCCAACCAAAAATTTGAATTATTTCACAAGCGAAGATGGGTTTTCATCTCTGATGAGAGGAAAATACCGACTCTGAGCCAGATCTTTTCCCCCGCCAGTGTAAAATCAGACTTTTCCGAGTCATTGCCATTCTCAGAAACAGATGAGTAAAGGGGCATAATTTTCGTCCCGGGACGCTCATGCGCTTGCCCTCAACAAGAAAGAAACTACAAATCCAACGTAGGTTTTCCGCGACGCAAGGATAGGAAAGGCAAGGATTGGGAAGGCAGTGGCCATGGCCTTAATGTACGGCCCCAACATTTGCCTAGTGTGAAAATGGAAAATCACAGACAACCACTTTCACGGCCGCCGACGAATGGCTGTCCTATAAGATCTCCTAAGTAGCCACCAAGTGTAAAGCCACTGGATCCCTGTGGATCAAGCAGGCACAGAAGGATCTCGCTGGACTTCGAGGACAAGTTCGGATCGCCGGATGCGGTTTTTTTATGACTCCCATAGGCAACCTGCAAGTCATGATGAGGATGAAATAATGATGAAGACGACACATGCATTCAGTCCCAATGCCAGCGGAATTAATCAATTTTGTAAAAAATTCCCGACCCTGCCGGAATCGAACCCAGGACACCTGTGACCGAAGGCCAGCACGCTAACCATTTAACCATGGAGCCGGACAGCTAATCACAATGAGAGTAGAACATGGCTCAAGCAACGGAAAATAGAGTTCAACAAGAAAATAATACTGGGCCAACAGGAAAGCAAAAACTACAAACAAGAAAGTAGCCGCCAAACCTACCATCAAGGACACGAGAAGCGGCAAACAACGACAACAACAATAATTAGATTTACTTATATACCGTAGTTATCTTCTTAATCCTTTTAGCCTCCAGGGTTGGTTTTTTCCCCTCGGACACAGCGAGGGATCCCTCCTCCACCTCTTCAAAAGCAGTGTGCTGGATCAGGAGACTATGGGTCGGGGGTACAACCGGGGAGGAGGACCAGTGCCTCTCCTGGGCGGATGAGAAGATTGGAGGGGATAGACAAGTAGGATGGAAGGAAGCGGCCGTTGCCTTAAGTTAGGTACCATCCCGGCATTTGCGTGGAGGAGTGGTGGGAAACCACGGAAAACCACTTCCAAGATGGCTGAGGAGGGAATCGAATCCACCTCTACTCATTTGACCTCCCGAGGATGAGTGGACCCATTTCCAGCCCTCGTACTACTTTTCCAATTTCGTGGCAGGGCCGGGAATCGAAATCAGGCCTCCGGGGGTGGCAGCTAATCACACTAACCACTACACCACAGAGGCGGACGTTATATAGTTATAATAATCTAAATTATATTATAATAATTAGAGAAGTCTTGCTCGTGATTGGCTGTCTGGCTCCATGGCTAAATGGTTAGCGTGCTGGCCTTCGGTCACAGGTGTCCTGGGTTCGATTCCCGGCAGGGTAGGGAATTTTAACCATCATTGGTTTCCTTCTGAAAACGTGGAGCAAAGATCTCTGCGAAACGTAAAGACACGGCAAAAGCCCAAAAACACATTACCATGTCTACAATTACAGGCCGTTAAAACATCTATCCAAACGACAGTACGGCAATAGAGCTAAAACACAAGGACCGTGATCCACAGGCGGCCTAAATCAACTCAATAATAATAATAATAATAATAATAATAATAATAATATAATAATTATAATAATAATAACAATAATAATCCACAGCCTGTTGCCAGTTATTCGACCGGGTCAGGGGTGGAATGAATGAAGCCCCATCTAGCGGCAAGGGTAGGAAATGTGCCGGCTGCCGAAGCCTGTAGCACTCCTCTGGGGCAACGATAAAAGACTGCTAGATGAAATGTTAATGGACAGTGTTGCTAGAAAGAAATATGACAGGGATAACTGGAGTACCTGGAGAAAAACCTGTCCCCCGTCCGCTTTGTCCAGCACAAATCTAACGTGGAGTGACCGGGATTTGAACCATGGTATCCAGTGGTGAGAAGCCGGCGCGCTGCTGCCAGAGCCACGCAGACTCAATAATAATAATAATAATAATAATAATAATAATGGTATAGCCTGACCAAATAGGCTGTCTACGGGTTATTTAATGTTCCAGTTTAATCTCGGTCTCTACTGGGTGATCTATTTCTGAGTTTTACTTAATTTTGTCGGATAAACAACAAATGTGAACTGGAGAACTTATACATACCGACATCGTACGGCATGAAGTGTCGATAAACATTGATTGTGCACCTTCGAAAATCCAACTACCGAGTCTGAACCAACGATATTGAGATTCGGAGGCCAAGACTCTACCACTGATATACAGAGGAATCTAGATCAATGATTAATTCTCTTTTTGTTTGATCCATTGGTAGTGTAAAGAGCTGGTCTGTTGGGTCACAGTGTTTTGTGCTGCGGTTCCTCCTACCCTGTGTATACTGTCTCTCGGCAGAGGAGATACACCTGCAGTTCAACTAACTTGCGGCTGTATAAATCTCCGAGAGATGAACTTCTTGTTTGTTTACCTCTAGAACTGTTTGACTTTCCAAACTGTTTCCGCACGGTACAGACTGGACTTACAGCTTAGCAACCTAGGCAAAACACATAAATCTAAAGTAAGTAAATTCGTGTCCTGACCCCGATGTCGTGCAGCTCTTTCTAGGCACATCCTCTATAGAGGTGAGCTGCTTATACCATTTTAAGCACGTGAAAATTTGAATGATCTTCCTGAAATAGTAACATTTTCCATAACATTTGATGACGACGTGAAGTTATTTAAATCAGAAATAATTATGAGTATATCAGACTTCAAATGGACTTGCGCGAGCTAAATAAGTGAACCTTTCAATATTAATAAATGTAAAATAATGATTTCACTCGACAAAAAACTAGTATCAAATATCAGTACAAATCGAGGGTAAACCAATACACGTAGCTAGTGAAGTATATGATCTAGGCGTTACATTTACTTAGGACCTAAATTTTAAAACATATAGAAAATATCGTCAGCAAAGCTTACAAATGTATGGGATTTGTTATCACGACCTTAAGTTTTTCATATAGGTCCTTGATAATATTATATATGATGGGGCTGCACCTTAATTAAGGCCACGGCCGCTTCCTTCCCACTCCTAGCCCTTTCCAGTCCCATCGTCGCCATAAGACCTATCTGTGTCGGTGCGACGTAAAGCAAGTTGTAAACAAAAATGATAATATTATATTATGCTCTAGACTAGAATATGCCTCGATTATTTGGAACCCGATATAGAGAAATATGTACATCTAATTGAGGAAGTCCAAAGGAAAATTTTTCAAATGTGTTTTAACACAAGAGGTTTGGTTATTATCCCTACCACTAATCGTAAACTCTAATACTCAAAGCTGCAGATTGATAGGGAACTATCTCACAGAAGAAAGTGTCAAGGTATGTATTTCCTTCATAAAATAATACACAACAAAATTGACGATACTAAATCAGAAGAAATATTGTCATACTAGCAAATGTACCCGTGCTTCGCTACGGCATTCTACATTGTATTCAAATATCGAAGTAAATACTGTACACGCTTCAAATATCGAAGTAAATACTGTACACGCAGTAAATAAGATTGTTTTAAAATAGCATGTCTCTTAGCGTTATCAGAGAAAGAGCATGGGGAGGTCCCTATACGTTGTTTCCAATGTAAAGTGTTTGTTACGGATTTGTGATGATAACGGCAGGCTCACTTGCCTACTGCCATTCATAATCGAGTTGGGAAATTTACATTATATTTGCAGGCCCCATTGCCTACTACGCGGACACAATCGATTTGGGGAGTTTTCGTTAAAATGGCAGCCCCCTTTTCCTACTTCCAGACAAATTACAGTTGAGGTGTTTTTATTATAATGGCAGGCAATTACCCTGCTACCACTCGAAATTGAGTTGTGCAGTTATCATTATAATGTCAGGCACATTTACCTACTGCCAGCCAGCTTACTGCCAGTCACACCAAGCTGGTGAATTTCCATCAAAATAACAGGCCACTATGCCTAATGCCAGTCACATATTAGATGAGGACATTTGTTTATAATGGCGGGCACACCGGGCGAGTTGGCCGTGCGCGTAGAGGCGCGCGGCTGTAAGCTTGCATCCGGGAGATAGTAGGTTCGAATCCCACTATTGGCAGTCCCATCGTCGCCATAAGACCTATCTGTGTCGGTGCGACGTAAAGCCCCTAGAAAAAAAATGGCGGGCACCCTTGCCTTCTGCAAGTCAAATCGAGAAGTGAACTAATCATTACAATGGTAGGCCTTCCTTACTAATGACAGTTACACAGGAGTTGGAGAAGGACCCCTTTCCTACTGCCAGTCAAAGTCGGTGTGGGGAGTACTGATTACAATAGCAGACACACCCTTTCTTGATTTCTACAAATCGACATCAGTGAATATATATAGATCGACATACGAAATTATGTGCTTGTTTACAATATTGCAGGCCTTCATTTACAGATTAACTGCTGCTAAACGTACGTCATATCGAGAAAGGATTATACCATAAAACGCTGGATTTAGTGGCCTAAATGGCTGGTCCTATGATATCTCATCTATTCTTGGGTCAGATTGAATTAGAAACGTTGAACAGGGTAAAGTTGTTGTAAGATTATCTCACATTGCATTACTTTTCGGATAATTATGTGATAGCTACATACATAGTATCTGGCTCACATATGGCTACTGGGTGGGGCAATTTTCGTGAAGAGTTTGATGATTCTGTATTTCATATAAGTAATTGAAAGTATGAATTATGCATGTAAAAAGTCCAAATTTACTTAACTTCGATTAATAGAGAAAAATCAAACGTAAAAGGGATACAGATACGGCAAAAAGTCATACGACCAAGGATGTAGATCCAAATTGAACGGAGATTGTGCAATTCGTTATGTGATAGGACTTGCCGAAGGTCTGCACCATAATTAAAATTGCCTGCATCTTTCGATATTCTTCGGGGATAAAAAGTGAAAAATTTAATGATCTTGGAAGTTATCAGTCCGTTACAGGCTAAAACGTATAATTTTGTCAAATTTCAATTATCTATTTTCTTCTGGCAGATTATACCGCAATCTGGATTTTGGGCGAGGAGGGTAAAAAAATTAGGACTTTCAGGAAACTAAACCAAAAATTATGCAGATGGTCATTATTACCCATTAAACGGAAAGCTGTACGAAAATTTCGCCAAATTAGTCAATGTAGAGGCACACAGTCGTTACGATTTGATTTACATAGATAAGGAATCTGCCCCATGTACAACATCTTTTGGGCTATGTCCGCTGGACTTAACCTGCAAATCTGACCAGTCATGATATCTCCCTTAACAGGAAAAAGTTCTAGAGGTGCAATTCCATCACGTTTGGTCGATTTCCAGTCAGGTTGGTCTTGTTCTGTATATATTGTGGAAGAGTAAAATCACCATTTCGGTTCCCTATAAACCGCCAGTCCATTCCGGAACATGAAATGTTATTGACCTTTAAAACCTACCGTTGGACAGGTGGATGCTAAATGTACATTTTGGTTCGAATATCTTCAATAGTTTTCAAGTTGTAAGGAATACGCTTTACACGCACCCGCTCGTGAGTTAAGTCCGATGGGACTTGTACCGAAAAACTGTCCGTTAATGATATCTCCCTTATTAATCATCGTATCGAAATGATGCATATGAGAAAAAAGGTTTAGAAGTTAATTTCCATCAAGGTAGATATATTTCCATTAAGTTTGGTTGTGTATATTCTGTGGAAGTGCAAAATCAGTTTCGGTTTCGTATAAACCCCCAGTCAGTCCAGGGATTTAGAAACAATATTTGCCCTAAAACCTATCAAGGACAGGTGGATTCTAAATATGAAGCTTGGTGGAAATACATCCAGTAGTTTCTAGCACTCGCGTACATTCGGCGTAATTAAGGAAGAAAATAATACAGTTAGGAAAGTTGAAATTAATAGAAAATGGATTATAACTGAGGACATCCGGATAACGACAAATATGTAAATGCCAAGTGAATGTATTGGAAAATCTAATGCCCCTCAATAACTTATGCTGTTGTGAGTTATGGATATAATAAAGCGGTAACAGAGGAGAAATTTAGGTGCAGTGATTCTTAGGTAAACAAATAAGAAGATGAGTAATGGTGTTATTACTTAATCTATTCTAGGGCGGTTATAACCTACAACGATATTCCGCCAATATCCCGCAGATAGGCCGATTGACGCCTCTCTTGCCTTCTACCCAAGGAACATCCACGAATTTAAAAGCAAGATGAGGAAAATGGCAGTACGTTACTTCCCTTCTGGCATGCAGTCAGAGACGTTGCCATGGTAACCTGTAGGTTCGTTGTCGGTCTGTCGGTCACTCAATTCAGAGCATGATACCAGCAGAAAATTGTAAATTTCTCCGTCATGTGAAGAGTAAGGTAAATTATGAACATAACGAAAGTTGTTTATAATGAAGAGGCGTTTCACGTACGGTAAACGGAGTTTACAGAAAATCAATAGTATAAGAGAAAATGGGGCCTTTCTTCACACCGAAAACTAACACAGACTCACACAAACCTCCCCTTTATACAGAATTATGACTCAATATAATCCAGTTCACTATCTTGATACAGACATCTTTAGCAACTCAGAAAACCAGTTTGCTACAGTCCTTTTAAGATAAATGCCATCTCGATGTAACTGAATGTATCCAATGTTAATATTATTTCCCCTACCTCTTTCTTTTGTAATTAAATTCTGTTATTAGTTCAAACAATTGATTTGCTGTACTACTTACTACTGATATTAAGAAAGTGGTGGACGGTGTAATTGGGGAAACTTGTAATGTTCACAACCATGATTTTTTATTACAAGCTCTCCTGCCATTGCTAAATCTGTCCCAGTGCCAGGAATCGAACCCGGGTCTCCGAAGACGGCAGGTAATGAAGGTTACCGTTACGATACGGTGGAAGAAAGAAATATAATAGTTAAAAAACATTTATTTAACCATTGTGTACACACATTTGCATAAATTATACTGAGAACAACGGTCACAGTTTTATCCTAAATTCCGTATTGTGGTATTAGTATTTATTTATTTTCAGAGAGAAAATGGCGGGATTCACTTCCTTTCCTGACACTATCCACAGAAGGGAAGATATCTGACAATACAATGAATGTATTGACTAAAGAACGGGATAAGCCATAGAAGAACTTCGTAAGCCTCACAAATCTAATTACGGCCAAGATTTGAAGAGAGAAAAACATGACTGGTGGAGATCACATACTTTGCATAAAATAGTAAAAAAGGAGCCTATCACAAGTAAATGGAAGCAATAACCGTGACAATTCGTTTGGTAGTGGTAGCTATGAATTTTGTTCCGTTTGTTTGGCGAGGTATTTCATAACTTCAACATTATTTATCTTGGCTTGTAATTTGACATGGAGGAAATAATAATAATGTTATTTGTTTTACGTCACACTGACTACTTTTACGGTCTTCGCAGACGCCGAGGTGCCGGAATTTATTCCCACAAGAATTCTTTTACGTGCCAGTAAATCTACCGACACGAGGCTGACGTATTTGAGCACCTTCAAATACCACCGGACTGAGCAAGGATCGAACCTGCCACGTTGGGGACAGAAGGCCAGCGCCTCAACCGTCTGAGCCACTCAGCCCGGCAGGAGGAAAGAAACTTGATTTGTATAAATCATCCATTCAAAATGTTTTCTTAAATTTAATTTCTTCTCCGACATCTAACCGAAATTCCACTTCCGTCCATACCCGATATGCCTTATCCTCATCTAATTTGGCTATGTCTTCGATTATTTATTTATTTATTTATTTATTTATTTATTTATTTATTTATTTATTTATTTATTTATTTATTTATTTATTTATTAGCCACAGTCCATGCTGGGCCATTTTACACAAATAATTTAACAATATGTAGGTAAGTATTAAATGAGATGAAAATCAAGAAAAACAACAAACTTAAGTGCCAACAGTAAAGTTGAGTTCTAACCATCGCATTGCTTTTTTCTTTTTTGCTATTTGCTTTACGTCGCACCGACACAGATAGGTCTTATGCCGACGATGGGATAGGAAAGGCCTAAATGGGAAACCACGGAAAACCGTATTAAGGGCTGCCGACAGTGGGGCTCGAACCCACTATCTCCCGATTATTGGATACTGGCCACACTTAAGCGACTGCAACTATCGAGCTTGATACCATCGCATTGGCCTCCCTCTAATTTTACTACCTTTCATAAAACAGCGATAGTTTTGCAATAACAAAGTAACAGGGATTATGACAGTAACTGACAAGGATCCATTATTCTGGCCTTCGGACTATGAAGATCAGCTGTTACCTGGCAATTCGAAACAGATCCTTCTCCCAACACAATATTGCTGGTTTCGGTGGTACAGCAGCATTAAATCTAATGATGAAATAATTTTGGATCCCTCTTAAAGTGTTCCCACTGTGAGGTCGTTCATGAGCCAAGGTACTCATAAAAATTCGTTGAACCAATATCATCTGCAACAAGAAAAGACATATAGTACACAGTTAGGTGGAGGGTAATGGGGCTTTTGGAACAAATTGATGTCAACAAAACATGACCAGTTTCAGTTTATTCAGTTTTCCTTTTTTATTTTATTTTACACAGTTCCTTTCATTCATTTATTCAGTCTGTATATAAACTGAATTAATCATCCATAATTTTGTAATCGTAGATGAGTAACCTGTTTGTAACATTTGTAATAGAATAATAAAGATATATGAGATACGTATATTTTATGAATGAAATGCCGAACATAAGTCGGTGGTAAATGAGAAAAGTTTAACGGAAACAAAAAATAATACCGTACATATTTTTCCATGTAGTTCATTAGTATTAATTTAAAATTCAATTTAATTTACATGTAGAGGGGAAGCATGTAATCTAGTGGAAAGGGAATCTAATTGCCATGATGGATTTTAATATCAAGGTAAGGCTGTTACAAACCCTAGACTGCATTAACTTTTATGCACAGATGCTCTTAAGAGAAAATATATAGCGGCGATTCACAAACTGTGTTTTGAAAGGTAGTGTTGACAAGGAACTAGCATTAGGCCCATAGGGGTGGAAATAACCAGAGGGAAAGTGAAGATGAATCGAAAGTATGGTTTATCGGGGAGTTTATAATCTGTAATTCATCAGACTTATTTATATAAACTCTGCAACAACACGGTTAATTTTCTGTCGAACCTATTTTTAACTTTCTTACAGAAAGCACACAGGCAATTAATGGTGTAAAGGGCTGCTGGCCCAACTGAAAAAGTTAAAATAATAAAGCCATAATGGCAATCAGAACAAAGGAGCATAAAGGGCTATGAGCGACAAACACACACAGCACATACAGAAATCGTAAGCACTTACACCATTTACACGCCCAATCATTATCACAAGGTCCAAACTTTCATTCAATATACACTCAAGATGATCGCAGCCCAGCAGCCTTGTGGTCGAATGGAACCCCTAACGAGACAAGTGAATTTTCTGACAAATACAGCGACAATGAGATTGAGTGACTGGAGGTAGCCAGCCACAAAGACTACGTTAGAAAAGGGAAGTCCCCTGTGGGTGGGGACCGCAGACGAAGAATACACTAACGGTATCCCCTGTCTGTCGTAAGAGGCGACCAAGGGGCGACCAAGGAATGCTGAATTTTAACCCATGAGATTATCTGTAATTAGTACAATCACGCGATGAGCACCATGAGTCGACTTTCCTTGCAATTAGTACCATTATTTGAAGAATACCATGGGTCTGTCGGTGTATCACTATGGGTTTAAAGTACCCGTGTATAGTATCTGCCACTATGGCTGAGGGCCCCCCTGTCCAGGTTCGGTTCGAACACCATAGGGAGATAAAACAGACTATCCCAAAAGACAAGCTAAAATATTTATTTATTTATTTATTTATTTATTTATTTATTTATTATGGCTTCTTTCTTGTGGCGAAGTTAGGGCACCCAGCCCTCTGTTACACTCAGCCACAATACAACAAATAATACTGAGGCTGCCTATTACTAATTATACTAATTATACAACTTTCCTAATTAAGCCTAAGTTACACACGGAATTATGCGTTTGAAGAACTGGTTACATTTTCAAGTAAGAGGGAGTCTTCATAAATGCTTTGCAAATAGAGTATTAATATATAAATCGTCTTCCTGTTGGTAAGAGTTCTTTAAGTTGTAAATTTCAAGTGAATAATTCTCTTCGAAGAGTACTTTTTTAATACTCTTCAAACATTTTATTGATAATGCATGAATTGCATTAATAATTTGACTCGTGTGCTGTATGACATAGTTTTATATTTTATGTAGGAGTAAATATGTGCCGAACAAGATTTACTAACATATTTCTATGGTTCTCATAGATGAAAAACATTTGGAAACACTGTTGAACGGTAACATAGGTCAGTGTTGTTGCAATGTAGTTACTCATGGGATATTCTTATTGAAGCAGAACTGGACATACAAAAGTAAATAAGGGAACTCCATTTAAGTGATTTTACTGCAGTCTACAGTTTCTAATTCCTAATTATCCCCTCGTAACTCATTGTTTAGAGGAGATTTTCTGCAAGAAGTTCAATCTAGGATCTTTGTTTCTTCAGTGTTACTACCCCATTATTATAATGGGTTCAGCGAAGCGCATTAGCTCAATTTGGAAGTTAGCCGGGTGCCCTACCCTCCACCAAGCTTCGAACACGGGAGACTAAGTTTGAGAGCTAAGTGAAGGAATTTCAGTGTTATTAACTCATGAGAAATAAATTCGGTGGCTTCGTGCTGTGTTGACAGGGATCTGAGCTACAGGTGTGGCACGACCGCTAGGCCGTTGTAGGTTAATCGAGAGAGCATTGGATGCGAAACCTGAAAGTTATATGTTCGGTTCTTAACAGTGTCCGTCTGATCATCTTGTTTCGTTCTTAACATCTCCTGGCATGTACTAATATGTACAAGACACGACGTTATAATGTGATTGGCTTAACGTCCCACTAACTACTATTACGGTTTTCGGAGACGCCGAGGTGTCAGAAATTTGTTCAACAGAAGTTCATTTATATGCCGGAAAATCTACCCAAACGAAACTGACATATTTGAGCACCATCAAATATCACCGGACTGAGCAGGGTTCGATGCTCAGGAGTCCAGCTCTATACCGCCTGAGCTACTAATCCCAACTAGACACGGCGTAAATAGCTGCAAGTATGCAGAGTATACCAATAGTCAACGGCAAAAGTTAAGAAATGTAGCCCTCATACGGGGATAAAAGAAAATAAAGTTATTAGAACTTCAGCCCGAAAATGCATAATTTTAGAGTCATCCGACACTTTCTTGGCCATCACACTCTCCTTACTTAAACCATGTGGTGTTTTTACCTTTGGGACACGTAAAATTTGTCGTGAATTCGATGACTGTTGATGGTGAACAATGTTGTGGCCGCTTCTCAGACAGATTGCGTTACACCAGATGAGTTGAAGCCTGTATTCAGGTAAAGGAGGTCATCTGTCACCTGATACGTAAATACAGTGTTCCAGATGGTGTTACAGGCGTATTCAGGGTAACAGTGCAACGGTGTTGGGAGTGTTGCATTGCACTAACCTTACTAGATATTGAACAACTCTGCAATTATATATTTTCCGACCCATATTGTCAAAACCTCTCTTTCCTAAAGTTTTGCTTTGAAGTTTTGATACACCTGTATTTTAAATTCTAGTTTTTTTTTTTTTTTTTTGCCTTCCTCATTAACGTATCTTAAATAACTCGGTCAGTTCACTGAGGAGATCATACTGAGCAGTTACAAATCAGAAGTGCATCCTAGTTTACAAATGCTACAACACTGATAGAAATTCTCCGTAATATTGCGATAGGCCATGCTGTGCTCAAAGGAATTGTAAATCAGGCACCGAAGTTAGTTCAGAAATGTTTTAGGGTAATTACTTCCAGCATTTAGAGAGCAATTCTCTTTACCTCCGAGCTTTCCAATGAGGAGAAATGAAGCCAGGGCGGCTTGCTAGGAAAACAAGTGGAATATACACACCACAATGCAGCGAGGCTTCCGTTCTGTCATAGACGCGGATTGTACAGTCTACTTCGTAATGAGACAACGGCTGTGTTTTCACTGTGATTAATGCTGACTTTTATTTGGCATATTCTGCTCTCTTCTTTGTTCGCTTCCGCTGAAAATTTTCCAGTGATTTTATACTGTGTTTCAAGGATGTTGGAATTAAATGTAGTTATTAAATACACTTTCTCTGATATTTCTTTCTTTCTTTCTTTCTTTTTTAATCTGCTTAGCCACGAACCTGCTACGCAGGCGTAGCAGGGGGAGAGGTGATACTCCCACGTGGCGCGTCCCAGGTGGCGGATAGGGGGTTCCTAACCGGCTTGCCGGCGGACTTGAGGGAAATAAAATACCTCTCGCGGACCAAACACACACCCCCTGTGGGTGGCGGAGGCAGACGAATAATACACCCACGGTATCCCCTGCCTGTCGTGAGAGCCGACTAAAAGGGGCGACCAAGGGATGATTGTATTCGAACCATGCAACTACATGTGATTAGTACCACCACGCGGAGAATACCAAGGGTCGCTTTTACTTGTGCGTAGTACCACTATATTAAGTACGAAATAGGTTTGTGATTAGTAGCACACAGGAGCACCGCGCGGTCGGCTTTTGCAGTACCTGTGATTAGTACCACCATATGAGCGGGACCATGGGATGATAGCTACCATGGACCTGCCTTACCTGTGATTAGTACCCACTCTATGAGGAACACCACGGGATAGGGAGAGGTCCCTGTGGTTAGTACTCTTATGTGATGAACATCATAGGTTTGCGTTGCCTGTGAATGGCGCCGCAGAGTGAGAAAAACATGGGTCTGTATTTATGTCGAATTTCATAAGCTTTGAGTAGTACAATAATGTGTGGAATACCGCAAGTCTCTGCTACCATTGATTAGTACCGCAACAGGACAGATACCATGGTTCTACCTTACTAGCGATCAGTATCATTCTGAGGAGCCTTTGACTTGTATTTTGGACACATTTAGACACCAAGCATCCTCTATTTGCTTTTGGAAGTGGTCCCTTGGTCAGTAATACTATTAACTATGATAGTTTTTTGAGTCGGATCCACTGATTGTTTTAAATTCATGTTCATTCATTCATTCGTTCATTCATTCTTGATGACATTTTTTATTTTGGTCAGTGGATAATTTTGAACTTTTACTTTGTCGTTTCATTTCGTTCCCTTAGGGGCCGATGACCTCGATGTTAGGCCCCTTTAAACAACAAGCATCATCATCATCATCTAATCTGCTTAGCCCCCAGGGTCGACTTTTCCTTCGGACTCAGCGAGGGATCCCACCTCTACCGCCTCAAGGGCAGTGTCCTGGAGCTTCAGACTCTGGGTCGGGGGATACAACTGGGAAGGATGACTAGTACCTCGCCCAGGTGGCCTGACCTGCTATGTTGAACATGGGCCTTGCGGGGGAATGGGAAGATTGGAAGGGATAGACAACGAAGAGGAAAGGAAGTGGCCGTGGCCTGAACTTAGGTACTGTACCATTACGTTACATTAGCGGCCATAAATGTCATGGAAACAGTGGACAAATATGGCATACAATAGCTTCAGGCAATATGCAAATGCACAGAGTAGAGATATAGTAAATCGATATCGACCGGTCGCAAAGAAAAGAGTCTCAAGATTAAATAATGATGGACCATAAAAAAATTTGAATGGAACCGATTCTTGACTACCTTGAAAAAAAGGTACAAGTTGAAGAGGATCAGCACAACCTACTGAAGGAGAAGAAAAAGATTAGCGCAACATTAAATATTAAAGTAATAATATACAGGCATCGTTGAAGACTTTAACTGCAGGCATCGGCAGGAAAAACGAAGATTTGAAGAAGAATATTTATTATTGCAACAGCCAAATTCAGTAGCAAAAAGAGACTACAGCCGAGTCGAATATTGCCGAAATCAATATTATAGCGGCCAATTTATGCGAAGGAAGACATAATTTATTGTTTCCAAGTGGGAAACAATACCTGTTTAGGATAAAGAATTAATGAAAAGTAGGCCGAGTTAAAGAAATTATCAAATTAAGAAAGATATTTACGACCAATACGAGAATCACAAGGCAATTAATACGTATTGAATAACCTACTATTCACCAGTGAAATATGCATTCTACTATGTATTTGTTGTTTTGTCATTTCCTGAGAACTGGTGACAAGATGGAGTCAGCCTAAACAGATGGATTGATCGCTCAAGATGAAAATAGCTCAAGCCAAGATTCCCAGCCGGAGCCGCAGATGACGTAATCTTTGGACTGCAAGGGCTGCCTGTTCGAAGATGTCCTAGACCAGGAGAAATCCAGCAGCAAAAATCCCGTTACGAGATAAGTATTATGAGTTGCATCGTATTGAATTTGAAATTAGTTAATGAAAAATATTTCGTATGAGTGCAGGAGTGCTAAAAGTAAGAGATTTAGTGCCAATGAACGGATACTAGAGTATAAATGCCAATTATTAACCGATGATATGTGCCATTTTCTGCAGTATAACTATGGTGCTTATGAGATCATTTTAGGTTAATGGAAACAAGATCAGATTGAGCACATATGCATGTGTAGTGCTAATCTATACGAGCAGACCGTGAAACGTTAAACCAGTTGTGGTTATGAAAAATGCATGCGAGATACGAGACGTAACCTAATATTTGAGGTCAATATGAATTGCAGACATGGCCAGTACGATAATTGTATTGTAAGGAAATGTTGAAATATTACGGAGTTGCAGTGTGTGAAAGAATATTCAGGCTATTAAGTATTTCTACCGTAACACAGAGGTTATTTAAATGGAGTTAAATGAATATGTTTTTTTAAATATGGAGGTATATAATAGAAATGGAATAATAGTATGGCAAGATGTTGTTAGTATGAGGAGATACGTTTTCTGTTCGTCGTATGAGTTAGGGATAGCTGATTGAATTGCGAATTCCTGTGTTACATATAATATGTATATTAGAATTAGCACTGCAAGTGAAGGATTCAGGCCATGTTAAGTTGAGTGTATGACTTGAGCCAAACATAATATGTTTCGTAGTGACTTTCAAGCTAAAGGTATTGATAGGTTATTTGTTTATTATACGTTACGTAATATAAATATACAAGAATAAAATGGAGTCTCGCATATATATATTTGAAGTTCAGCGCGTCAACGCTAATATGAAGAACGGTTTTCTCTGACAAAATCTTGGCACAGCGAAGAGATATTTTAGAATATAAGTAAATACATTGGCATATGGTTAGGAATTAACATGGCACGATTTTTCGCAGGTTAGACTGATTTACTACTATATCTATGGCACTCTGTAGTAAAGATATTTGGTTATTATGTACATATGATGGTGTACAGTTTTAATTAACTCAATTTGGCTATGATAGGAATGTTAATTACTATATTGGTGTTTTTGAACCCAGATTTAAACAAAGTAATACTTATCTCGTGACGAGATGAGTCAGAAGTGAGAATCCAAACAAGTATCCAGATAAATTCAGACAAATAGACCAAAAGGAAAGATGAAAACCCAAATCATGTCCCAAAGACAGTCCCAAATAGTAATAACAGGAAGATATTCCACACCCCCTTGATGAATAAAGTTTTGGTCCCTACCTTTCCCCATAAATCAACTTAAATACTGAAAATATGAAATATTATTGAAGGTTAACGTAAATGTAAACAAATATAATGGTAATTTAAAGATTTTCAGCTATGTTTATCTCAGAAGTCAAGAATTTAACCCTCTACTGCATACTGTTGCCATTAGGCAACAAATAACTTTTCACCAGTGTAAATGGATACATATTATAGACAGAGGTAGTTTTACGGCACACCTTCAACTGTACATTCAATTAAAGACATATCCCAGTGATGCCTTGTTTTTTTTTTACATAACATAACACAAAACAGCCCTACAACCAAAGGTACTCCTTCCACCCCGTCAACATCCACGCGAACCAACCACCGTTTATTTTACGTGGGCCCTCCCCATCATATTACCACAGGCTTCAGGAGTACCTCTGGCTCAACCTCAAAGACATTACCGACCTACGGTCGTGCAAGTATACTTGCGCCCTGCAATACGTACCTATGGCCAGTAGGCAGTAATGTTTGGTCTTTGAATGTTAAAAGCTTAGCGTAAAATCGTGGAAAATCGTATATATATTCCAATATGGCAATCCACATCACATACGAGTGTAGGCCCAGTTAAGAATTGCTGGTATATCTAAACCACTGAGCGTATGTTGAGCATTAAAGCTTGAAATTTTCTTCACCAAACGAAAACGAAAAATAATTCATGCAGTAGAGGGTTAAGAATGATTTTGTGATTTCGTACGACTTTCTTTTCTTTATTGCCGATAGATGCATTGATATTCCACTTTATAATATATTAGCATGCTAATAAACTAGATATAGTATTACTATTGCGTTTCTATTCTTAAAGTAACTTATAATACGTAGTAATAAGATAATATATGGATCAATTGAATTTGTTTATGGCGAATACTAAGCGTTGATCAAGCAATTACCTAAATGTAAGGGAACTGAATGACTGATTGAACATATAGCTACTCTTCAACGGAACCTACGACTTATCTAGAGTATATGGGAATATAATGGAAGTAATTTACCCTGAGAAACGAAAATGCACCTTATTGTTATTGCTCGTGTTCAAACATGATATCCCCATTTTCATGTAAATTATCCATAAATGATATAATGCAAAATCTAGGTATGATTCTTGACCCTATGTTATGAATTTCGTAGCCGGAGCAATGTTTAAACAGGTGTATATTTAATTAATGCTCCAACGCGGCGCAATAGAGGAAGTCACCGCGGGAACATTAATAAATCAAACGGTGCAGTACCATCCCGGTATTTGCCTGGAGGAAAAGTGAGAAACCACGGAAAACCACTTCCAGGATGGCTGAGGTGGGAATTGAACCCATATCTACTCAGTTGACCTCCCGAGGCTGAGTGTACCCCGTTCCAGCCCTCGTACCACTTTTCAAATTTCGTGGCAGAGCCGGGAATCGAACCCGGGCCTCCGGGGTGGCAGCTAATCACACTAACCACTACACCACACAGGCGGACTCTGATATTACTTTCTAAGCTAAATAGATCTCATTTTTTATAACAGAAATTCAGTGCAGCTACCAATATATATATATAGATATGAACCAGCTATGTTATACAGAGATAGTTTGTTGATTTTTCTCTGTCCTCAATGGCAAGAAAAGAAAGAGGAACGTCATCCTAGGACGATGACCGAGTAGCTGACCAAAGTAAATGAGACTAAATTATTATTATTATTATTATTATTATTATTATTATTATTATTATTATTATTATTATTATTATTATTATTTGCTTTACGACACACCGACACATATACGTCTTATGGTGACGATGCAAAGGGCTAGGAGCGCGAAAGAAGCGGCCGTGGCCTCAATTAAGATAGAGAGGCCGATGACCTTAGATGTTAGGCCCGATTAAACAACAAGCATCATCATCATCGGTTAAGGTAGAGCCCCAGCATTTCCTTGTTGTGAAAATGCGAAAACACGGAAAACCATGTTCAGGGTTGCCGAAAGTGGAGTCCGAACCCACTATTTACTGAATGCAAGCTCACAGCTACGCGCCCTTCACCACACGGCCAACTGAATTAATCAAGAACGTAACCAATCATGAAAATGAAGAAGCGAAGAAATAAACAAGGAAGTGGAAAATGAAGCAGATAAGGAAACAAGGAAGGGAAGTAACCGAACATTGAAATATATGACGTCTGGCTCCATGGCCGAGTGGTCAGTGTCTTAGCTTACGGTACTTAGGGAATGGGTTCGATTCCAGGCCGGGTCTAAGAATTTTAATCGTAAAATGTTCTCTTGGATCAGGGCAGGGTGTTCCTGCTGTCAACAATATTTCTCTAACTCACACGGCACTGTCCTCCATCACACTAACACGCATATTCCTTTACATTACAGGGGCTGCCCCTTCTCTTCGTGGGGTCTGACTTACCTGGGCTGCAGTAGACTAGCAATAGCCATACGAAATTAAGTAAATCCAAATAAGATAATTAAGAATACAGTAAGAAAACAAATACACAAGCTAAGAAACTAATCAGCCAGTCATGCAAATATGGCAGCAAATAGCTAGCAAACAAATAAATACATGAGTGACGAACCATGCGATTACAGAGGCAAAGAAGCGAACAGGAAAACTAATCAACAAGCTAAGACTACCAATCATGAAGATATAAAAACAAAGAAGCAACCAATAGAAGTAAACAAGTATACAGTACATACGAGTAGGGTATATAATTATTTTAATCAGTTTAAACTCCAGGGTTGGTTTTTCCCTCGGACTCAGATAAGGATCCCTTCTCTACCGCCATAAGGGCAGTGTCCTGGAGCGTGAGACATTTAGTTGCGTATTCAACTGTGAGGGAGGATCGGTATCTCGCTCAGGCGTCTTCCCTGCTATGCTGAACAGGGGCCTTGTGGGGGGATGGGAAGATTGGAAGGAATAGAGAATAAAAAGGGCCGTTAGGTACCATCCTGAAGAAGAAGTGGGAAACTACGTAAAACCACTTCGAGGATGGCTGAGGTGGGAACTGAACCCCCTCTACACGGTTGACCTCCCCAGGCTTCGTGGACACCGTTCCAGCCCTCATACCACTTTTGAAATTTCGTGGCAGAGCCGGGAATCGAACCGGGCCTCCGGGGGTGGAAGCTAATCACACTAGCCACCACATCATAGAGGCGGACATAGGAGTACAGTATATACTTTATTTGTATCTTCATTAGAGTGTGTTATGCCTTTTAGGGTTCAGTCTGGTGGTCTCTGAATTAAATTGCTTTCACAATCCTCCATTTACAACTAGCTCTGTGGTTGCGTTTAGTTCCACATGATATTGCACTAAAATCGTTTAAGGCAGCGTATAACCAGCATTACATTGGTCTCTCTCTAATTCTCTTACCCCCCCAGACCTCGTCCACGAACCTGCTACGCAGGCGTAGCAGGGGGAGAGGTGATACTCCCACGTGGCGCGTCCCAGGTGGCGGATAGGGGGGTCCTAACCGGCTTGCCGGCGGACTTGAGGGAAATAAAATACCTCTCGCGGACCAAACACACTACCCCCTGCGGGTGGGGGACGCACATGTAGAATACACCCGCGGTATCCCCTGCCTGTCGTAAGAGGCGACTAAAAGGGGCGACCAAGGGCTGACTGAATTAGAACCATGAAACTAATTTTGAATCGTACCATCACGCGGGGAACACCATAGGTTGCCTGTACTTGCGAGTAGTACCACTAAATTCGGTACGAAATAGGTTTGTGATTAGTAGCAGTTAAAGCCTGGCCTGGTGGATTCCAGTACCCGTGCGTGGTACCCATGTGTGCAACACCGCGGGTCTGGGCGTAGCCTGTGAGTTGTACCACTATATGAGCAGCACCGTGGGTCTGCGTTGCCTGTGATTAGTACCCACTATGTGAGGAACACCACGGGAATACCGGCGCCCGTGTTTAGTACACCTAGGTGGGGAACCTTCTCGGTTTGCGTTGACTCTTGAGTTGGGCCATTGCGTGAGACACACCATAGGTCTGCGTTACTTGTACGTATTGCAATACTTGTGAGTAGTACCATCTTTTGTGGAACACCGTGAGTCTTCGCTACTTCTGATTAATACCCCAACATGACACATACCATGGTTCTATTTTACTCGCAACATGTACCATTCTGTGGGGCCTTAGACGTGGATTTTGCACCCCCTTTAGACACCAAGCATCATTGTGCTTTATGAGTGGTTCCTTGGTCGATAGTAATGTTATTTTCGATCTGTATTGAGTCCGATCCATTGGCTTTTGTTTGTTTGGTTTGTGTTTTGTTGAGTTCCTTTCCATCCATTCATTCTTCATGCCATATTTTATTTTTATTTTGGTCAGTGGATGCCTTTGCAATTTTTGTTCTTTCATTTCGTACCATTAGGGGCCGATGACCTTCGATGTTAGGCCCCTTAAAACAACAATCATCATCATCATCATCACCAGACCTCGTCATCCGTTTTATGAGGGATAGTGGTTTGTTGCATTATGTTTAAAACAAAATCTCTATCTTTTTACTTATTTTATTGTTAACTAAGATTTTGTTCTGTTGACTCTAGTCTGTCTTTGTGTATTTGAATGTGTTTTTCTTTTAATTTGATGAAATGTATATTTTATTTCAATAAAATATCTTTTTACATTTTAATCTAATTTTAAATAATTTTATACGAAAATAAGGAAGTAAGGCATTGCGAATTACATCAGTTTCTTCTTTCCTGGCCGTGTATGTACCTATAAAACGGGCACTCCCGAGCTCACTGAGGGTCGGCTCGTCTCACTCGGAGAGAATACGTCCGACGATCTTGTACCAGATCTAATGGCAATTCACTTTTTCTTCACGCAGCCTCGACAGTCATATTCCATGTTTGTCTTAGGGCGCCCTTTTCTTCTCTTAGGCTCTTCGAACGCAAGAGCTTTCTGTACTAAATGGTGTTCATTTCTTCTTCTTACGTGACCTTACCAGCGGAACTGTTTTTCCTCCATCTTGTCGATGATGGGCACAACGTTTAAAGATACTCGCACATGCTTATTGCGCGAATTAGATCAACTGACCATTTTAATGCTGCCATTGATGCTTTCATGGCCCGTACTTACAGACAAGATATAGGCTCTTCAGAAGACGCAGAACAAAGTTCTCTGCGAAACGTAAAGAATTTAACCATATTTTATTGACACGGCATAAGCCAAAAAGCCTATATCATGTCTATGATCATTTTAAATTTATAATAATTTTCTTGATCTTCATCTTTCTAATTCTAGTCAGTTGGTAAATTTTATTTTTCATTCCATTTCGATTATCACCTTCCGCGAATTGCTGGATATAGATACATGCTTGGTTCCATATACCCCCACAA
This sequence comes from Anabrus simplex, assembly GCF_040414725.1. Lineage (NCBI taxonomy): Eukaryota > Metazoa > Arthropoda > Insecta > Orthoptera > Tettigoniidae > Anabrus > Anabrus simplex. The sequence continues at coordinate 95,319,011 of NC_090268.1, read as the reverse complement.
TGGAAACAAAATGGTAGCAGAGCGTGGTTTCGACCCACGGACCTCTGGGTTATGGGCCCAACACGCTTTCTCTGGCTCCACTCTGCTGCCATATGGAAACTATCTCAATCTTACCATCCATGGCCCAGTACATTACTGTCCTAGGTCAACCTATCATCCTCTGTTTGTCTTATATGATCTCAAATACTGGCGCCAGTTCATTTATGTACAGCTTCATCAATCGAGTTTATTCATAACTTAAAAGTATCCCCTCCCACTTTTCTACCTCTCAATCTCTCTCTCCACATTGCGAGTATACTTTTTTCATTATTTCCACCTGTTTGTACCAGCAGTTAATTCCCGTTATGTTTACGTGTGCTATGTCTGCAATAATTTGTAAATAAGATATCTTTAACACATCTAATGTTAGCTCCTGTACAGTATCGATCTTAGAGCAGACCGGTATAAAGAAAATTACATCCGAGTGGTGACTATTTTCTTATAGAATACCGTTGGTCGCAACTGCGACCGCACTGAATTAGCTTCGCTACACCTTCATTCCATCCAACATTTGTGGGTGCTCCCCTGGAAGAAAATGCATTCAGATGTTCCCTATCGTATTGGAGAAACTTTTCTCACGTAAGCTTATAAACAAAATCAAGACTTCAATCCGAAGAGGAGTCAAAATAATCTGAAAGCAAAGCTTATCAAGAAAGTAAACCAAATAGTCACTACGACCATTTTATTAGTCTTAACTTAGATACCGAAATCAATCCGCGTCACGGATTACATAAATCCTCCCTATTTTACAAATCCCTGCATAATTCCTAAGCTCCAAAAAGTGTTTCAATTCCGATATAGTCGTTCGCTTTTAAAATCTCTGACTTACAATATTATGGTTGGTAAATTTTGCTTTTTTACCTCCACCAACACGTTTAGTTCTCCTGGTGATTTCTGTTGTCATTTTGAAATTGTTGTAATGCTTCATCTCAGTGCTTCGGAGTTCCCCTTTTGCACGCCTGAATACCAGTTGACTTAGTTGGAAGTTTATAAGATGTGTTCCACTACTCATATGTATTTACCGTTGTCTGTATTGCTCCTCCTCGTCGTCCCTCGTCTCTCATCACCAACATTACCTTGATTTTCACCATACTAATTCTCATTTCCTATTAATGTCTCACCATTTTCTCTGCTCCTGAAATTTTCTTCCAAAAGTTTCGCAAACAAAGATAACATCACCTAATACGGCAAAGAGTACGGTGTTTATTCCTTTATTTATATATAGTCTCATTTGCTTGCCATTCTCTTATCATCCACTACCGTATATTTTGTCTGGTATAATATTATATAAGCAGAAATGTTATTACAAAATTAAGCTATGTTGTGCTTACGTTAACAAGCAAGGTGAAGTGTAATAAGAAACTATATGTACTTAGTTCCTACAGTTAACATACTGCATAATACAGTGCATACGTTTTGCAACTCCAATGCAATAAGCACCAGTGTTCCAAATCAATAAATTTGGAAATTTGGAAGGTTGGTGACTGATGCAGACAACTTGCAAGCTCGTACAGCAATTTGATTCCGCGGCAAATGACACCTAGGCGTGGAAAACGCTTCCAGAACATAACAGGTACTGGGTTAGTCAAGAATATGTAAAATGTAGAAAATCAATCTATAAGATGGGGTAGTGTTTTGTGACCGTATCGGTCATTCACATAATTAAAAATTGATTTAGGTGGTGGAAAATTTTGTCAAGCTTCCTTGTCCATATTAGAGTAAAGTTGCATCAGTTTCCACAACACCTCCGATTTGGTGGAGTCCGTCATAGCTGGAAAAATCCCCAGAAAGGGAGCGGGCTATGAAAAATGACAAGGAAAGAAAATCTCTACTAATAACTCCGCCCACTAAAAATAGCCGAAACACGGCAATGCCAACGTGCAAGCTTGATTTGTATTGTAAGATCTCGAGATTTCAGGGCCTGGTATGGTTGCAGTATTGACTTTCTTTTTTTCGTTTAATAGCTGCTTATTGGCGTTCTATCACAGGTAGGATTTCGATGTGACTTTATCTAAGGTACTGCCTGATATGTAAAACAAGCCTGTCCTGTAGCGTAGGGGTAAGCATGTCTGTCTCGTACCCGTAGGCTCTAGGTCCGAATATCGGCTCCTCCAAGGATTTTAATTCCAGGCTTGAGGATGAAATGAAGCTCACTCAGCCCTGTGAGATCAACGGAATAGTGTCCGATGATTACAGTCTGGGAATTTATACGGTAATAAGTTAGAATACCAAACTTATTTTAAGAGTGTCAAGTGTCGTCTAGCCTTCTCTGGGATATGTAGTAGAAGTTGCGTAAGTCATACGGTTTCAAATAGTTTAGACTCCCTGAATGTATTCAAATCTTACTGCAGACGTAGTATGTAGGCTAGAAGATACTACCCGTATAAATAATTTTGTAAACGTATCATGGAAGGTAAGGTAAGTCGTTTAATAAAGTTGAGGAATTTGTCGCTATGACCTTAACCTACCAAAATATACTTGCTGAACAGCAGTCATCTTGGTAGGCGGAGGGTCAATGAACTGTATGTTTTAAAGTATTTTTTCTTGAATGTGGAAATTGGGAACAACGAAAAATAGTTTTATAGCCTTCTGAACAGTTTCGAAACCACAGCTAATAATTGATTCCACGTAGTGAATAATGTTTATTTTGAAATTAATTTCCCTTAGTAATGCTGTGTACGTGCCTGAATGAAACGAGATTTAGACATGTCAAAACTGCGATTTAAGTTCATTCTCAGCACAGCATCACTGACTAACATAATTTGTGCCTGAGAAGTCTTGTAATATGAGTAGCCAGTACTATTAGGGACCATGAAAATTTGGTGTCCCCACACTGAAATTCGTATACTTGTCCAGCATTTTCTTGGAATTGATGTGGTTAAGGTGGATAAATGTAGTTGTGACCTTGCATTCGGGAAATAGTGGGTTCAAACCCCATTATCGGTAGACCTGAATATGGTTTCCTGTGGTTTCCCATTTTCACACCAGGCCAATGCCAGGACTGTACCTTAATTCAGGTCACGGCCACTATCCAGTACTCGGAAAATAGTGGGTTTGAACTCCACTGTCAGCAGCCCTCAATAAGATTTACCGTGGTTTCCCATTTTCACACCAGGTAAATTCTGGTGCTCTACCTTAATTAATGCCACGGTTGCTTCCTTCCCACTCCTAGCCCATTCCTGTCATAGCGTTGCCATAAGACCTAACTGTGTCAGTGCGACGTAAAGCAACTTGTAAAAAAAGAATTAAGGTCACCACCCCTTTCTTCTCACTTCTAGCCCTTTCGTTTCCCATCGTCACAGTAAGCCAATTATAAAAATAAGTACAAAAATGTTAAATCTCTCGAAAGTTAAAACACAGGATCTGTGAATAGTAAAGAATCCTGACCCTATATTGCAATGAGGCTTAAACCACTCCGAAATGGATAGAAAATGCGTATATGGAATTCCGTACTAAAATAAACTTCTGACGAGCATGTAATTAAAAGAATAAAGGATAAATTGGGATAGAAAGCAGTCTGCTATGACATTATATTTGTGCATTGCTACCGCAACATATAATTCCTAGTGAGGAAGAAAGCGTTGTTTTCATTACTGATTCAATTAATTGATTTTCTCCTCTACCGTCGCCAATAACTCCATTTCGTGAGTTTCATATATGGGAGGCGATAAATAAACAATATTACGGCTGATATTCTCTGTGTGACTCTGTTCTAGACGTGAATATTCCCACGAAATACCTGCCCGTCGCCTTCTCTTTGCTCATGAAACATTTTTACGATCGGCAGTTGTCAAAGCGGAGAGCAGTGAGCCAACAGAACACGTCTGTCGCAAATCAAAGCATTAAGAGCCGTTTCCAAGTCTCTTGGGGTAGTATTCTAATCGTGCACTCACGTTCTTCTTTCAGCGTGTTTAGCAACCTGTTTCAACATTTACAGCTCCCCCGCTTTTTGCTTTGTTGCTTCAAAAATAATAGCAAGCTACAGGTACGTTCGTTTCATACTCACCAGTTCCACAATTTCAATTCCTTCTAGCGGGAAAACGGTATATGGAATGAATACAGACATTTCGGAGGCGAACAAAGTAAGCATCGAGAGTTTTTTGTACTGTCCGTCGATCAAACGGAACAGTAAGTGCGAGACAAAGACGAACTGAATATGGATGACTGCCACACTCGGAACTATAACAATACTAGGTATTATAGATGTTGTTGGTGGGTCACCTGTCCCGCTACATGGCTGAATGGTTAGCGTGCTGGCATTTGGTCACAGGTTTCCCGGGTTCGATTCCCGGCCGGGTCGGAAAGTTTAACCAACATTGGTTAATTTCGCTGGCACGGGGGCTGGGTGTATGTGTCGTCTTCATCATCATTCCATCCTCATCACGACTCGCAGGTCGCCTATGGGAGTCAAATCGAAAGACCTGCACCTGGCGAGCCCAATTTGTCCTCGGACACTCCCGGCACTAAAAGCCATACGCCATTTCATTTCATGGGTCAGCTGTTGCGAGCTATCAGGCCCGTGTTTAGAAACTTATTATGGAGGGGATCTTTTGTCAGTGAAATACATTTTTCCTAAATTTCATGGGTTCGGAAAATACAGTGTGAGTCAGCTAAAATGTTCACCATAAAACATTGTACCGAACGAGTGGCTGCGCGGGTTGGGTCACGCATCTGTCAACTTGCATTCGGGAGATGGTGGGTTCGAACCCCACTGTCGGCAATCCTGAAGATGGTTTTCCATAGTTTCCTATCTTCACACCAGGTAAATGCTAAGGCTGTAACCTTAATCAAGGCAAGGACGATTCCTTCCCATTCCTAGCCCTAACCCCTGTGGATGGGGAATACAGACGAAGAATACACCCACGGTATCCCCCGCCTGCCGTAAGAGGCGATTGAAAGGGGCGACCAAGGGATGATGACATTAGGACCATGGGACTACTTGCAATAAGTACCATTAAGTGCCGAACTCCATGGGTCGACGTTGCTTGCGACTAGTACCACATTGCGAGGAAAACCATGGGTCTATGTTGCATAAGAGCAGTACCATTACGCAAGGAACACTACGGGTCTGGGCGTTTCTTGTAATAAGTGGCACCGTCTACATTCCATCGGTCGATTCCACTATGTTCAGGACGCGGTAACTGTTAGTAGTACCACTTTATGCGAAACACCGTAGGTCTACGTTGCCTTGAATAGTACCACTATGTATGAAACACCACGGGATTGGCTGGCACCCGTGATTAGTACGATTATGTGAGGAAAACCATGGGTCTGCGTTGCCATTATGCCGGGAACACCGTGGGGTTGTGTTGCCTGTCGGCGTTACAACAATGTGTGATATACCGTGGCTTTACCTTGCCTATTATTAGTACCACTATGTGGGCAACACCAAATGGCCTGTGATTAATTCCACTAAGCGAAGAACACCACGGAATTACCGGCGCCCGTGATTTGTCCCACTGTGTTAGGAACACCATGGGCCTACGTTGCTTGTGAGCAGTATCCTTATGTGCGAAACACAATGGGTTTGTGTTACCTATGAGTGGTGCCATTGTGTGTACATAACATGGGTCTATATTACCTGTGATTTAGGGAAACGCTGTAAATCTACGTCTGCTGTGTTTAATACCAATATAGGAAGAACAGAATGGTTCTACTTTACCAGTAATTAGTGCCATTATGAGGGGCTTTTGAAAATAAGCTACATCCCAGTAATTACGGCTTTGTGAATTGGATCCATTGATTGTTTTTGTTTCACGATAAATTTTTCATCATCACTCCTTTTAGATTCTAGTCAATGGATACATCCAGAATTTTTAATTTTTTCGTTTCGTTGCACCTCATACCATTAGGGGCCGATGACCTTGCTATGTCGGTGCGACGTAAATTTTAAAAATAATAATAGTAATAATAATAATAATAATAATAATAATAATAATAATTTCTAAATCATTTATGGACTTAAAGCCCCTAGCAAAAAAAAATATCATTTATGTTATCGATCAACCGGGGTAAATGGCTCTGGCCATAGAAGCCTTCTAAACCCAACTTCGCGTGTTCGATCCCAACTCTTACATTACGAATAGAAGATTGTACACATTTTTTGTGTTTGTTTTACGGAATGGGTGGCCACTTAATCGAATTATGAAGATGTAATATAAGCTTTCACTGACAAATTTGCATATACTCAGCCCATATCCCGGCGAGCTGTCTACAAGTAAAACTGGAGACAGGTTCCGTAGCTCTAACAACCATTTGTTAAAAAAAATGTTCAATCAAATTAGCGATGATTGAAGCACTAGTACAGAAATTGCTTGTTCGCTCGACCATGAGATCAAAGATGCGAAATGATAGCCACGAGTACGGTCGAGAGTGCGTTCGAATGCTTTTCGTTGATTGATTGATTGATTCATTGATTGATTGCTAACCTAAATAGGATACCATTGACAAATTAGTACATCATATTAGTTTTCTTAATGAAGGGTTGAGACTATTATTTGGTTTACGTTTGAAAGAAATTCAGAATTATTAAAATTAAATATTTCTTTCCTCAACTGCCAGCCAGTGTTAATGTAATATGTATGTGAGTTCTGGTGGAAAATGCTTCATTACTCTACGAAATGGTTGCTTGCTGTCATTTTCGTGTCTTAAGTGGCTAGTCTGTTTATTCAGTCATAACATGGATTCGAGTGAACTCTGCAAAGCATTGGGTCCACTTGCTCTCCTTCTCCTGCCTCAAATACGAGTTACTTGAGTTGACGAAATATTCGACTCGTCACATAGGTTTAGTGGCACTGTAGAGTGAATGCTTTGTCCCTTAATGTAACCGATTATCTGCAAAAATGTTGATTACAGAGGATATGGAATATTTCGCACACCACCCCCTACCCACCTGTCAGCTACCCAAGAACACAGCAGAGAACCTTCATCAGAAAGGAATGAATTACAAATCTCCTGAGGTTTCCAGGAAGAAGAACAGTGCTATTTGTTCTGAGAAAAGGATAGAGAGAGAAATATGGAAGAGAATGGGAACAAGCCCTTTACATGAACGTAGTCCATAGTGGCCACCCAAAATCAGTAACTACAGAAGAAATCAGGGCTTGAATATTTAGATAACCATTAATGCTACACTATGCACTTTGCTTTAAGTAACTTATGTCGCACAATGTATTTCATTATTTGCCAATAGTGCATTCACTATCCTGACCGGCGCTGTCATCTTACAGTGTACCTCATGCCATTTCCGTTTTTCTACATATAACAAAAAAGTCATTGCTCGAAAAGTTGTTCGATTTGATTTCGGTTAATGTTGGTTATATTCATTTCCTGGTGAAACCAATTCTGATTGTCGAAATATGAATTAAATTTTAAATAAGTCGAGTGACGTTGTAATTAAAAGATTGCTGTAATTACTGCTTCCACTTTTAATCAACTTGTAATTGAAAGGTTTCTGCCAAAAGTAACTAATGGAAAAAAACACAGAAATTGATATATTAGTAGAATAGGAATAACAGAAGGCTCGTCTCTCTATGTACATCATATATTCTAAAACATCAGCCATAGTCACCGAGGTAGCGGAACAAAAATTATTGGTATTTCTGTAAAAACGGTGAATGTCATTTGGACTTCAGCAAGAATAACCATAATCATATGACAGTGGTTGGTTTTGCTTGCGGGCCATATTATTTTCTGCCATCTTATGTTCGGACTATCACTTGTTACTGACTTAGCATTGATTGTGAAGCAGAGTAACTATTTCATCAGAAGACCTGAATGAAATAATTAGTTGACACAGCAGACCATCTCTATTTGATGTCGTTGTGACCCAGAATTGCTTTATGATTTAAAACTTGCAGTAACTCTTTAATTCGTTTACCCTCCAGGGTAGGTTTTTTTCGTCGGAATCAGCGAGAGATCCCGCCTCTACCGTCTCAAGGGTAGTTTCCTTGGGTGTGTAGACTTTGCGGCGCGTTACAACAACTGGGGAGGAGGACTAGTAACTCGCCCAGGCGGCCTCGCTTGCTATGCTGAACAGGGGCCTTCTGGGGCGGATGGGGAGATGGAGAGGGATAGGCAAGGAAGAGGGCAGGACGCAGCCGTGTTCTTAAGTTAGGTACCATCGCAGCATTTGCCTGGAGAAGAAGTGGGGAAACCACGGAAAACCACTTCGAGGATGGCTGAGATGGGAATTGAACCCTCCTCTAGTCAGTTGACCTACCGAGACTGAGTAGACCCCGTTCCAGCCCACTACACGTCCCTTGTTTTTTTTTTTGAAATGGTATACGATCTGTGGCAACTAGAGCCTCCGTGGCTCAGGCGGCAGCGCGCCGGCCTCTCACCGCTGGGCTCTGTGGTTCAAATCCCGATCACTCCACTTGAGATTAGTGCTGGACAAATCGGAGGCGGGACAAGATTTTCTCCGGGTACTCCGGTTTTCCCTGTCATATTTTATTCCAGAAACACTCTCCAATATCATTTTATTTCATCTATCATTCATTAATTATTGCTCCAGAGGAGTGCGACAGGCTTCGGCAGCTGGCATAATTCATATCCTCGTCGCTAGATGGGGGATTAATTCATTCCATCTCTGCCCCGGTCGAATGAATGAAAAAGGACTGTGGACTTTCACTTGAATGGTCAGCTTAGCCGTTTCTCTATCGACATTGGTCAACATTAAATCCTTTCTAAGAGTCTCTCTATATTTCCTCAATATTGTACTCACGATCCGTCAAGTAGAGACTTTTCCATGTTGATGACGATGCTGATGATAATGCTTGTTGTTTAAAGGCTGTGGATTTTTATTTTCATACGATCTGTGGCATCTGTGACAAGTGTAACGTACGCAGGATAACTGAGCTTCCTGACAGTGTAGAAAAGCTTGCTCCATTACATGGAGGTCCAATTTGACTTACACCAACAAAGTGGCAGGACTTCAAACGACTGTGAACATAACTCCACAAGCCGAAAGGTATACCTTTCTATACACAGCTGGAAGAGAGCTCAGGTGACACTGATGTAGAGCCTCCATGGCTCAGGCGGCAGTGAGCCGGCTTCTCAACGCTGGGTTCCGTGGACCAAATTCGGCCACCATGTGAGATTTTTGCTGGACAAAGTAGAGGCGGGACTGGCTTTTATGCGGCTACTCCGGTTTTCTCTGTCATCTTTCATTCCAGCTACTATTTCTAATTTTCATTTTATTTATTAGTCATTAATCATTGCCCCAGAGGAGTGCGACAGGTTTCGGCAGCCGACTTCATTCAATCCATTCTTGACCCGGTTGATATGGAAACAGGCAGTGGATTTTCATTTCATACGGATGATTTTTTTAATTTCGTGTGGCTATTTCTAGCCAGACCCTCCGATGAGGGTAGGCGGCATCTGCCATGTGTAGGTAACTGCGTGTTATTGTGGTGGAGGATAGTGTTATGTGTAGTGTGTGAGTTGCAGGGATGTTGAAGACAGCAAAAAAACCAGTCCCCGGGCCATTGGAATTAACCAATGAAGGTTAAAATCCCCGACCCGGCCGGGAATCGAACCCAGGACCCTCTGAACCGAAGGCCAGTACGCTGACCATTCAGCCAACGAGTCGGACTCATACTGATGTAATAGATGAGGATGACAACAGTGATGTATGCACCGAGTGAAAACGTCCTGGTGAACTATGACATTAACGCGTTACCTTAATCCGATTTCGTACCATATGATGTAGAAAAGTAACAAAAATCGATAACACATACATAAGGCTATCGACACTTTTCCTGAATAAACTATGATCATATTTTCATTGAATTATACATATATGTGCAAAGACAAATTATGTTGCACTAAAAGGAAGAGTAAGGAATATTATGTGTTTCCGTGACAATTTCGGGCAAAAAATAACCAATGTCAATATTTTGTAAGAGGTTATTTTAAATTTTGAACGTCAAAAATTTCAACAAACTGTTTCTTTCTTACGAACAAGTATATTAAATTTTGCCTGGTTCCATTGAAACAGAGAACTACAACATTTCGAATTTTTGACGTTTTTGCTAGAAACCCTTCATTTGTATCCAATACAAAGTTGGAGGCTTTTTAGGTATTTCAGTACAGGTATATACTGTATAACGGTGTAGGGATAGCGGGTACCTGTAGGTCTTTGGTCAGTGATTTTTACCTGTATCTAAGGGCTGGTTCGAAGTTCACTCCGTGGTTACTATGGAGGAGCTATGTGACACTCAGATAGAGCTCCCGGTCTAGAAAGCCCAGAATAATAGTCGAAAGGAGTCGTAGTGCCAATCATAAGACACCTCGGTCACCTCATAATATGCTGGTCTTCGGGACCAGCAGTGAGTGGTCGCTTGGTAGGTCGTGCCTTGGGATTAGATCGCACAGCTGTAAGTTTGCACCCTGGAGATAGTAGGTTCTGTTGTAACCAAGGTTGAGATTTACAAAACACAACTTTATTATTCGCTTCAAATGCAAAATACACTATTTACACAAATAAAAATGAAACTTAACTTGAAGCAAATGAATTAGGAATCTTGAGAAAGAGTCTATCTTTTGTACACTATATACAAGTTTACAGTATTTACATCCACTTCTATCTCGAAAAGATAGTCCTTGATATGAAAAGTCGATAGTCGAAAACTATCAGAAGTACTGACATAAATGTTTTGGAAAGTCCTTCCTTGTTGAGTTCATAAAGGCAAGTTCAATGTTGGAAGAATTCTTACTTGGCGAAACCAAGGGAGCTTGCATTAATTAGGGAAATATAACGGTATGTAATAGTATGACTGGATATGGGCAGCGGAAGACGAGCGGTGACCAGAGGTGAGACCTCGTACTGCCAGAAATTCAGTCCACCTGGTCGAAGCACATTTTCAAGAGGAGTAGCCTCCGTGCTCGACGTAGGGTGTATTCTGGAGCTGGACACCGGGGCAAGTGGGCATCAGGACAGGCTGGGAGTTCCTCTTTATAGTACACATACGATGGTTCAGGCACGCGCACTGAGGGCTGCGCGTCGAGGCTAGAAGAATGACACTTGGCGCGCGTGTAGCTGGCTGGCGGAGCGAGAAGGGAGCGCCGGACATACAACAGGTTCGAACCCACTGTTGGCAGCCGTGAAAATGGTTGTCCTTCGTTTCCTATTTTTACACTAGGCAGCTGCTGGGGCTGAACCTTAATTAGGTCCAAAGTCGCTTCTTTCCTACTCCTGGTCCTTTCTTAACCCATCGTCACCATACGACCTATCTGGATCGGGCGAGTTGGCCGTGCGGTTAGGGGCGCGTGGCTGTGAGCTTTCATCCGGAAGATAGTGGGTTCCAATCCCAGTATCGGCAGCTCTGAAGAAGGTTTTCCGTGGTTTCCTATTCTCTCACCAGGCAAATGCTGGGGCTGAACCTTAATTAAGGCCAAGGCCGCTTCCTTCCAACTCCAAGGCCTTTCCTATCCCATCGTCGCCATAAGACCTATCTGTGTCGGTGCGACGTAGACCACTAGCAAAAAAAAAAAAAAAACACCTCTCTGGGTCGGTGGGACGTACAGCAAATTGTGAGATTGGTGGGTCAATGCCCGTGCGGGCTGTTGCGCTATGGTGAGGTATCTATATAATACTGCCATAAGTTTCCTGTTATTTATCTTCGTTCTTATCTCCGTAATGAAGTCTCTAATTCTTTCTGCTGGTGAGATGTAGTTCCGCTTTCTACTCATTTTGTTCCCTGTTGCTTCATTAGGCCTACTAGTATGCCCAGCTCCATGGCTAAATTGTTCGTATGCTAGCCTTTGGTCCAATGGGTCCCAGGTACTATTCCCGGTCGGATCGGCGAATTTTAACAATAGTTGTTTCATTCATCTGGATCGGTGGCTGGGTGTTTTTGATGTTTTCAGCATTAGGTAGGGTCCCCTCCACACAGATATGCAGATCGCCTATAGGCCGTCTACTAGAAAAAGACCTGCGTATGCCATCATATTTAGTATTAGCGTAATATGTGTCTATGTTTTCTTAATGTAACTGGAAGTTTAAGCTTCTCGTAAGTTAGTCAAAATATACCAAAATAATTGAACTTATGACAGTAAATTTAAAATTTGAATTCAAATTTGGCAGGAAAATAATGGGTAATAATGTCGCAGTATGTATTGAGTCTTCAGTTTCACTTTCCTTCTCTACCAAAGATCTAACATGTGGTGTTCGGACTGAACCTGAGTATATTACACTCCGAAACAACACGGATAGCTAACTCACAGAAACCGAGCTGACCCGAGGTGCGAAAGCGCGATACACGCCCCCGGTAAAAAATAACGGCGTGTGGCCTCCGGAAAGGTCTGGTGGAGGTCTTTCGAGTTGATGCCGTACATGTGATCTGCGCGTCTGCGAGGATGGGGCCCTCCCTATGATGAATTCTAATGCTGAAAACGGTGCACACACACACCCAAACCCGGACCGTAGAAATTAACCAATGAAAGTTGAAATCCTCGAAACTCCCGGGAATCGAACACGGAACCCTTAGGCTAAAGACCAGCCTGCCAAGCATTTAGGCATCGAGCCGGGCACACCTTCGGTGGCGGAATAGGAGGAACTGCCGGGAAACCTTACTTTTTATGAAGACTTTGCTCATTGTTTCCAGAAATGATAAACGAATGAAAACAATTAATCCAGTTTTGACCCACAGGTGTTCCTTTTACGTGCTGCTAAGTTCCTTCAAATACCAGCGCACCGATCCGGCATCAGACCCACCAACTTGAGCTCAGAAGACAAGCGCTTCTATCGTCTGACCACTCTGCCTGGTTTACTTTATTATTATTATTATTATTATTATTATTATTATTATTATTATTATTATTATTATTCGGCCGATTCTCTGGCTGAATGATTAGTGCAGTAGCCTTAGGATCAGTTGCGTCTGGTTCGGTACCCGAACAAGCCAAGAATATTTGCCATGCCTGCGAAATGCTTAAGATCTGACTATTATTATTATTATTATTATTATTATTATTATTATTATTATTATTATTGCAGTAGTCCTAGGGTCAGTTGTGCCGGGTTCGATACCCGAACGTGCCAGAGATGTGTGCTATGTGCCATCTTCATATACAAATACCATATCGTACTAGCACCGCGAAAAAGAAAATAGCACTTGCGAATATTTGACATTTCTCCACGCAAGGATCCTACCCCAAAACTAGACTTAATCCACATGCAGCGCAAATCCCATTATTTAGTAAAAGACAAGGAAAATAATACAATTTTATCATCCCTTCTGGGCATGCGGAGTAAATTCAACTTAAATGAAAATTCTCTGAGTTTTTTAGTAAATAATCCAGTAACTTTATATGATACGCCAATGGGTTACATTGCAAACGGACTTATGTAATCCATGTATGTATGTATGTATGTATGTTCAGTCCGTCAGCGATTCCGCTGGTGGGATTCTCAACAGCTCTGCCATCAGCTGTCATAGATGGCCTAGGCATCACTGAAGAGGCGTACTAGGGAAATGAGGAGTGAGGTAGTTTCCCGTTGCTTTCCTCACCGAGCCAGAGTTGCTATTACATATCCGTCTGCCAAGTCCAGTGAAATGCATACAGCAACCGACCCTATGAGCAACATTTTCGCACCATTCATAGCAGAGACTGGCTGCATAAGGATTGGCATTACTAGCATCACTCATACCTCGGTCACTTTCATATTGTCAAAGCCAAGGATAAGACAAAGACAGATCTATGAAAGTAACAAAATTGCTCTAGCCTATACCAGAAGACATAGTGCACTGTAAACATTAGGTCCTGCCAGCAAAGGCATAACAGTAAGAATATTCAGCGTGGGGAAGCCACAACCCGCTCTACAGCAGGGATAGAGCAGTTGCCGCATTAGTCACTCACGTTGGCAGCGAAGAATGACTGAACTTACTGTCGGTGACTTCGATAGCATATGCTGTTGATGTACATCTGAATAAATGCATTTATGTTTCCTTTTACTTGCTTCCCTCACAGTCGATTGAAATAAAGTTACTTAGATTATCCATGTTTCCCATTGCACCGATGGTACTGCACTACAAACCCTCTATCCTGTTAACGTAAACACTGGCTGGTGCACTTGCTCTAGATTGGCTAGGATTTACGTCGGCAAACTCTCTGGCTACCCCGTTAAGTGGCCATGCATACCTTCCGGGCGTTCTAAATGATGATACGAACCGATATCACCCCCCCCCCCCCCCCCAGATAAATGAAACTGTTTACGTAATTCATCCCAAGCCTCTGATATGCCAGTTTCAAGCAATTTATTATAACTTGCTATATGAAAGTGGATTCCAACAAATGCAGTCTAGGATTAGAGCTATACAAGGTAAACGTGATCATTTTCCTGTGCTGTGTACTTCAGTGCAATGTATGTCTATATTTTAGCATAGCTACCGTTTTTAGGCTTAAAATGGTGTTTGTTTACACCCGCTTTCATGAGCGCCGCTGTAGAAATGTTTGTAACAGCGGTCATCCGGGGAATTTACTGAAGAGCTTCAAACCACTGAAAAATGAAGTATTTCATACCACCAACAATCCACTGGCGAGAACTATGTCAGCATGAAATTACTGTTGGGGAGAAAATCATTAACAAAGTAACAAACACTGCAACCAGCGAGAAATATCTGAAAGTGCCACTTAAATAGAATAATACACTGTTCTAACAGAAAAGAAAGAACTGGCGGGGCCTGGGAGGGAAGCAATCGTGGATTTAATTAAGATGCAGTATTTACCTGGTCTGTATACGAGGAAACCACGTAAAATCATATTCAGACTCCCAAAAGTGGGGCTCAAACCCAATACCTCCCGAATGCTAGTGGCTTTAGACACTGATAGGTCTCATGGCGACGATGGGATAGGAAATACCTAGGAGTTGGAAGGAAGCAGCCGTGGCCTTAATTAAGGTACAGCCCCAGCTACCTCCCGAATGCAAACTAACAGCAACACGCCTCGAACCACGTAGCCAACTTGCTCGATAACTGTCAACGTTCTAATGTGTCTGACTTACTTTGAACTAATATTCGGTTCATTTGCTTTTGATTCCTCTCGTTCTGGAAAGAGTGTTGAAATAACTGTGGTAACCCGTATTATAGTAAGAAGGGACAAAACACTTAAAGGGTTGTTTTGTGACTATAGGTTCTCAGCTGAGCCTGGCATTGCTTACTCTTAATGGAGCCAGTCTCCTATACTTTCTCTTTCCTATCAAACTTTCCCTTATTATTCTTTTCACATCTCGACGATATTATGATTGTGAAGCTCAGAGATTCTTTCAGAGTTCTCCTGTTCATGATTCCTCTTATTTTCTCGATTCTCGTGCTCTTAAAGGAATCAGAACTGTGCCATTCTTCCATGATAAACCCCAATCTGCGCATTGTTCCATCACTTGTGCCGTTTGCATTGCCAGATTTGTTTCATTTTATGCTTTCATCACTGACTGATTGCTTATTAGTGTGTCTCTTTGGTACTGATGAAGTCGTCAAATAATGAAATTTTATTTCAAGTTCTTAGCACCTCCATTCGTTCCAATTTAAGTGTGTTCCATTTGTGAATATGCGTCACTTCATCAAAGACATGAAAATTTAAATACGTAGTTGATCGAACATGGTTTTAATCTTTCAAGGACCGCCTGTGGGTGGGGGACGCAGACGAAGAATACACAATCGGTATCCCCCGCCTGTCGCAAGAGGCGACTCTAAAAGGGGCCACGAGGTTCTCAACTTGGGAGCGTGGTTTGGCGACCACGGGGACCTTAGCTGACCCCTGGCATTGCTTCAACTTTCTTGTGCCATATTCCTCACTATCATCTATCATGTCCGACCTCCCTTGGTCAAATCTTTTCTTTTCCGACCCCGACTGTATTAGAGCATTCGAGGCCTACGGAGTCTTTCAATTTCACGCCCTTCGTGGCCCTTGCCTTTCTTCGTCCGTTAATTCATTTTTCGAAGTGACAGGTCTATTCTTTTTTCTCTCTGTTTACGCCATGTGGGTGGAGGACGGAGACGAAGAATACATCCACGGCATCCCCTGGCTGTCGTGAGAGGCGACTAAAAGGGGCGACCAAGGGATGATTGTATTAGAACCATGAAACTACTTTTGATTCGTATCATCACGCGGGGAATACCAGGGGTCGTCTTTACTTGCGAGTAGTACCGCTATATTAGGTACGAAATAGGTTTGTGATTAGTATAAGCAGAGAGTGGGTCACTGTGGGTTTCCATTACCCGTGATTAGTACCATTGTGAGAAACACCACGGGTCTGGGCGTTGCCTGTGATAAGTACCACTATATGAGGAACACCATGGGAATATCGGCGCCCATGATTAGTAAACCTAGGTGAGGAACACCATGAGTTTGTGTTGCCTGTGGGTGGCGCCATTATTTGAGAAAAACCATAGTTCTGCGTTACCTACGCGACGTACTATACATGCGAGTAGTACCATAATGAGTGGAACACCGTCGTCTGGATTTTGGACTCCTTTAGACAATGAGCATCCTCGATTCAACAGGATTGTGCTTTAGAAGCATTCCCTTGGTCAGTAATACTATTGTTTATGATATTTTCTGGGTCGGATTTACTGATGATTTTAAATTCATATCGATCCATTCAATCTTCATCACATTTTGTATTCTGGTCAGTGGATGATTTTGAACTTTTAAATTGTCATTACATTTCCTACCATGGGGGGAAGATGACCTAGATGTTAGGCACTTTTAAATAAAAAGCATCATCATTGTCCATCTCGTACTTTAGATGTTAGGCTCCTGGATGGGACATCCTGCCGCACTCGCCGTACTTCCAGAACTGATGCCATTTGACTATCACCTCTTCACATCAATGGACCACGCGCTCGAAGAGAAGCACTTCTGCAATTTCGAGGAATTTAGAAAATGGCTCGACGAATGGTTTGCCGCAAAAGACAGACAGCTTTTCTGGCATGGAATTCATAACTTACCTGAAAGACGCCCGAAATTTGTAGAAGCCGATGGCCTATATCTTGAATACACAAAAATGAATTTCCCTGGAAAATTACGTGTTTTCCTTGCCAAAAAAACCGACAAGAATATATGCATACTCCTGGTATTCAGTTACTACACTTTTTATTACTACAGTATTGTTTTTCGAAATTTGATTTACGTCATACCGACACAGATAGGTCTTATGGCGACGATTGGAGAGGTAAGGACTAGGAGTGAGAAGGAAGCGACCGTGGCCTTAATTATGGTCCAGTAAAAGGCATATTGAAAGTAATAAAAGCATTTGCCGTGTGTGAAAATAGAAAACCACGGAAAACCATCGATAGCAGGTTATTTTACTTTTGAATCTCCTCATTGTGGAATGAGTTGTGATATACACTAAACTATGAAATAGAAGCTGAAAGTAACGTGACCCAAACCGCATAGCCAGTTGATCGGTCATATCTATACATTATATAAAAAAGGATGTTGGTATATTTGAGATTAATAGACTCAAACACTACTGGAACGATTTCGTTGAACATTTCACAGCTTTTTCTTATTACTTCTGAAAAGGATTATGAAGTGCTTTGTACGAAATCCGATGGATAGCTTTTTCATGATGAGTAATTTTAGTTAATTTTATGTAACTGCAAAGCCGCACCAAGACTGGATTGACTTGATGGACAGATTGTCGCTAGGTGACAGCAGTTTACGCTATGTCATGATAGTCCGATAATAAATCTTGTATATATAGGAGGATGGGAACACGCCGCCATATTTTTTAAAGTAGCTTTCTTGATAGGAGGTTCATTCGTATGCCCGTTATTTGGAAATAGCAATCCACCATGCTGTGATCGACGTGTACTGTCGTGTCACAGGACTAATTTTGATAGGTCTGCCCAGTTTGAAGAATTTGGCTGTGTGTTAGATGTGTAAAACATTCAAGAAACTGTGAAAAGTATAGAATGTCAACAATTATAACGCACTCCTACCAAAGAGCAACTGGGGTTCCCAACGAGCAGAGCAGAGGCCTTGGCCTTAAGTTAGGGACCATCTTGGCATCTCTATCTCTACGGTATAGACCTACAGATAGATTAGACTCGCCAGTGCTAGTATACATTTTTGGTTCAAAGTATCTTAGGCATTGAGCTCTTTAAGTAGTGTTTACGCTTCGTGAATTATCCTGTATGTCATTAAAGTGTTTATGAAATTTCTACGTGCCGTCAACACTACGATTCACACCTTAAATACAAATTTGAGATAGGGTGGATTAACCCGCAATAATTCAAAATATGGGTGTTATTCTCTTAGTAGACGTTAATTATTTTTAAAGAGATTACATCTGATTTCTGCTTTTCCATTCAATCTTTAACGAGGTATCCTACTCTATTTTAGCTATATCCAAAAGACTTGCAGGATTATCACAAAACCTCCTTTCGTAGCGGTTAATTACGGGAGCGTAAATATTTGATGGAGAGCATTAAGTAGGGAGGAAATCCCTTTGGACCGTCAGCTTTAATACTCTCATTCTAATTAGCTGAAGTAATATTTACTTGCGAGCAGGATACATAGTCATTATAACCTGATCCCAAGGTAACAAAATTTCACATTCACAAAGAACGAATTTCTGCCTCACTTAGGGAAGGAAATATTAGGGAAAATACGAACAGAAATCAGAAAGAAGGAAACATACTGTGAAAATCTTTGCTGATCCATTACCCACCTAAATTGAGAATTTGATTATTTTACTTCCATCGGTAGCAGTAGGAATATTCCTCGGCTAATCCGTTTCCCGTCAAGGGTTGGTTTTCTCCTCGGACTCAGGCGCGAGATTTTTAGGTCGAGGATACAAGTGGCGAGGAGGATCAGTATCTCCTCCGGGCGGCCTCACCTGCTATGCTGAGCAGGGGACTTGTGGGGGAATGGGTAGATTGGAAGAGGTAGACAAGGAAGAGCGAAGGAAGCGGCCTTGGCCTTAAGTTAGGGACCATCTCGGCATTTGCCTGGAGAAGTGGGAAGCCACAGATAACCACTTCCACGATGCCTGAGGTGGGAACCGATCCCTCCTCTACTCAGTTGACCTCCCGAGGCTGAGTGGACCCCGTTCCAGTTGTGGTACAATTTTTGAAATTTCGTGGCAGAGCCGTGAATCGAACCCGGGCCTCCCGGGGTGGCAACTAACACATTAAAAACTACACCACAGAGGCGGTTTCGGGTAACCTTCCTTATCAAATATGAGGTACTTTGTAAGTATGAAATTTCTATGTTTACTTCCTTTTGAGCTTTCTTGAAATAAAATTGTAAACTGCTATTAAAAAACGATAAACCGAGCTCGATAGCTGCAGTCGCTTAAGTGCGGCCAGTATCCAGTATTCGGGAGATAGTAGGTTCGAACCCCACTGTCGGCAGCCTTGAAAATGGCTTTCCGTGGTTTCCCATTTTCACACCAGGCAAATGCCTTAATTAAGGCCACAGCCGCTTCCTTCCCACTCCTAGCCCTTCCCTGTCCCATCGTCGCCATAAGACCTATCTGTGTCGGTGCGACGTAAAGCAAGTAGCAAAAAAAAAAAAAAAAAAACGAAAACCGTTTTCTGGTTTCTGTATAAACATTTGTCTAAGGAAACTGAATCATGTGTGAGTGGGGTAATTCATGAATAAACTTATCAGAAAGTCATTTCCGTACAGACCACGAAGGCCCTTGGAGGGGTGGAAGGTAAAGGCTTCCACTATCCGTAACATTTTTTATTTTATTTTGTATTTAATTGACCTTTGTTGGAACAGCATTTGGTCATCCTTCATTTACAAAGAACACCCACAGAACACATACAAAACTAGAAATTGTCAGTGCAAAGTACATATCGTCCACATTTGTCAAGTACATAACACTACACTGAATCACTCTTCCGGGAGAAGAGGAGGAGAACAAATCCGTAACCTCAACACTTGATGGGGTAGTATGGTTATCCCTGCGCTCGGACGCCTTTGCTCTCAAGAATTAACTTGGTACTCATTTTTAGTGTAGGCTGATTGAATCTCAGGACCATATGCACCACCGGATGTAGAAATTTGGTATCTTAAATTTTTCGGCTTCCTGACGGAGAATCGAACCCATGTACTTCCAGACGAAACGAGCAACCAGGCAGTCCCCTCGAATAAACTTATCGTAGTAGTAGCTTCTAATTTAAAGGGGGCCTAACATCAAGGTCATCGGCCCAAAACTTATTGTAAAATAGATAAAAATTCACTGTATTATTATCAGATTAATACTTGCAAAAACCCTCGACGTTATCCGTATGTACTGCAGTTGCCAACATAGTTCTAGTATTTGTCACTAGATTGACTACTAATGATACCCTGAATAACAAAAAATGGTGTAAAAATTTCCCTTGACAAAAAATAATCATACATATGCCCTTTATTAAACGAAACTCAAATTGAAAAGGATTTATTTCCACTCCCACGTGGCCACGAACCTGCTACGCAGGCGTATCAGGGGGGAGAGGTGATACTCCCACGTGGCGCGTCCCAGATGGCGGATAGGGGGGTCCTAACCGGCTTGCCGGCGGACTTGCGGGAAATAAAATACCTCTCGCGGACCAAACACACACCCCCCCTGTGGGTGGGGGAGGCAGCTGAATAATACACCCACGGTATCCCCTGCCTGTCGTGAGAGGCGACTAAAAGGGGCGACCAAGGGATGATTGGATTAGAACCATGAAACTACTTGTGATTGGTACCACCACGCGGGGAACACCATGGGTCGTTATTACTTGCGCGTAGTACCACTATGTTAGGTACCAATTAGGTTTGTGATTAGTAGCAATTAGGAGCACCGTGCGGTCAGGCTTTTACGGTACCTGTGATTAGTAGCACTATATGAGCGACACCAGGGTTCTGGCTTGCCTATGATTAGTACCCACTACATAAGGAACACCACGGGATAGTACGAGTCCCTGTGGTTGGTACACGTATGTGATGAAAACCATAGGTTTGCGTTGCCTATAAATGGCGCCGCTATGTGTGAAACACCATAGGTCTGTATTACCTGTGCGAATTTCATTACCTGTGAGTAGTACCATAATGTGTGGAATACCGCGAGTCTACGATACTTTTGTTCAGTACCGCACCATGTCAAATACCATGGTTCTTCTTTCCAAGCGATAAGTACCATTATGAGAGGCCGATGACCCCTTTAGCTTGCAAGCATCATCAATTCAGTATTGACCTCTAGAAGTAGTCCCTTGGTCAGTATCACCATTGTACTTCGTCAGTTCCTGAGACTGAGGCATTGCGGGTCCGCTCCACTGATTGTTTTAAGTTCATATCCATCCGTTCATTTTTCGTCCTCACGTTTTGAATTCTGGTCAGTGGAGGATTATGTATTTTTATTTTGTCATTGCATTTCGTCTCATTTCGTACCATCAGGGGCCGATGACCTCGATGTCAGGCCCCTTAAAACAACAAGCATGATCATCATCAAGGATTTATTCATTTGCATGTGTTGAATAGTTTTCGGGAGATAAGGAATTTGGTGTCGTCGACAAAGATTTAGTGCATCGAGAGAGGGAAGCAGACCGTCGGCCTACGAAATTACCACGAATTAAATAATAATTTCTCTAGAGTATGATGAGATGGGGCCTCTTTCGTAGAAGAGCCTTCAGTATGTCTCTCAGCCATGGCCATCCATCAATACTTCACATCACAGCCTGCACGGTTCCTAGATAAATTCGCGTCACAAAGTTTGTATCGCTAATTTCAGATGACACACCGCCCCCTTCCAATCCGTATGATGAATTTATATTCGTATTTGTAATAATAATAATAAGAAGAAGAAGAATTAATAATAATCATGATCATAATAATGTCGCCGGACTGACTAGCTCAGAACGGTAGAGCATGAGCATTGGCCTTCTGAGCTTAAGCTGACAGGTTCTAACCCGGCTCGGTCTGATGGCATTTGAAGGTGCTGAAATATGTTAGCGTTTTGTTAACAGATTACCCGGTACATAACAGAACTTGTTCGGTAAAACTCCCGGCACCACAGTGTCTCCAAAAGCCGTGGAAGTAGTTAGAGGAATGTAAAGTTGCATTTACTGTAACAATGTTATTTATTTAGCCTAACCTCATACGCCACCATATTAACACCATCGAATCCACTATATCGGGATAAGAAGGGCAACAATTATCGCTACAGCAATACATTATTCATCAATGTGTGGTGAAGTGTCCCGTAAGATCAGTTGATCGGGCCATACATCTTACCAGGACACAACACAATTGTAAGTTCAATACAGTAGCCAATTAAAGTATGATCCCAAGGTAACAAAATGTCACATTCACAAAGAACGCTTTTCTGCCTCACACAGGGAAGGAAATCTTATGGAAACAACGAATAAGAATGGAAAAGAAGGATACGGAATATTTTATTGTACTCTTCATAATATAAAACTGATTTTTCAAGTTGATGTATCTCAGTAAATATTTAAACTACTCAGATTCATAAAACAAATTATTACAAAGTACCTTACAACTAAAAGAAGATATTGGCTATATCTTCTCGTGAATCCCACGGTATGGTGTATAATTTCTGAATTCCACGAACCTGCTACGCAGGCGTAGCATGGGGAGAGGTGATACTCCCACGTGGCGCGTCCCAGGTGGCGGATAGGCGGGTCCTAACCGGCTTGCCGGCGAACTTGAGGGAAATAAAATACCTCTCGCGTACCAAACACACACCCCCTGTGGGTGGGGTAGGCAGACGAATAATACACCCACGGTATCCCCTGCCTGTCGTGAGAGGCGACTAAAAGGGGCGACCAAGGGATGCTTGGATTAGTACCATGAAACTCCTTTTGATTAGTACCATCACGCGCGGAACACCATCGGTCGCTTTTACTTGCGAGTAGTACCACTCTGTTAGGTACTCCATATTTTTGTGATTCGTAGCACTCGAGGGGGGTTCAATGTGGGTTTCCAGTACCCGTGAGTCGTGCCCGTGTGTGCAACACCACAGGTCTGGGCGTTGCCTGTGAGTTGTACCCGTGTGAGCGACACCACGCGTCTGGGCGTAGCCTGTGAGTTGTGCCACTATACGAGCGACACCGTAGGTCTGCGTTGCCAGTGATTAGTACCCACTATGTGAGGAACACCACGGGAATACCGGCGCCCGTGCTTAGTACACCTAGGTGCGGAACCTCATCGGTTTGCGTTGGCTATGAGTGGCGCCATTTTGTGAGAAACACCATAGGTCTGAGTTACCTTTACGATGTACAATACTTGTGAGTAGTACCTTAATGTTTGGAACACCGTGAGTTTACGCTGCTTTTGATTAGTACCGCAGCTTGAGAAATACCATGGTTCTACTTTACTAGCGATATATACCATTCTGAGGGGCCTTAGACATGGATTTTGGTCCCCTTTAGACATCAAGCATCCTCGATTCAGGATTGTGCTTCATGCGTGGGCCCTTGGTCAGTAATGAATTATCTATGATCTTTTTTGTTTGCTCGTTTTTGTTGGTTTTTTGTTTTTTTGTTTTTGTTTTTGGTTCATGTCCATCCATTCCTTCTTCACGACGAACTTTTTATTTTTGTCAGTGGATGATTTTGATTTTTTGTTGTCATTTCATTTCGTACCATTAGGGGCCGATGACCTCTATGTTAGGCCCCTTTAAACAACAAGCATCATCATCATCAATTCCTGAATTATAGCAGTCAAATTACTGAGCGAGAAATGTAAATTTGACGAACGGTATGAAGTAGTATTAGACGTAATGTAAAATGTGTGATCATTCTGTGATCTCACCATAACGTCATGTAGAAAATAAAGTACAGTAGTCTGGAAGTCAGTTTCCGTCTCTGTGTGATATAGCGAGCCGCAGGGGAAATTATGAAACGCAACTTGTTCAATGTACCGGTAAACCGAGCGTACTTGCTTCAAGTAGAATTAATAATTTTACTCCTTGTACGCGGCCTCCAGAGAATATGTTCACATGTGTGTGCGAATGTATAATTCTAAGCTGGTATCACAATGTACACATGCCTTTAATTTATTATTATTATTATTATTATTATTATTATTATTATTATTATTATTATTATTGTTATTATTATTATTATTATTACCTTACTTCTGGTTTTGCAGTGCAGATCCTATACGATACTGAAGAACCCTCGCTGCTGAGAGGCACAGAATACTAAGGCCCAAGCTGTTGAAGTTGACTCCACTTAATTTTTCAAGGACTCACTCCTATAATCCATCTTATTTCGTGTCTCTTGATCAGCTCTGAGATATTTGGGCAGTGACCGAGCCAAGTGATTCAGGTGGTAGAGCGCTGGTCGTTTGAAGCTAAGTTGATGGATTCGATCCTGGATAAGTTAAGTGGTACTTGAATGAGTTCAAGTACGCCAGCCTCGGTTCTGTAGATCTGTCGCCACGTTAAAAGAATTCTTCTGTACGAAATTCTGGTACTTAATCGTCTCTGCAAACTATTAATGTAGTTAGTGTGATGTAAAACCAGTATTATTATTATTATTATTATTATTATTATTAATACGGAGGTTTCTGTGGTAGTTAGAGGTGAAAGAAGGTGCTGGGATGAACAGGTCTCAACTTACGAAATTAAAGTTAAGATAAAATTTAACAAAGGTTATATTTTCTTTTCAAAATCAAGAAATAACAAGAATAACAGGAACACAGTTGAAAATCAACAAGTTAAGAAAGTACAATTACAGTTTATACAGGATTTGGGCTTCGAGCCCCGCACTCACAATTCTTGAGCAATTAGCCCAACTTTACCCAAATACGAGATTCGACAAAGGGGCAGAAGACCCCAATCATGCCCAGGAGCACTTGCTCCCAATTACCTAATAAAGCCTCCTCGAGGCACACAAAATCAACTTTAAGAAAGAGCAATCCGCTCTCAAAGTTCAAGCCTATCAAAGGCCTCACCAAACTCCACATTCAAGCTGTCCTCCAAGGACATACACACAGGGGTAAAAAAAAATACCCAACCTACTGAGGCCTATTCAGTGAAGAAACAGGACAATTACATGGCTTCCAAAAATACCAACTTGAGGGGAGGCGAAACTGCACTCCAAATACACCTTATTAAAACCTACTTGGCACTAGGCCGCTAATGCAAGGGCTAATCCCATACTAAAGAGGTGACTTATATAAGAAAATTATTTATGTTACATTAAGAAAGGAAGAAACGGTTGTGAAAATAAGTTCACCTCAAAGCAATAGGAGTGGGAGCTCGAGAGGGTGAAGCACTCTCTATCCCAATATGTGGTTACAGAGGCAGAATTGAAATCAAAAGTCTTTTACATTTTAGAGGAAGGTTACATGGTAAAGATTTCGAACCCGCCCCGAGGGTTAAACTGCTGAGCTGGCAAGAAAATAAGTTATAAAACGGCCATTACCTGGTGGTTGAACTGCTGCCCGAAGAAAGAGGCGCTTCCCGCCCCCTGCTACATAATTTAACAATGATAGGTGTTACTGAAGTGGCGCGGAGACCCGAAAATCAGCAGTTTATATAACCTCGTGGAAAGTTCGAGGCGTTTCGTGAATGATAACACCCGCCCACAAGCATTTTATTGGATAATGGCAAAAACTACTACACCAGATGAAGAAGAAACACCTTATTGGTGGAAAATTAATTACAGAAATTCCTTGTTGGTCAAATTCAAAACTGGCGGAAAGAAAGGGTTAACATTGCCAACTTAAACAATGGCAAAAAGAAATTTAATAAAGAACAAACTTATAAGTACTAAATTTCTTCAAAAAAAAAGGTTCCTTCACTTCGCACTAGGGTGCACAATTGTAGTTCTTAAGTAGTGTCCTCTAGAAGAGAATGTTCACACTTCTTGCTACAGATAAAACAAAATGAATCGAAACTGACATAGTTCAGAACACTTCAGAATTTATAGTAATGACATCTTCTGAGAAATCGTTGAATTAATATGGAAGTTAAAGTTCAGGCTTCCTCCAGTAG
The DNA here is from genome assembly GCF_040414725.1 of Anabrus simplex. NCBI lineage: Eukaryota > Metazoa > Arthropoda > Insecta > Orthoptera > Tettigoniidae > Anabrus > Anabrus simplex. Next base: position 95,293,024 of record NC_090268.1, on the reverse strand, counting down.
AGGAGTTTTAACTGGCGCAAAGTTTGAATTAGCGGCGTGGAGGTGTACCACCCGGTACAATTATTATTATTATTATTATTATTATTATTATTATTATTATTATTATTATTATTATTATTATTATTATTATTGTTACCGAGTTTTTGTGGTAGTTATACGTGAAAGAAGGTGCGGGGTGGTGAACAGGTCTCAAGCTACTAAAGTAAAATTAATTTAAAATTTAACAAGGTTATATTTTCTTTTCAAAACAAAGAAATAACAAGCATGGCAGGTACAAAGTAGCAAGTCCAAAGGGTAGTTACAATATTTACAGGATTTGGGCTTCGCGCCCTGACTTCACAATGCTAGGGCAATCAGCTCAGTTTTACCCCACACACAAGTTTCAACAGAGGGGCAGAAAACCCCATTCATGACTAGGAGCCCTTGCTCCAAATTACACTGAAAAGCCTCCACGAGGCATACAAAACTCAATTTTCAAAAGAGCCACTCGCTCTCAAATTTAAGCCTCTCCCAGGCTACACCAAACTCCACCTTCAAGCTGTCCTCAACGGACGTAAACACAGGGGTAAAATACCCAATCTACTGAGGTCTATTAAATGAAAAGGAGGTTAATTAAATGACCTCTAAAATAACAATTTGAGAGGAGGCGAACTTGCACTCCTAATACACTTTGATTAAGACCTACTTGGCACTAGGCCGTTAATACAAGGGCTAATCCCATACTAAAGAGGTGACTTAAGAAGAGAACAATTTGTTTTACGTTAACGAAGAATAGGTTGAGAAAAATAAGTTCACCTCAAAACAATATGAGTGGGAGCTCGAGAGGGTTAGCACTCTCTATCCCAGTATGTAGCTTTAAAAGAGAATATATGAAAAGAGTAGTTACATTTAGGAAAAGGTTACATGGTGGAACGCTTCGAACCCGCCCCGAGAGTTAAACTGCTGAGCTAGCAAAGAAAGAAGTTATTAATCGGCCATTACCTTGCTGTTGACCGCTGCCGAGGAAAGAGGCGCTTCCCGCCTCCTGCTATGTACTTAATACACTGAAAGATGGAACAGAAGTGGCCCGGAGACCCTAAAATCAGCAGTTTAAATACTCTCGCGGAAGGTTCTAGGCGTTAGGGGAATGAGAACACCCTCCCACGAGGATTTTATTGGTTCATCCATAAACCCCCTACACAATACTAAGAAGAAACACATAATTGGTGGAAAATTAATTTAAGAAATTCGGGATAGGCTAGATTTAAAACAAGGGGAAAGAAGGGGTTAATATTGCCAACTTAACCAATGACTGAAAGAAATTTAGCAAAGAACGAACATTTGAAATAAAAATTTCTCCAACAAAATAGTTCTTTGACTCCGCACTAGGGCGCACTATTGTTGATCTTCAGTAGTGTCCTCTAGAAGAGAAAGTTCACACTTCTTACTTCAAGCGAAACAAAAACACATCAAAAATGACACAGTTCAAAAACTCAAAATTTTCCACGTGGTGACATCTTCTGAGAAGGTAGCGAATTAATAGCGTATATAAAGTTCAGACTTCCTCCAGCAGAGGAGTTTCAACTGGCGTAAATTTTAAATTAGCGGCGTGGAGGTGTACCGCCCGGTACAATTATTATTATTATTATTATTATTATTATTATTATTATTATTATTATTATTATTATTATTATTATTATTATTATTATTATTATTATAGACGCCGCATTTTATAGTACCAGCAATGTTTGGAACTCCTGCAAATGCGTCAGTGGAATATGGAGCCGATTAGACTATGGAATTGATTTTTAGTGAATTAGGTAATTTTATGTTTTATTTAACAGCCTAAACCAAACTAAACAAAACACAAATAATGACACTTTATATGAAGCAAGGATTTTTTTATTATTGCTTTTCGTTTCAACTCATTCGATCACGTCTTGTTTCTTAGTTTGTTTAATTTCTCTGATTTTCATTTTTTTAAATGTTATTTGCTTTACGTCCCACTACCTACTTTTAGGGTTTTTGAAGGACTTTCATTTTTAAAAGTTGAATTAACTTACCAGAATCATCCAGTTGTAGTGTTTTAAGGCGTGCCGATCGATACGACATTTGTTATGCTTCTTGCACAAAACATAAGCAAATCATCAATTCACTAAAACACGTACAAGACTGAATGTTACAAGAATCTCTATTCCTTACTTACACAAGTCCTATAACACGCACTTGGCCTTCAGCTGCAATATGCAGTCCTGTTTAATAATATAATTTTTATAGTGGATTGTTACTATTTGTATCAAATTTTTGGAGGTTCATTACTTGGACCGATTTGTTTTGCGAACTCTGCTTGCATTATCTTACGTCTAGGGACTTCCGCATGCAGCATCAACATTCTTTCAGCTGAAAACAATGTTCTGATTTTCACTTTGAAACCAAGTTTGTTGTGTTGATTCGTGAATCTTGATTTGTGTTCGGCATTCTGCTTCCTTCAGTTCTTTAATACCCTTCCCGAGGAAAGAACGCGAATTGTAAAACTGATCACTCTAATGCGGATGGAATGCTCCAGGATCATTTGCTATAAATTGTCAACATCAGCAGTCGAAATATTCGATGACCAAAAAACAGGTTAACAACCACTTCCCAGTATCGCTGTTTTGGATCTATTTTCATGGTAGATCACCGAATTTCTATGTTCTGTACCAAGGCTCTACAAGTTGAATCTCACGCCTTAGAACCTTCGATTGCGAAAATAAAGTACGGATAGCATTGTGAGCAAGGCTCTCAAATTTGTGTAGCAGCGTTATGAGACAAAAATGAAGGCTTCGTACCGAGTATTAACTATGAAGTTTGATTACATTGCCCCACTAAGATGCCGTTATATTTGCGAGTCGTACTTTAACTGAACTTAAGAACTCGTACTACGATATTAGCACTTTCTGCCCTAGACGAAATCTTACCAGCAACCGAGAGCCATTCAATGCTTGTAAGATTGAGCGCCTCAGCATGTAGTACCGAGAGTTACGTGGAGATTCATACCGATGTGTTTACATTTTGTGCGGGAACAGTGGCACGTGTGCAATATAAACAGTGGTTTCCAGAGAGCTACACATTTTAGTAAGCTTTATACATTCGTTCGAGAGAAAATAATTATTTTCATCTCCTTCCATGGATCAGGTCAGTCCACCCATTCCTGCATCGTATTGAGCCATCGTTTATCGGGACATATAGTTCTACGTTCTCCCTTTCCTCAAGGTTGATAGTGAAGAGCACATTTTAGAAGTTGCCTACTTTCCACTCTCTCTATTTCAGCATTCCAAGCTGTTTATAAAAGGATCGTATTTCCTGATACCTGATATTTGTCGAATGTGTCTCATATTCTCACTTCGGAATCTGTCTAGGAGAGATCAACCTTTGAGAACACACAAAAACGTTTTTTTTTTGTTGCTTCATTTCTGCTTGTCTAGGTTGAATATTTTATGGATGGGCTGGCATCCCTCTAAAGTAGAAAAAAATCTCGGTGTGGTATGTGCCGAAAACACGGCCGTACAGTAGGGTTTGTACGCGAGAACCCACTTCCCAGTTTTGGTGTTTAGGGCGTATACTCATAGTAAATTACCGAATTTCTGTATGCGCCTGTGCGAAGATTTTCCAAGTTAAATTTTACACCTTATAACCTTCAATTGTGGTAACACATTCCGGAAAGCATTGTGAGCAGCGAACTTGAATTTGAGTCGCAGGGTATTGAGACAAAAATGAAATCCCCATAGGTTTGTCAGAATCAATTTATTTGCTATTGGCATAAAAATGGATTGCAAGAGTGGTGTTCAAACGACTGAGTGACGAGTGATGATGTGATAAATAGGTTATAAAGCACTGGGTCTCGGAGGTGATGTACAAGCTAGTGCCTCTCAAAGTCGTTGAAACTAGCGTACTGTAGATGCCTTATAAGTTCAGCTGTCTTTGCCAAAGACGTGAGAAGAAGATTACATCGACGTTGTCGACGCAGAGCACAAGGAGGGTATCAGAATCCACACTGACATTTGGCGTCGTGAACTGGCGATAGTGTATGTACGGGAGAAGAGCCTGGCACATGACTGGAGTGATGTACTGTAAAGTTGCCTTAGGTTGCATGTAGATGGATCCGAGCACGAATGTGAAGTTGATCTTGGATAACTACGTATATTTTAGAGAGAGGTCCATTACTAAATGTAATTAATTCATTTCATGTAATGTTGCTTTTTTCACTTAGCACTATTCAGGGGACACGTACAGGGCAAACAACAACAACAACAACAACAACAACAACAACAATTATTTGGACGTGTGAAACGCTCATCTCACTACCCCACCTCAGGGAAAAGGAAGCTTTGCTTAGAGAAGAAAAGACGATCTGGGTATCTCCCTCATTACTAATTCACTAGAAATTTTGTTAACGACCGCCACGACTCCGATCCAGGAGATCGGCAAGTGTACTGGCCGGTAAATTCATGGCGGATCATTTCAATCCAAATCAATGTCCGTAGGATGAGTGGCGAAATACAACATCTAGAACAAGTGCTCTTGAGTTAAACCCAACGAAGAAAATGGAGAGTTTCGATCTACCAAGAAAATTCGACATTTCGAACGCACATTGCGGTCCATGGATTCCGTTCCCGGACCACGCCTGGCTAAAACTGAACGCGACATTGCGTTCGAAGGTTGGGAGCGTACACATTGAAAACTAGGCATGGTCTCTGTAAATACTGGTGTCATATGCTGGGTGGATAGATTCTCCAATACACGAATGCAATGAGGAGGAGCAGACCATCGACCATGTCATCCAACGCCGCTCTCTATATATCTACACTGGAAGCCCCAGCGACCTGTTTCATCTCACAGAAGGTGGTATCGAGTGGCTGAAATCATTGGGCTTGAACTTGTGTATTTGTTCAAAAGCTTCAATCACCGTACGATTAAATAAAAGTACCTAAATATGCTGGTGTGCATGGCCCAGTTGATGAGCTTGACGTCCAGGAACTTGCCAGTGGATTTGGTGGGGACGACGCAAGTGAAAGGTTTCTGGAGTTCACCGCGCTGTAGCGGTGACCCAGATAACGAAGAGAAGATTGGCACAGTAGAAACGTACTGCTGGTAAGCTTTAAAATTGGAAACTGCAGGAATTCCAAGCTCTGTCCACTGAAACCTCTTCCTTTGTGCTCTACTGTATTTCCAAGTCCCGATTAAGTATTATTGGATGATTAAGGACATTTAATTTCTTTCTTTCTTTCTTCCTTTCTTTCCTATTTTGTTTCCATTTCTACCATTCCGGTTTTTGTATCACTGTTGGTTACTGTATCGTAATAACGTCTTTATCTTTAACACACAATCCAATTTTTGTACAAAATGAATGAGTATTTCCACTACATCATTATAGGCGCCTATGTGTTTCTGTTCAAATTAGGAAACATATAGGGAGGTAATGTATTATACTATTTGAACGTAAATGGTGTTCAAATAGAAATATTAAGCAGAATAATAGGAAAAGTATCTGATTTAATTCACTTATGAAATTTGACTTATCTGTGGAAAAATGTTGAGAAATTAGATTAATACTGCATGACAGTTGAATAAAAACTTTTAATAAATACTAAAACAAAAATTCAGAATGCTTCCCCAACGTAAAACTAAATAATAATCGCAACATTTTGTAACGAAAAATGAATTCTCTAACATGTATACAAAATCTAAAGGACAAAGTCTCCATAATTTGTATAAAGGAAAATAATTTCTTGTTTAGGTTACGTAACAATCAATCAACAGGAAAAACTTCGCCGCACTCGGGGATATTCGGGCAATTCATATCTCTAACACCATTCTTGAGTGAGCAAGCGATTCCGTTACTCGGGTTTCAACAAATTATCACTCGAATTGACTCGAATTAAACGATTTAGAATGTTTAACTCCTCACTACTCATTAGGAGCTTTAACTGCAGCAATGCTATCATTGGAGATAAATTCATATGTGTGAGGAAAATCAGGCATGCCTTTTATTTCACTTCCAGAGAGCCCGCTGAAAATTGTAAGCAGATATATTTTACTTTAAATAGTAAAGATCTATGACTGAGAAGGTTTGCAAACTCCAAAGACCTTAGCGTAGAGGGAAACTGAGAATAGCGGGCGCCATTTTTGAGTCCACTCCATTAAACTTGAATGGTTGAAGGATAAGTTGGGAAGCGGGACTTAAGAAACAGTCGAGCAGCATTTATGCGAGATTTATACCCATATTCGTGTCAGCGGTATACAGTGGAAGTCTTCCTTGACTTCCCACACATTTCTGTATAGTATTTTACCCCTTCCCAGTTCATAACTTATTATATTTAATCCATTGCAAAGGTCATAAAACTTCAAAGATGTTGCCCCGCTATTTATTATTTACCGGTATGAAGAATTTTCAACAACTAAGATGTTTCTAGCTCCAAAAGGAATTCATTTGTTCTGTTTATGATATGTTCACTTTTCATGTTAAAGAATCTAGCATGAAGAGTAATAGGACAGAACGCTGTCTAACAAGTGTCAGATAGGAATACAGCTCTTTCAAAATATCTGAGATGCGTGATTTGAATGGTCTTCTAAATAAATAAATAAATAAATAAATAAATAAATAAATAAATAAGAAGGTACATAAATGGTCATTATATATTTTTGTATTTTTCAGCGTTCAGTCTGCAAGCCTCGGCGAATAAATAAATATAAATTAAAAATAAATGTGTAAGTAGTAAATGGAACTTATTCGATTTAGGATTATTAGAATGGGATGGTGATGAAACAGTCAATTGTTGTATCAAATTACAGTACTTGTTACTTTTCCTGCTCGATGAGCGTTTTCAACCACATTTCTCTCTCAAATATGACGTAACATATTGGCGTTTCCTGCAGATTCCTACATTTTCTTCTCCTTTATGACCCTTATCCTTCTACACCTATAAGCTTATTCTACTTTATATGGGGACGCTCCCATTCTTTCTCTTTATGAGACGACTTATGATTTGAAAACAGCAATCTTGTATGTAAATACAAATGAGCCATTATTTAAACATGAAAGAAAATTGAATACTACACTGATATACACAGTTCAAAAAAAAGTAGAGGAACAAGTGTTTGAACGTATACCATGCTCCACAAAACAATACCTCACACCCAGGTATATTACCAACTAAGCTTTACCGTTGAAGTATACAAAATAACATCGATGGATTCGCGTTCATTTTCAGAACACTCGCGGAAATGTCCAAATAGGGGCGAAAATAAAGTGATAACAGTCCTCCACGGTAGATTTTTATCAGAATTGGAGAGCTTCAGTATAGTGTATGTCCTCCACAAGCATTTATCACAGTTTGGCACTTACGTGCCATGCTCCGAATAAGTCGGCCGAGGTCACTTTGCGGTATCAGGTCCCATTCTTCAATGAGAGCCTGTTCGAGGTCTTTGAGAGTCTGTGGAGCAACAGGACGCCCACGAATACTTCTGTCATTCCATCTCTTGAATGTCCAGTTCTCTCAAGACCCACGAATCTGCTACGCAGGCGTAGCAGGGGGAGAGGTGATTCTCCCACGTGGCGCGTCCCAGGTGGCGGATAGGCGGGTCCTAACCGGCTTGCCGGTGGACTTGAGGGAAATAAAATACCTCTCGCGGACCAAACACACACCCCCTGTGGGTGGGGGAGGCTGACGAATAATACACCCACGGTATCCCCTGCCTGTCGTGAGAGGCGACTAAAAGGGACGACCAAGGGATGATGGAATTAGAACCATGAACCTACTTTTGATTCGTACCATCACGCGGGGAACACCATGGGTTGCCTGTACTTGCGAGTTGTACCACTATGTTCGGTACGAAATGGGTTTGTGTTTAGTAGTAGTCATGAGCGTGGCCTGGGGGTTTCCAGTACCCGTGCGTCGTACCCATGTGAGCACCACCGCGGGTCTGGGCGTAGCCTGTGAGTTGTACCACTGTATGAACGACACCGTGGGTCTGCGTTGCCTTTGATTAGTATCCACTCTGTGAGGAACACCACGGGGCCCGTGGGACCGGCATCCGTGCCTAGTACACCTAGGTGATGAACCTCATTGGTTTGCTTTGGCTATGAGTGGCGCCATTGTGTGAGAAACACCATAGGTCTAGGATACAATTTGTAAGCCTCTGCTTGTGGATGTAGGGGTTGTGATCCCTCAGAGCTTGTAGATATTTACAGCAGCTAATGTGGCACAGATTACGAATGGGTTGTTCATCTGTTTACACCATGTGAAAATATGTACCCGATACAGTTCTTACTTAGGACCCAACCTCATTCCTGGTTTAAGGGATGTTTAAATTGGAATCATGAAACTGTTTTTGATTCGTGCCATAACGCGGGGAACACCAAGGGTTGCTTTTACTTGTGCGTAGTACCACTACATTAGGTACGAAATTGGTTTGTGATCAGTAGCACACAGGAGCACCGCGCGGTCGGCTTTTGCAGTACCTGTGATTAGTACCACCATATGAGCAGGCCCATGGGATGATAGCTACCATGGTTCTGCCTTGCCTATGATTAGTACCCACTATATGAGGAACACGACGGGATAGGGAGAGGTCCCTGTGGTTAGTACTCTTATGTGATGAACACCATAGGTTTGCGTTGCCTGTAAATGGCGCCGCAAAGTGAGAAAAGCATAGGTCTGTATTAAATGTCGAATTTCATAAGCTCTGAGTAGTACAATAATGTGTGGAATGCCGCAAGTCTCTGCTACTTTTGATTAGTACCGCAACAGAACAAATACCATGGTTCTATTTTGATAGCGATCAGTACCGTTATGAGGGGCGGATAACTGCGATTTAGGTCCCCCATTTGACTGCACGCATAATCGATTCCGTGTTATGCTATAGCAGTAGTCCCTTGGTCAGTAATACGATATTGTCACGTCCGTTTATGTGAATATGAGACATTGCGGGTCGCAACCACTGATTGTTTTAAATTCATGTCCATCCATTCATTCTTCGTTGTCACATTTTTGAATTCTGGTCAGTGGAGAATTTTTAGACTTTTAATGTCATTCCATTTCGTCTCATTTCGTACCATTAGGGGCCAATGACCTAGATGTTAGGCCCCTTTAAACAACAATCATCAATCATCATCAATCATCATTCCTGGTTTGTTTCTCATGTCTTGCGTTCACTAAATTCTGCAAAGTCAGTTCATCCAGTCTTGTATACACTCCTTGTGACCGTAGCCTTATTGAATGATGAAAGAATCGAACACTTGCGTAAATCTCCGTCAGTAGCAGAAGGCAAAACAAGAATGTATTGCTTCTTCATAAACAAAGCAGCTAGTTTGGTATTGTTTCTAAGATGCGGAATACAGTCATAGATGATATATAAAACCAAAGAGCATGTATCACAGCCTTCTAGATGTATCCCGTGCAAGTTTGCTTGAAAGAAATCCACTGAATCGTTCCTCACCGAGCTAGTATTGAAGTAATGCTTCAAAAGTGGGCGTGGCAGTAAGGTCGCGTCACACATTTAATTATTATTTTTCAGGCAGTTCGGATGCAATTTCATCCTTGAAACTTTGTGAACATATTGTCAATGCGTTTTACTATAAAATAAAATATAAATTGAAAATTGACCTTTTGGGTCCGTTTCATGAACGTCCCCCCTTAACCCTCGTTAAGATGTTTAATGGGATGTGCTGATTTACGTACAATGTGATCAAATGACCGCAGTAGTCGGTGTACCTCACAACGACACGCGGACGCACCGTTATTCACTTTTGAGGGGTCACCTGACAGTTTAATGCATGGCTACGCCTACAGATGGAGTATAACATCGATTTGACAAACCCTGAGTAGCTAAGGTTTCAAGGTATGCTGTACGATCATTGGAACCCCATCTACCAAATTAACGTTCACATACCAGACGTTAGGAAACATGTTCCTCTTATGTTTTTGAACTGTGTATAATGTCACGCGCAGTATACCAGGTGGCCCACAAGCGCCGTACTTACTAATTATAAGTATACCGCATGCACTAATGATGAAGGGGAGGTCTAATAACTGATTTTCACAGGAGTGTTACTTCCTGCAGCCATGGTACGTCAGAATAAAAAGAGATAATAACCGGACAGCCACTCGCTGCATGTTCCTGAGCGCTATCTATCTAATGCACTCTCTTGCGTTAGGAATCCTAATTGGTATCTGGTGTGTTCTGCAACGACAAATACACAGACGTAATTCAATTTATGGAGAATCTGGTCGGAATGAAATTGAGCCCTGTTGCAGAACGGATGTAATAAAACGACTGTTATTTCTTCCACATCCGAAATATAGCACATTGTAGCGCTTCTTTGTAAACCAGTGATTAGGAATACGGTTCATCAGTATTATATGCGGGACACTTAGACGTAGAAAATACGGAGCTGCAGATCCGCCTGGTATATGTAATACAGTATGCGAAACACTACTGAACTAACGTGTTATGAATTTCAAAATGCGCCATTGTAACATGCAAGGTGATAACGGCAACACGCATTTAACTGCGGCGATACAACATGCGTTCAAACTTTCCACTCTTATATCTGACACATTGTTCATAACAATTCTGTAGATTCTCAAACACGTTCACGAACACAGGTTGCCGCAAAGTTCCAAAAAATGACTGTTTCTTTTATCGTACTTCGGAAACATTCCTATACGGGTCATCTGATGAGAACGGGGAGTGTGAGATCCGGGCAGTGGAAAGGGTAACGGGAATTCCATGAAGCAGCTCCAAATTGTCGATACAGAAGGGTACGCGATACTCTCGCGGTATAGGCCGTAGCTGCATCTTGCTGCATCCGTTGTTGCAGTGGGCAGGTTTTCGAGCATCATTTAGTAGGTCTAGTGTCTGACATTCAGAACATATTTGTGATTTCAGTAAAGTTTGTTTTGCAGAACACTGTACCTGTTATTCCGACTAAGCTCAAAAATTATAGCAAATATCGTGATCGTCATTGTATCGTACTCTCAGAACATCCTTGTGAGATTGCAGACAACGTTTAGAAAACGCTGAATTGCCTCGATGTATTAAGAGTAGAGCGGCCGGTTCATGATCTCGACTTCACGGATGCCATGAAAGCTGGAATTTAAACTTCGAAAGGCTGTCAAAAATCTCGGTACCCCATATCTTTGTTGTTTGCTTATTAAAATCTCTGGTTGCGATCTCAGTGTCATGTGATAAAATTATGAGCTAAACTGTTGTAACCGTCCAGAAGTATTCCTCTTTCGTTGCTAGAGAGCAGCGCCATCGGACTGTCGAAATTCATTGGTAGGCTGCATTACTAGCACTACTTTAGAATATTTGCCTCTCGGTAGCTGCGGCCTTATTATTGTTATCATTCTTGCCAAATTGTTTGCTAATTAATAAGATCTTTGAAACGTTCCTTACATACTATGCTTTTAGTCGAGTTTCTCCCTTTCTGGTATTTGCATTTTGGCTAGTGGTACTTACGTCGTATGAACACGACGTTTTACGCTGTGGCCTTAGTTAAGGTACAGTCCCACTACTCCCCAGGAATAAACATGGGAAACCAGTGAAAACTTTCTTTTGACCACGAACCTACTACGCTGGCGTAGCAGGGGGAGAGGTGATACTCCCACGTGGCGCGTCCCAGGTGGCGGAGTAGCAGGGTGAGAGGTGATACTCCCACGTGGCGCGTCCCAGGTGGCGGAGTAGCAGGGGGAGAGGTGATACTCCCACGTGGCGCGTCCCAGGTGGCGGATAGGGGGGTCCTAATCGGCTTGCCGGAGGACTTGAGGGAAATAAAATACCTCTCGCGGACCAAACACACTACCCCCTGCTGGAGGGGGACGCACATGTAGAATACACCCGCGGTATCCCCTGCCTGTCGTAAGAGGCGACTAAAAGGGGCGACCAAGGGATGATTGAATTAGAACCATGAAACTACTTTTGATTCGTACCATCATGCGGGGAACACCATGGGTTGCCTGTACTTGCGAGTAGTACCACTACATTAGGTACGAAATAGGTTTGTGATTCGTAGCAGTTAAGAGGGTGGCCTGGGGGTTTCCAGTACCCGTGCGTCGTACCCATGTGAGCAACACCGCGGGTCTGGGCGTAGCCTGTGTGTTGTACCGCTATACGAGCGACACCGTCGGTCTGCGTTGCCTGTGATTGGTGCCCACTATGTGAGGAACACCACGGGAATACCGGCGCCCGTGATTAGTACACCTAGGTGAGGAGCCTCATCGGTTTGCGTTGGCTGTGAATGGCGCCATTGTGTGAGAAACACCATAGGTCTGCGTTACCTGTACGAAGTACAATACTTGTGAGTAGTACCATCTTGTGTGGAACACCGTGAGTCTTCGCTACTTTTGATTAGTACCCAAACATGACAAATACCATGGTTCTACTTTACTCGCGACATGTACCATTCTGTGGGGCCTTAGTCGTGAATTATGCACCCCTATAGACATCAAGCATCATTGTGCTGTATAAGTGGTCCCTTGGTCAGTAACACTATTATTCACGATCTTTTTTGTGTCTGATCCACTGTTTTTGTTTGTTTGTTTTTGTTTTTTTGTAGAGTTCATGTCCATCCACTCATTCTTCATGACATTTTTTATTTTATTTTGGTCAGTGGATGAATTTGAATTTTTTGTTATTTCATTTCGTACCATTAGGGGCCGATTACCTCTATGTTAGGCCCCTTTAAACAACAATCATCATCATCATCATCACTTTCTGTAGAGCTTCCGACGGTGAAGCACGAATCCACTATCTCCCAAATAGAAGCTCAAAAATTGCGTGACCCCAATCATGCAGTTAACTCGCTTGGTAGTAGTATAGTTCAGCAAACAAATTGGTGGTTATGGTCATGGTATAATAGTCACTAAAATAATATGAGTTTCCAAATCGTAACTAGAAAGAAAAAAATGTCTCTACACAATTGTAAATAATTTCAAAAGCACTGCTTATATTAACACTACGCCCTTTGGGTGGGGGACGCAGACGAAGAATATACCAACCGTATCCCCTGCCTGTCGTAAGAGGTGACTAAGAGGGACGACCAAGGGATGATGATTTTAGAACCATGAGACTACATGTGAGTACCTTTACGTGAGGAACAACATGCGTCGACGGTACTTGCGATTAGTACTACCATGTGAGGAACACCACGGATCTACGTCACCTAGAGTACTCTTATGTGAGAAACACCACGGGTCTGTGGTTAGTTCAATTGTGTGTCTTCCACCGAGGGGGAGGGCGCTCGCCTGCGCGGACTAATGTCCGTGTGCCATACGCTGCGCTAGAATGTGCCTGTTCACCTGTGTTCAGAGAATAGATCTGCCCTACATGTGAGTAGTTCTACTGTATGAGTAACACCATGGTCTACGTTGCCTATGATTAAGACCACTATGTGAGAAACACCACGGGTTTGGCTGGCGCCCGTGATTAGTGCCTCTATGTGTAGATAACCATGGGTCTGGGTTATATAAATTTAGTTCCATTGTGTGAAGAACGCTGTGGGCTTTTATTACGTGTGGGCGTTACCATAATGTATGATACACCGTGGGTCCACATAGCCTATGATTTCTACCACTATGTAAGCAACACCATGAGTAAACGTGGCCTGTGAATCGTTCCACAAAGTGAGGAACACCAAATGAATATCGGCGCCCGTAATTAGTCCCATTATGTGAGGTAAACCATGGGTCTGCATTGCTTATGAGTGCCCTTATGTGCGAAACACCATAGGTGTTTGTTACCAGTGAGTGGTGCCATTGTGTTTTCCATATCCTGGGTCTACGTTACCTACGATTAGCACCACTATAGGAGGAACACCATGTTTCTGCTTTACCAGTGATTGGTACCATTATGACCTGGTTTTTTGATCCCTTTTGATAATACGCCTCATCCCAGTAATAAAGACAATGTGAATTTGATCCACTGGTTGTTTTTGTTTCTCCATATTTTTTCGTCACCATTTGTTTTAGATTCTAGTCAGTGGATACATTTTGAAGTTTAAATTTGCATTTCGTTACCCCTCGTACCATTAGGGGCCGACGACCTGGCTGTTAAGCCCCTTTAAACAACAATCATCATCATCATCATCATCATCATCATCATAATAATATTAACACTCACGGAGCTTTCTTGAAGATCACAAAATCTGCAGTGAAACCTTCACTGTAATATTCAAGTTCTGCACATCATTCAGAAATGTTGGCGCAAGCATGTGAAATAAAGGTGAGATTCCTTTTGGTAAAGCGGCAAATTGAAAGATTAACGTCAACTTTATATATCAATAACAGCAAGACAACGGTATGATTACATGCCACATTTCTAGATGGGCCAGAATATTGAGATGACCTTGATATTCCGAATATTGACCAGGAAGACTGGGTATGTTTTTCATCGTTAGAATGGAATGGCCAGTACTTTCTCGACGCCGTATTAGTAACATTATTCCCTTTCTGTGACTTGTCATATATAAATCGTATATTTTCGAAGTGCTCTATATGCTCAAACAGCAGTAGGAACTGTTGTACAAAATTCGTATTATCTTACCAAACTTAATTCGAATCCATATTCCTTTTTTTCTGCTTTCCTCCGAGATGGTGTCTGTGGATGTAAAACCGGCTCATCTTCCTGCGTAATGAGAAGAGAATATAGAATGGTGAAACTGTTTGAAAAACAATCCATTAGTAACATGCATTTGTCATGTATGCTAGTGGTACTGTGATATAGACTGAACAACTAACCTGTAATAATGTTTGTAAGTAGATTTCCTTCCTTTCTAACTCGACGATTCGATGGGTTCTTGAGGAAGACCTTAAAGTGATCCATGCCAAAACAGAAGTGAATAGTGTTAATAAGCACACACTAAATAATTTTGTTGATATGAAGACGGTGGACATTCACAGGGAAACTTCACTGTTGTCACACGAATAAAAAGGCGGGAAAGAGCAATACGCGACCGCCAAATGTCGTTTAGTCAGGTGATGCAAAATTCAACTGCATGAGAGTTTTTTTGGTCAGTTGATGCAGAAATATCTTCAGGCGATATTTATATTGGCGCATGGTCCTAATCGATTTATTTTCGAAATAAATGATGTTCGAGAGTACGAATATTTTTTTCCCATGTAGTTTGAAGCCTCGGCTACTAGGTGGTGTAGATATCTCGAAAATTGAGAATTGGCGCTTGGTCAAATGATACATAACACAGTACAATTATACATAGCAGGCCATTCCCAGGTCAAAATGTTATACTCCTTTCCATGATTACCAAATTTTACTTTGTATGAGACGATATAAAGCCTCCGTGGCTCAGACGACAACGCGCCGGCCTATCACCGTTGAATACCGTGGTTCAAATCCCGGTCACTCCATGTGAGATTTGTGCTGGACAAAGCGGAGGCAGGGCGGGTTTTTCTACGGGTACTCCGGTTTTCCATGTCATATTTCATTCCAGAAACACTCTACATTAACATTTCATCTGTCAGTCATTTATCATTGCCCCAGAGGAGTGCGACAGGCTTCGGCAGTTGGCACATTTCCTATCCTCGCCGCTAGATGGGGGCTTCATTCATTTCATTCCTGACCCGATCGAATGACTGGAAACAGGCTGTGCATCTTCATGAGACGATATTTGCGTAGTAGAGTCATTAAGTTCATGGACTGGCCGTCTAGTGTCGCTGTGGTGCATTTCAGCCAAGAGTTTGCACAATAGGGTGGTGCTGTGACAGTCCTTCTCCAGTCCCAGCAAGCCGCAGCTTTGTGCTTACAGTGTAAACAGAATCATTGTCTCTTTTCTGAGGAGTAGTTGAATGTGAGCGGCAGAATTTGAGAATGCCGTAGTTTGCGTAATTTTCCAGAACCTGGAATTTGCCTGTTGCTCAATCTCACTTGCGAAACGTTTGAGATTATGGAGCCGAAATCGTCCGTATCACCATGACAGGAAAAAGTTGCGAAAAGGCAGGTCAAAAGATTATGTGAAGCTTGAAATGTTAACGCCTGTCTGTTTAAAATGTGCCTAGCTCTGGGATATTTGGTCATATCATATT
The DNA here is from genome assembly GCF_040414725.1 of Anabrus simplex. NCBI lineage: Eukaryota > Metazoa > Arthropoda > Insecta > Orthoptera > Tettigoniidae > Anabrus > Anabrus simplex. The sequence goes on along the minus strand of NC_090268.1, from coordinate 95,276,966 downwards.
TAAATTAAAAAAGAGAAGTTGTTCTGAATATATTTATCATTATAATCTCTCCTGCTACACCTCTCTACAACCAGGTAACTAATAAATACTTCACCATACTCCTAACTTTCACTTTGATATTCGAACGAAAAGAACAATTAATAAGAATTCATATAATTTTACCGGTGATACTTGAATTTGTTTTTAATTTAATTTACATGAGCTAATTGAATTCCAATTCATGCGTCTACACTGCATTTCCGAGCTTCTGCTGTCAAGGCACTTCCGGCAATCAAAGTCTGCTGTTCGTCATTAAATAAAGTGACTTTTCTCTTATTGAACACTTGATGGAACGCCATGTCTCCCCTTTGAAATTATAATTTTAGAGAAGGTAAAATACGAGTAATTCAAAACATTTAATATCCTACTCAGCAAAGAGACGGACGTAGAGGGAAGAATGTGGCCGAGTTGAAACACTAGAAATGAATGTCTCCGAAGTTAAAATGTAAGAGTAATGGTTAGTAACTGTTGTTACTGCTCGAAACAAAACGTTCAGTTTATAATTTTACCTTCGAAGACTTAATTTGTTTTTAATTTAATGTACATGTTCTAATTGAACTGAATTCCATTTCTACGATGATAAAATAAATTATATACCTTTCCGAAGAGTAGCTTAGCTTCATATCTACCTCCACCTTGGACTTGCCGCATGATCAGTAACGCTTTCTTAGAGAATGATTATATTTGCGATGAAAAATCCACAGCCTGGTTTCCAGTCGAACATAGTCGTTGGGGGATGCAGATGAATAATACACCACGGTATCCCCTGCCTACCATGAAAGGGACGATTGAATTAAATCCGTGAGATAATTTGTGATTAGTACTATCACGCGAAGAACACCATGGGTCGCCTTTACTTGCGAGTAGTGCTACTATGTTAGGTACACAATAGGTTTGTGTTTAGTTGCAACAGTGGATGGATCACTATGGGTTTACAGTACCCATTATTAGTACCACTATACACGAAACACCACGGGCTTTCGTTGCTGAGATTAGCACCATTACGTGAGAAACATCACGTGTCTGGGCGCTGCCTGAGACTAGTACCACTATATGACCGACACCGTGGGTCTGCGTTGCTTGTGATTAGTACCCACTATGCGAAGAACACCACGGGATAGTTCAGGAGCCTGTGATTAGTACACCTATCTGAGGAAGACCATGGGTTTGCGTTGCTATGAGTGGCGCCATTATGTGGGAAACAACATAGGTTTGCGTTACCTGTGCGACGTACCTTAGTTGTGAGTAGAACCACAATGTGGGAACACCGTAAGTATGCGTTAGTTATGGTTAGTACCGCTACATGAGAAATAACATGGTTCTACTTTACTACCGATAATTACCATTACGGGGGGGGGGGGGGGGCGTTGACCTGGATTTTGGACCCTTTTAGACAACAAGTGGCATTCAACGTAGGTTCACTAGTTTCTGGGAAGTTGTGACATTGCGGGTCGAATCCACTGATTGTTTTGATAATTATTTTTCATCATCGTTTTTGAATTCGAGTCAATGGATTGATTTTCGAATTATGTTTTAATACTGTGAGTTGGATCCGCTAATTATTTTACATTCATATTTATTCATTCATGGTCCGCCTCTGTGGTGTAGTGGTTAGCGTGATTAGCTGCCACCCCCGGAGGCCCGGGTTCGATTCCCGGCTCTGCCACGAAATTTGAAAAGTGGTACGAGGGCTGGAACGGGGTCCACTCAGCCTCGGGAGGTCAACTGAGTAGAGGTGGGTTCGATTCCCACCTCAGCCATCCTGGAAGTAGTTTTCCGTGGTTTCCCACTTCTCCTCCAGGCGAATGCCGGGATGGTACCTAACTTAAGGCCACGGCCGCTTCCTTCCCTCTTCCTTGCCTATCCCTTCCAATCTTCCCATCCCTCCACAAGGCCCATGTTCAGCATAGCAGGTGAGGCCGCCTGGGCGAGGTACTGGTCATACTCCCCAGTTGTATCCCCCGACCAAGAGTCTGAAGCTCCAGGACACTGCCCTTGAGGCGGTAGAGGTGGGATCCCTCGCTCAGTCCGAGGGAAAAACCGAACCTGGAGGGTAAACAGATGATGATGATGATTTATTCATTCATTCATTCATTCGTCATCAAGTTTTTAATTCTGGTCAGTGGATGAATTTTTGAATTTTAATTTAAATTTTCATTACATTTCATCTCATTTCATACCATTAGGGGCCGATAAGCTAGATGTTAGTCCCCTTAAAACAACAAGCTTCATCATCATAATCATTATCAGAGGTTAATATGGAACAAAACAACAACGCGACATATTCACATGCATCTCCGTACGCCACGTGACGTAGCATTTGGTCTATTTGAAGACTGAGTTTTAATTACAGGCTTTGAACTCTCTGGTTTTGAAAACACTTGTACACTAACATACCGCAATGATAACATAATGTCGTAAAGGAGCTACTCAGATATGATTACTCGTGTCTACATTAATAACGGGATACGCAGCGCAAAATATAACTTAAACCCGTTAATGGCTAAGCATATGCTTTGGCTTTAATTAGTTTTGGGGGAGAAATGACTTGACTTGTTGGTTCATACCCATGAAGAGAAGAGTCATTCTCTACGTTATCAGAAACGACCATAGCGTGGCAGACCACATACTGTAAACTCTCATTATTTCTCCGTTTACTCAAAATAATGTCCCTCTTTCACGTACACCATGACTGTGTTGTGTAATGACGCTACTAATTCTTCATTACGTAGGTATCTTGCAGTCTTATATTGCAGTTGCTGCTACATCTCTACTACCGCAGTAGCAAGCTATTTTCTTTCCCCTTACACTCGTAACAACAGCCTGGGAGCGGTGCTTCTCTCCCATCTTTTGTCTCAGGAACAACACTCCCAAAGTATACCATGGTACGTACATGAAAAGCTAATTCTCTCACTTACGAGCGCTGGCTGGCTGGCTCACTGACTGTTTCTTTCTGAAACTTGACTTGCTTGTAGCTAACACTAAAATAACGAACAAAACCCATGCGAAGCAGTGAATTCCTCTTCACACAGAAGAAAAGTGAATACTTGAAAAAGATAGGTATAAAGCACGTTGATGTTAACAAAGAGAATATTCCTAAAGTAAATAATTGCAGAGGAAAAGAAACGCTGGGGATCTGCTGATAAGCCTACTAAACTGGAGCTTGGAGTGTCTCCTAAAGCAAGGTTTATCGAAACGCAAAACATATAAAGTTTAATATAATGAAGCAGACACAGTATATATTGTAGGTACATAGTTAAGAATGATAAAAGTAATAAATTTATTTCTCTTCCACCTATTTAATACAACTCAATATGTTAGAGTTAAATCCTCATTAAAATAAGAATTGGGACATGTTTTGCCCTTTACTATGGGGCATCCTCAGCCGTATCATTACCTCAAACCATATCAAGCACTTGGTTAAAACTGATCTAAAATGAAAATCCACAGCCTTTTTCCAGTCATTTGACCGGGTCAGGGATGGAATGAATGAAACCCCCCATCTAGCGGCGAGGATAGGAAATGTGCCGGCTGCCGAAGCCTATCGCACTCCTCTGTGGCAATGATAAATGACTGATAGATGAAATGAAATGTTATTGGAGAGTGTTGCTGGAATGACAGATGACAGGGAAAACCGGAGTACCGGGAGAAAAACCTGTCCCGCCTCCGCTTTGTCCAGCACAAATCTCACATAGAGTGACCGGGATTTGAACCACGGTATCCAGTGGTGAGAGGTCGGCGTGCTGCCGCCTGAGCCACGGAGGCTTCCTGATCTAAAATCTACTAGAAAATTGAATATATTAAAAAAAATCAGTTAAAAGCCGTCATTATATGAGTAACTTGGTTTAGGCACAGGTAAAAAATTAACAATATTGATGGCCTTGGGCCATGGTCAATGTTGAATTTGAATGAAAGTTTAAAAATATTATACAAAATGATGAAAGTGAGTATAGAACAATGCAAATGATCATATACAAAATTAAAAGGAAATGCATTCCAACAGCCAACGGCCGTAGCCGTGTTGAAACACCGGATCCCGTGAGATCTCCGAAGTTAAGCAACATTGGGCGTGGTCAGGAGTTGGATGGGTTGCCACGCGCTGTTGATGGGGGGTAAGGGAATGGAGGAACGGAAAGGAACTGGCCACCTTACGGTACGTAAACTCCGGCTCAGGAACACCTCTGCGGAGGTTCGGACCTGCCTTCGGGCAGAATAACCCTTACCTACCATTCCAACACTGTGCCATTTTTCGTAATATTGGACCTTGGCGTGTGCATTTGATATAGTCTTATTCGAAAGATAGCGAATAAATTCAAATTTTTTAGTTTGTAACCAACCCAGAAAGACGTTATATTTATATCGTAGTTCTACTTGAGCACCTATGTTGAACAATTTATTAGAGACCAACTTAATGAGGCTGTTGAAATGCTATTAGACCATCTTCTTCCATTGAGCAATATTATGTGTTGATAGTGTGCCTAGCACAGAAAGACGTTGCTTTCATGTCGTAATTCTACTCGAGATCTTACGATGGATAGTTAATTAACAACTTGATGAGGACCGCTGAAGTGTCATTGATTATCTCCTTTTATTGAACAATAGTCTATGTTGATGGTGTGCTTCTGTTGTTAGAGTGTTCAGATGTTGGTTTACTAGTTGAAAGGGTCTGTCAAACTGTGGTAAAAGTTTCGAGTCAAGTGCTATGTCTAAAATGTATTATTATTATTATTATTATTATTATTATTATTATTATTATTATTATTATTATTATTATTATTATTATTATTACAAGGTTAATTTCTTTCTCTCTGTAGTAAATTATCTGCGATTACAACTCGCTCAATCATAATTTTCAATTTACTGTATGTGTATTTTTACTAAATATTAGATATCCATTATAACTGACATCTGTAATTTCTCTATTGTTCGAGTTCCACGTTACACTGTATATCCCGTAGCTATGCTCACGATATCACGCGTCACGTAACTCCACAATCTTTCTTAATACATGTAAGTCGAGGAGATATTTGAGCTCTTTACATCACGAATAGAAATGTAGATAAATTGCAGGAAGCAGATAACATTGCTGCAACTGACATCAGAGTGCAAAAGTGAAGGAATATAAATGATTGTAAAGACCTTCATTTTCCGTTCTAAATTTTCAACCTGTCATGTATTTTTAATGTTTTATTAAGAACCTTTCACATCCCATCGCACGTTCAGTTGAATGATCACCATCAATCAAATATATTTCGCCGGGAAATGCAGATTAACTTCATATAATTACAATTTTTGTGGTGTGCTTTTTAATCCAATCGGACTCTCATTGTTTCTGCGGCTGACCGGAGTCGTTTGACAGCAATCCAATACTAGGGAGGCGAGCTCGGAATTAATACTGTCATTGAACAACGTGGCGTGGTGTCAGCGTGGTTTAGTATGTAATGCTAATACGAGTCATCGGCTGTCCATGGGATATCCCCCCCTACCACGTATCCAACTGTCACGTCACTGCCAACTTCTTCACCAAACACTAGGAGAAAAAGAGTAGAAAAGCTTCGTATAGTTCATTTCACTGTGCGTTAGAGCACGCTGAGTGTCGATACCTTATTTCGATTGACACGTTCAAAAAAAATCTTCCATTCTTTCTCTCTTTCTTAATTCGTTTACCGTCCAGGTTTGGCTTTCCCATGGGACTCAACGAGGGATTCCAGTTCTACCGCCTCAGGAGCACTATCCTGGAGCGCGAAAGTTTCGGTCGGGGATACAACTGGGGAGAACGACCAGTACCTCGCAAGGCGGCCGCACCTGCTATGTTCAACAGAGGCCTTGTGGGGGATGGGAAGATAGAAAAGGGAGAGACAAGGAAGAGGGAAGTAGGCGGTCGTGCCAAACCACTTCGACGATGGCTGAGGTGGGATTAGAACCCTCCTCTACTTCGTTCACCTCCCGAGGCTGAGTGGACCCGGTTCCAGTTTCCAAATTTCGTGGCAAAACCGGGAATCGAACCCGGGCCTCTGGGGGTGGAAGCTAATCACACTAACCACTACATCACAACCGCGGACGTTTTTAAGAAAAGAGGATTGGATATCACGTAGAAAATTTGAGTTCGAACCCCACTATCGGCAGCCCTGAAGATGGTTTTCCGTGGTTTACCATTTTGACACCAGGCAAATTAAGGCCACGGCCACTTCCTTCCCACTCCTAGCCCTTTCCTCTCCCATCATCGCCATAACACCTATCTATGCCGGCGTGACGTAAAACAAATTGTAAAGAAAGAAAATTCGAAACCGGAACTATTGGATCATTGCAATTATTCTGGATTGCAGCATACTACCTGAGATGTTGGCCTTCTGACCGGCAGGTTCCATCCCGGCTCAGTCCGGTGGTAGTTGAAGTTGCTCAGATACGTCAGCCACGTGTCGGTAGATTTACTGGCACGTAAAAGAACTCCTGCGGGACTAAATTCCGGCACCTCGGCGTCTCCGAAGACCGTAAAAGTAGTTAGTGGGTCGTAAAGCAAATAAAATTTGTAACTCATTCACAATAAGGTATAGTAGTATTCTTTAAAGTTATGGGAGGAATGCAATTTTGTTTTAAAATGTGAAAATCGTTGATGTACCGATGATAATGGCTTGCGTTTTATGGGGGTATAATTTAATTAAATAGCTATTAATTAACTCAAGCTCAGTACTTACATTACATATTGCTTGTTGTGTATTTTAAGTTCTACTGTGGTAGTTGAATATTATCGACTGCCATGAACAATCCAGACCAGAATGATTAAAATCCTTAAAATTCGTACCAAACGCCATCGTGGGTATATTTCATGTGCCTTTTATTTTATGTCTCTTGGCTTTTCCTACAACTTTTTAGCGGTTGAAATTACACCTTTTGAACAGAAACTCATCAATTTTTCCTCCTTGAAATGTAACACCTTGACCAAATTTCTCTGGGATTATCTTTACTGTGTGTGCTGTGTGAATGTGAAAAACGAGTAGCAAAAGGGTGGGGGATAAAATGCAACCTTATCTCATTCCTTTCTGGGTCGTTGCTTCCCATTCATGTCCCTTGATCCTTTTCACTGCAGTTGGAAATTTGTAAAGATTGTATATAACACTTCTTTCTGGGTATTCGATATTCATCACTTTCAGAATCTCAAACAGATTGCAAAAGCCTTTCAGACATTTTCCTAACACGAATAGGCAAGCAAACGAGGGCTCGACGGCTTTTACAGTACCTGTGATTAGTAGCACTATGTGAGCGACACCATGGGATGAGGGAACCTATGGTTCTGGCTTGCCTGTGATCAGTACCCACTATATGAGGAACACCACAGGGTAGTACGAGTTCCTGTGGTCAGTACTCTTATGTGACCACGAAGAGGTGATACTCCCACGTGGCGCGTCCCAGGTGGTGGATAGGGGGTTCCTAACCGGCTTGCCGGCGGACTTGAGGGAAATAAAATACCTCTCGCGGACCAAACACACACCCCCTGTGGGTTAGGGAGGCAGACGAATAATACACCCACGGTATCCCCCCACGAACCTGCTACGCAGGCGTAGCAGGGAGAGAGGTGATACTCCCACGTGGCGCGTCCCAGGTGGCGGATAGGGGGGGCCTAACCGGCTTGCCGGCGGACTTGAGGGAAATAAAATACCTCTCGCGGACCAAACACACACCCCCTGTGGGTGGGGGAGGCTGACGAATAATACACCCACGGTATCCCCTGCCTGTCGTGTGAGGCGACTAAAAGGGGCGACCAAGGGATGAATGAATTAGAACCATGAAACTACTCTTGATTCGTACCATCATGCGGGGAACACCATGGGTTGCATGTACTTGCGAGTAGTATCACTAACATGGTACGAAATATGTTTGTGATTCGTTGCAGTAAAAAGCCTGGCCTGGTGGATTCCAGTACCCGTGCGTTGTACCCATGTGGGCAACACCGCGGGTCTGGGCGTAGCCTGTGAGTTGTACCACTATATGAGCGACACCGTGGGTCTGCGTTGCCTGTGATTAGTACTCACTATGTGCGGAACACCACGGGGCCCTTGGGACCGGCACCCGTGACTAGTACCCTAGGTTAGGAAACTCATCGGTTTGCGTTGGCTGTAGGTGGCGCCATTGTGTGCGAAACACCATAGGTCTGCGTTACCTGTACGAAGTACAGTACTTGTGAGTAGTACCATCTTTTGTGGAACACCGTGAGTCTTCGCTACTTCTGATTAATACCCCAACATGACACATACCATGGTTCTATTTTACTCGCGACATGTACCATTCTGTGGGGCCTTAGATGTGGATTTTGCACCCCCTTTAGACACCAAGCATCTTTGTGCTTTATAAGTGGTTCCTTGGTCGGTAATACTGTTATTTTCGTTCTCTATTGAATCCGATCCACTGGTTTTTGTTTTTGTTTGTTTGTTTTGTGTTTTGTTGGGTTCCTGTCCATCCATTCATTCTTCATGACATTTTTTATTTTTATTTTTTTCAGTGGATGCCTTTGTAATTTTTGTTCTTTCATTTCGTACCATTAGGGGCCGATGACCTTCGATGTTAGGCCCCTTAAAACAACAAGCATCATCATCATCATCACGGTATCCCCTGCCTGTCGTGAGAGGCGACTAAAAGGGGCGACCAAGGGATGATTGGATAAGAACCATGAAACTACTTGCGATTAGTACCACCACGCGGGGAACACCATTGCGCGTAGTCCCACTATGTTAGGTACCAAATAGGTTTGTGATTAGTAGCAATCAGGAGCACCGTGTGGTCAGGCTTTTACGGTACCTGTGATTAGTAGCACTATATGAGCGACACCAGGGTTCTGGGTTTCCTATGATTAGTACCCACTGTATAAGGAACACCACGGGATAGTACGAGTCCCTGTGGTTATTACACGTATGTGAAGAAAACCATAGGTTTCCGTTGCCTGTAAATGGCGCCGCTATGTGTGAAACACCATAGGTCTGCATTACCTGTGCGAATTTCATTACCTGTGAGTAGTACCATAATGTGTGGAATAACGCGAGTCTACGATACTGTTGATTAGTACCGCACCATGTCAAATACCATGGTTCTACCTTCCAAGCGATAGGTACCATTATGAGAGTGCGCTGACCTGTATTTTGGACCCCTTTAGCTTGCAAGCATCATCGATTTAGTACTGAGCTATAGAAGCAGTCCCTTGGTCAGTATTACTATTGTTTTCCGTCAGTTTCTGAGACTTAGGCATTGCGGGTCGTCTCCACTGATTGTTTTAACTTCATATCCATCCGTTCATTTTTCGTCCTCACGTTTTGAATTCTGGTCAGTGGAGGATTTTGTATTTTTATTTTGTCAAAGCATTTCGTCCCATTTCGTACCATCAGGGGCCGATGACCTCGATGTTAGGCCCCTTAAAACAACAAGCAGCAACTCTTATGTGATGAACACCATAGGTTTGCGTCACCTATAAATGGCACCGCAATGTGCGAAACACCCTAGGTCTGTAATATATGTGCGGATTTCCTTACCTGAGATTAGTACCATAATGTGTGGAATACCGCGAGTCCACGCTACTCTTGATTAGTACTGCAACATGATAAATATCATGGTTCTACTTTCCTAGCGATAAGTATCATTGTGAGGCGCCGCTGAATTGGATTTTGGACCCCTTTTGACTACAAGTATCATCGATTCAGTATTGTGGAATAGAAGCAGTCCCTTGGTCAGTAATTCTAATGTTCTGTGCCAGCTTCTGTGCATGTGAGGCACTGTGGGTCGGTTCCACTGATCGTTTTAAATTCATATCCATCCATCCATCCATTCATTCTTCGTCCTCATGTTTTGAATTGTGGTCAGTGGATGTATTTAGGCTTTTAATTTGTCGTTTTATTTCGTCCTATTTCGTACCATTAGGGGCTGATGACCTAGATGTTAGGGCCCTTTAAACAACAAGCATCATCATCAAACAACAAGCATTATCACCTATCTCCCTCTACCCCCCCCCCGCGTGGTTGGGGGACGCAGACGAAGAATACACCCACGGTATCCTGTGCCTGTCGTAAGAGGCGACTAAAAGGGGCGACCATTGGACGATGCCATTAGAACCATGAGATTACCATTGATTAGTATCATCAGGCGAGGAACACAATGTGTCGACTTTTCTTGCGATTAGTAATGTGCGGATTACCATGGGTGGATCACTATGGGTTTACAGTACCCGTGAATAATATCCTCCACCATAACTGAGGTTCCCCTCTGTCCAGGTTCAGTTGGAACACCCCAAGGAGGAAAAAAAAGAGACTGTCCTCACTAGGGTGTTTCAGTATCTGGTTGTGGAAGAACACAATGTGTCTAGGCATTGCCTGTTATTAGTATCACCATGTGAGGAACACCATGGGTTTGCGTTGCCTATGAGTGGCACCGTTATCTGAGAAACACCATGCGCCTGCGTTACCTGCGAGTAGTGCCACAATGTGAGGGATACCGTGAGTCTACGTTACTTGTGACTTGTACCACTACATGAGAATACCATAGTTTTACTTTACTAGCGATAAGTACCTTTATGAGGGTCAGTTGACCTGGATTTTGGACACTTTTAGACAACAAGCAACATCAATTCAGGCTTTGGAAGCAGCCCCTTGTTTAGTGTATACCACTGAAGTTAGTTTCTGGGAAGGTGGGGCATTGCGGGTCCGATCCACTGATTGTCCTAAGTTAATAATTATTGTTAATCGTCGTCTTTTTGAATTCTAGGCAGTAGATTGATTTTGGAATTATTTTTAATATTGCGAGTTGTATCCGCTGACTATTTTACATTCGTATTTATACATTCATTCTTCATGATCAAGTTTCTAATTATGGCCAGAGGATGAATTTTGGAATTTTAAATCGTCATAAGATTTCATCACATTTCGTACCATTAGGGGTCGACGACCTAGATGTTAGGCTCCTTTAAACAACAATCATCATTATCTTAATCATCATCAGAGCTCCTCTGGCTCGAGGATGGATTTTTATGTTTGTCCTAGTACTAACGTCTTCATATTCACACATCCCTTCATATTACCCACCCACCCACCCACCCACCCACCCACCCACACAGAGGAACGCAGTTGTAAATATAACTTTCTAGATAGGATTCATGTAAGGAAGGGCACACATATGGCCGTAATTTTGAGACAAATCCACACAGTAATATCCTATACCCAATTAGTGAAAATAATAATAATAATAATAATAATAATAATAATAATAATAATAATAATGTAAGTTTGTAATGTTTGTGCAGTCCTCACACCGAACGCTGGTTGGTTCCTCAACATCACCACCAGCTGTGGTAGATGCCTAGACGTCACTGAATAGGCATGCTAGGGAAATGGGAAGTGAGGTAGTTTCCCCCTCATTTTCCTCAATGAGCCAGAAGTTGCTATTATACATGTCTGCCAAGCCTACTGAAATGCACGCACCAACTGACCTCATGAGTTATATCTTAACACTGTTCATTACAGGGACTGCCTGTATAAAGAAGTGCATTTACTAACATCGATAATACTTCATTCACTTTGATATTGTCCGACTCGTTGGCTGAATGGTCAGCGTACTGGCCTTCGGTTCAGAGGGTCCCGGGTTCGATTCCCGGCCGGGTCGGGGATTTTAACCTTCATTGGTTCATTCCAATGGCCTGGGGGCTGGGTGTTTGTGCTGTCCCCAACATTCCTGCAACTCACACACCACACATAACACTATCCTCCACCACAATAACACGCAGTTACCTACACATGGCAGATGCCGCCCACCCTCATCGGAGGGTCTGCCTTACAAGGGCTGCACTCGGCTAGAAATAGCCACACGAAATTATAATTATACTTTGATATTCTCAAAGCCAAGGCTGAAACTGAGACAGGTCAATGAAAGTAACAAATGTGCCATATTCCATACCAGAAGACATAGTGGAATGTAAACATTAAGTCTCAATTTCAAAGGTAGATTTATAACTTTATTTTTTCAATTTGCTTTACGTCCCACAGAGAGAGATAGGTCTTATGGCCACGATGACCTAGTAAAGTGCTAGGAGTGGGAAGGGAGCGACCGTGGCCTTAATTAAGCTACACCGAGCTCGATAGCTGTAGTCGCTTAAGTGTGGCCAGTATCCAGTATTCGGGAGATAGTAGGTTCGAACCCCACTGTCGGCAACCCTGAAAATGGTTTTCCGTGGTTTCCCATTTTCACACCAGGCAAATGCTGGGGCTGTACCTTAAAGCCACGGCCGCTTCCTTCCCACTCCTAGCCCTTTCCTGTCCAATCGTCGCCGTAAGACCTATCTGTGTCGGTGCGACGTAAAACAACTGGCAAAAAAAAAAAATTAAGCTACAGTCCCAGCATTTGTCATATGTGAGAATGAAAAACTATCTGCAGGGTTGCCGACAGTGAGATTCGAACCCACTGTCTCCCGAATGAAAGGATATTATTATTATTATTATTATTATTATTATTATTATTATTATTATTATTATTAAAAATTAATGTGCTCATTTATCATTGTTATTACATTATATGTAGATTTTCCGTGCTATTTTATGCGACTGCCGGGATGGTATTTACCGTGCTCACTGCGTCGGATTATGAATCCTATACCCAATTAGTGAAAATATTTTTTAACACTACAATATACAAGGCAACGTCAGAAACAAGTAAACCCTCGTGCTTTGAAAATACTGCTCGTACGTAGTCTACAGCTTGTTTTCCCGTGAATAGTACATTCAATCAGACCGGTGTAATGCGCACGAATGGGGCTTGTTTTGTTATCGGGCTGGCGAAGTGAGTCGTCTTGTTTTTGTGGTGGCTGCCAACTCTACCTGTTCCAATCTTATGCTCCAGGCTGCTTGGGCATCGATCCCTTCCCTTTCATTAAGAAAGGAGACAGCCTGGCTGCTATTGACTGTATCCTCTCTTTCCCATTCAGCTCCCCTTGGATCAGTTGAAAGGTAACCTAAGATGTTGACTTTGAACGTTCACTGCCGAGTCCGAAGACAGAAACAAACGAAACCTCAAGCCAGCCCGTAGAAGCGGATAGAAATCCAGCACCGCAAAATACAAGAAATATTTGGAACTGTAACGCAAGGCAAAACATCTGACAAATGTATTGCATTAGGCAGTGTGAATAAAGCTCAAAATATGTCTGCACCAATCACCGAGGGAAATGACAGCTGCATTAGTGCATTCAGAATATTTTACGAATAAAACACTCTTTAACTAATTTAATCAAGGATGACCCATTTGGTACACACACCAACAATTATACCCGACAATGAATGAAAACACTTTAATCATCACTGTCTCTTGTTCTCACACAGCGGGTCTTCAGCTGGTAGTCTTTCCCCGGAACGGCGAATCTCCGTCAACTACATTGACAGGTTCCAACTTCCACTTCGCTTCACACGCACCACAGTCACTTTACACAGCAGTTCCATGTAGTGAGATTCGAACACACGTTTGTTAGCTTTAACCACGACGAAAGCTGTATACTTAGCTCGATTCCAGACAAGACCAATAACTCGCATAATCAACTTCACGCAACCACTACACACATATACTGAACTCTTAGCTCAGACTCCTTACTCTGGCTGCTCCACGCACAACACAATACAACAACCACGAACCTACTACGCTGGCGTAACAGGGGGGAGAGGTGATACTCCCACGTGGCGCGTCCCAGGTGGCGGATAGTGGGGTCCTAACCGGCTTGCCGGCGGACTTGAGGGAAATAAAATACCTCTCGCGGACCAACACACACAACCCCCTGTGGGTGGGGGACGCCGACGAAGAATTCACCCACGGTATCCCCTGCCTGTCGTAAGAGGCGACTGAAAGGGGCGACCAAAGGCTGATTGTATTAGAACTATGAAACTACTTTTGATTAGTACCACCACGCGGAGGACATCATGGGTCGCTTTTACTTGCGCATAGTACCACTATATTAGGTACCACATAGGTTTGTGATTAGTAGCACATAGGAGCACCGTGCGGTCGGCTTTTGCAGTAACTGTGATTAGTACCACCATATGAGCAGGACCATGGGATGATAGCTACCATGGTTCTGCCTTGCCTGTGATTAGTACCCACTATACGAGGAACACCACGGGATAGTGGAAGGTCCCTGTGGTTAGTACGCTTATGTGATGAACACCATAGGGTTGCGTTGCCTGTAAATGGCGCCGCAAAGTGAGAAAAACATAGATCTGTATTATATGTCGAATTTCATAACCTCTGAGTAGTACAATAATGTGTGGAATACCGCAAGTCTTTGCTACTTTTGATTAGTACCGCAACATGACAAATACCATGGTTCTACTTTCCTAGCAATCAGTACCGTTATGAGGGACGGATAACTTGGATTTTAGACCCCCTTTAGACTGCAAGCATCATCGTTTCAGTGTTATGCTATAGCAGCAGTCGCTTGGTCTGTAATCCTATTCTTTTACGTCAGTTTGTGTGAATGTAAAGCATTGTGGGTCGCATCCACTGATTGTTTTAATTCATGTCCATCCATTCATTCTTCGTTCTCACGCTTTTGAATTCTGGTCAGTGGAGAATTTTAGACTTTTAATTTGTCATTCCATTTCGTCTTATTTCGTACCATTAGGGGCCGATGACCTCGATGTTGGGCCCCTTTAAACAACAAGCATCATCATCATCATCATCATCACGACAACAAAATACTACTGCAGTTCGAGGCGAGCCTGCTTTTATACACCCGATAATATGGTTCTAGTATCTTCAGGATGCGGCCAGAATACGACTGTTATAGTTTCACCTTAGAGAAAATTAACGGAGAACCCTGACGAAAGAGATCATAGAAGCAGAGGCTGTCACAAGCACTGCCGGCCGGCCGAAAGCCTCCCAGCCTGTCACTCACCTCTTCCAGGAAGTACCGAAGGAGACTTCCGAGAGCTGACGATCGCATTACCACGTAACGACAACGTGGTTTCGTCTTTTTCGGGAAGGAAGCGACCGTGTCCTTAAAAGGTACAGCCTTAGCATTTGTCTATTGTGAAAATAGAGACACAACGGAAAACCATCTTCAGAGCTGGCGACAGTGGGGCTGGGATCCATTATTTCCGAAATGCAAGCTCACAGCTGCGCGACACTAACCTCACGGCCATCTCGCTTGGTGGTGGGTTCGAATCACACTTTCAACAATACTGAAGAATACTTCCATGGTTTCAAATTTTACACCACGAACCTACTACGCTGGCGTAGCAGGGGTACAGCTGATACTCCTACGTGGCGCGTCCCAGGTGGCGGATAGGGGGGACCTAACCGGCTTGCCGGCGGACTTGAGGGAAATAAAATACCTCTCGCGGACCAAACACACAACCCCCTGTGGGTGGGGGACGCCGACGAAGAATTCACCCACGGTATCCCCTGCCTGTCGTAAGAGGCGACTAAACGGGGTGACCAAGGGATGATTGTCTTGGAACCATGAAACTACTTGTGATTAGTACCACCACGCGGAGAACATCATGGGTCGCTTTTACTTGCGCGTAGTACCACCGCGTAGAACCACGTAGTGCCTTAATTAAGGCAGAGAACCAGAATTTTCCAGTTGTGAAAATGGAAACCCACGAAAAACCATCCTCAAGGCAGCGGGTGATGTGATTCGAACCCTCTGTATCCTCAATGTAAGCTAACAGATACGGACCCATATCGCACAGCCAACTCGCTCATTACAAAGCAAAGTTCCAAGGCATTTAAACTTACTCACTCCTTCTATTGATGAGCCATTTAAAGTTAGATCACAAGCATAATTAACACTTTTAGTAATATAACTTCAATCAAATGTTCCATAAATAAAGACACCACTAAGTGAGTTCACTTGGCTCAGAGCCAAAGTAGTTGAAGTATTGGCAGCTAGTTCGACTCTATCCTTTGGCATGGATGATGCGTGATTACAAAATTATTTTAATTAATGTGTGTAGTTTACTGCATTGTTAAGTCAGGCATCAAACGTCTGACAGAATTTAACGAGTTTATCCGTTAGGAAGATACTAAGTTTAGAATTGAATCTTTGGCCTTTAGAGATGTACCCACAATCGTACAAAAATCGGCCGTCGCAGAAAATGAATTTCATTGAAACACAGTTCTTTTCTTCTTTTTTAAATTTTCTTTACTTTGCACCGACACAGATAGGTTTTATAGACGGGCGCATACCGTTGAGAACTGACCTGACCCCAATGTCTGCAGCCCTGAGGGTCGTTTTCCGTGGTTTGCCGTATTCACACCGGGCAAATTACCTTAATTGAGGCGTAGGTCGCCTCCTCCCTATCCAGCCGTCGCCCTAAGACCTATATTATTTATCGTATGGCATAAAATGTACATATATATAATTGAAAATATTCCAAAAACATGAAAATCTTCCATCCACTCTAGGCCTTGTCATCCGTTTTATGAGGGACAATGGGCTGTTTTTTCATATATAAACCTAGTATTTCCTATTAGTCTTTATATTAGTATTTATTTTGTTTTATTCTATTGACTCTCTTTTAGTGTCTGTTTCCTTTTTTTTTTTTTTTTGCTATTTGCTTTACGTCGCACCGACACATATGTCTTATGGCGACGATGGGATAGGAAAGGCCTAGGAATGGGAAGGAAGCGGCCGTGGCCTTAATTAAGGTACAGCCGAAGCATTTGCCTGGTGTTAAAATGGGAAACCACGGAAAACCATCTTCAGGGCTGCCTACAGTGGGGTTCGAACCCACTATCTCCCGATTACTGGATACTGGTAACACTTAAGCGACTGCAGCTATCGAGCTCGGTAGTGTCTGTTTCTACATTTTAATGAGTTTTTAATATTAATTTGAATAATATATACAACTGCATTCCAAGGCAATAAAATTAAGCATTGCGAATTAAATCCACAGATTATTTTAAACTCACAATCATTTTTCATCATATGCTTTAAATTCTGGTCAGTGAATCCATTTTTAAGATTTTAATGATCATACCATTTCGTCTAACCTCGTGCCATTAGGGGCCGATGACCTGGATGTTAGGACCATTTAAACAACAAGCATCATCTTCATCATCATCCACTCTAATACTGCCTCTGACGGACTCAAGGAATCAGCCTAGCTACCCGAGCAGGATGGGTTGCCGTGAGCACCACACTGACGTTATGCAGTTCCCCTTGTAGAGTGAGCCCGTACGTCTTCTATGGCCTGTCCGTATTCTGTTATGTGTGACCCACTGCCTGCGCCATAGATGATTCTGCACCAGAAAATATGTTTTGAAGGTACCAGTCTGTTGAAGATTCCCAGAGGTATTTCCATACTTTCAGAGCGTTGAAGTTGTTGCGAGCCATGACACACAAAGTTGGATGGCGTGACTTCAAACTTTGAAGACTGAGCGCATGGATGTCTTCTTGTACCGCTGCTTGCTTGATGATGATGATCCTTGTTGTTTTAAGGCAGGGCCTCTCAGGGTGCATGCGCTTGGTGCAAGCACTGTGCACGGTGCAAAAGACGACTTCGCTTGGTTGACCAGAGTGCAGACCCCCACTCCTCGATTTGGAGCAATAGCGCAGTCTCTCTCTTTCCCCACGCCTGTCTCGCTCGCTCCCCCTGTTTCCCTCTTCCTCACTTGCTGCGTAGCGCTCCAAATCCGAGCCGAGCTTAGCCGAGTAGCCCAGAGACGAAGCGTTGGTACGAGCCGTGCCGAGCGGGAGCAATGCACAGTGCACGGAGCTCTTCCGCCTCGATTTGCACGCGTGAGATTTTGGGCGTTTGAGAGGCCCTGTTTTAAGGGGCCTAACATCGAAGGTCATCGGCCCTCTTCTTGTACCGGTAGTTTTTGTATTTTTTTACGATACTTTCTTAAGAGGGCATTCGATCCGCGTAGATCAGGCGGCATTATTCCCGAAAGCAGTGGGAGCCAATAGACTGGCATTGATATGATTGTGCCCGAAATAAGGACACCTATCAGTGTCGGTTCGACGTAAGGCAAATTATAAAAGAAGAAGAAGAAAGACGTGATAGAAACAGATTAAATGGAACGTAAATAACAACTGTACTGTAAATGCATTGTATTGCAAATAAATTCTTAATATGATTCCATGAAGTTACGTAAAACAATTAGTAACTATTAGCTTCACTAAATTACCATTATTAATTATGTCAACGTCCGCCTTGTCAATCCAATTCAAAATCTTGTACAGTATATGCATATACTAAACCATCACATACATAAATATATCTTACATGTTTTGACAATTTAAATTCTCTTCTTCAGCTTACAGATTAAAATCACGTGCATGTAAAAGACCTTACTTAAACGTTTTACGTCCTAACAAAATACTGGATATAAACAACTAAACAATAACAACATTGGAAGTTCCAACATGAATATCATTCATGTTATGTCCAATGTCCTATAAAATATTTGTATATGGTACTAAAATTGAACTGGTTGACATGTTTTCAAATTTTAAATGTATTTTCCATCACGTGAGTTTAATCTGTAATCTGATGAAGAGAAGTTTAATTCTCGAAACATGTACTTATATATGTATTTGATGGTTTAGTATACACTGAAGAAAATGGAAACTGCAACACACAGAAGGAGTGGTGCTACATTGCTGCAATTGAACATGCAGGACGAGTGTTCGGTTCTGATTCGATGAATACTCTTTCAGGTCCCTCTGACCGCAAGTTTGGACAACAATCAATACAGGATGTGCCCACCACGAGCTCCAATACATTGATGAATTTGTCGAGGCATGGAGTCAATAAGGCCCCGGATCGCTTCCTGAGGAATTGTGGCCCATGCTTGCTGCACTGTACGGGCCAGTTGTTCCAGAGTTGTGGGTGGCTGAGGACGGTTGGCCAGTTGTCGACCCATCATGTCCCACACATGCTCAATAGGACTGAGGTCCGGGGATCTGGCGGGCCATTGTAAGATTGTGATGTCGTGGAGAGCCTCTCTGGAGATGCGTGCAGTGTGAACCCGGGCATTGTCCTGCTGAAACATCCCATTAGCAATACTTGCCATAATAAGGGACAACCACTGGATTGAGTACCCTATCCACGTACTGTCGAGCAGTCATAGTGCCCTAAACAAGCACTAATTTTGATTTCACATTAAAGCCAATAGCTCCCCAGGCCAAAATGCTTGGTGTTGGTTGACCCTGTGTGCCTCTCGACAATAACATCTGGGCGGCCCCTCTCCCCGGTACGTCGGCGCACACGATTCCGGCGATCACTGCGGGCAAGACAGAAGCGCGATTCATCACTAAAGACGACCCTATGCCATTCGTCGACCCATGTTGATCTTTCTCGACACTAGGCCAGCCTTACACGTCGCTGTTGTGGGGTCAATGGAACACCTCTGCAGGGACACGCGCTCATAAGCCAGCTGCACGCAGGCGATTACCAACTGTTTGTTGTGTAACGTGGGGTGCCACAGCTGCTCGAATTTGCGCTGCTGTTGCATGGGGTTTCATCCGGGCCATCCGAATGATGCGGCGATCATCTCTCACAGTTATCTGTCGCGCTGGGCCTGTGCCAGGTCTGCAAGTGTGGGTATCTTCATTTGACCACTGCTACAATACACGTTGTACCGTAGATGCCTGTCTGCCAACACGTCCAGCGGCAGTTCTTAGCGATAATCCAGCCTCACACAGACCAATTATCCGAGCCCTCTCAAACGGTGACGGTTGTTGATAGCGTGCTCTTCTCTGTCGTCGAGGCATGTTTGATGGGGAACACTTCACTGCACAGACTGCAAGTCAACTTCGCTACACCAGATTCCGTATACTGGAGTTGATTCCACCGCGACCAATCACGTGGCGAGACCTGTAGCAACAATCCAGTGGGTGTGAAACTTTGATCGTTTACGTACCTGCATGGCATCGTTCCATGCCTTCATGGTGTTGCAATTTCCATATTCTTAAGTGTATATACTAGGTTTTGAATTGTATTGACAAAGGGGACCCTCACGTAATTAATAGTACTTAAAAAATAGTCAGCAGCATCTTTTGATAGTATTCCTAATTAAATTTGTTACAAGCCCTTACAAATTAGTTAGATTCATTTTTTGTAAACAAGGGTAACCTTGCACAATAAAAATCTAACCAGTACGACTGCTCCAGAACAAGAATGGCAGAAAGTGATTCCTATCACTTTTTTCTCACTTCCAGATGTTGTACTTAATCCAAAAGTGTATTTTTAAAGAAAAATCAACAAAGACATTTTCCGATGGAAAAGGGATATAATGATCTAGTTAGAAACAAGATTGATTACAATAAAATCAACTTTAATTTTCTTCTCATAGATTGTGATTGAATTCACATTTCCAGTGAATCTCCTAACCACTAGACAATACAGAATCTAATGTACCTTTCACCAAGCTAGTTTATATACTGTAAGAGAAATAATAGCCTGTAAGACAGAACCGATATTCCACTATCACAAACTGGAAACAGCCGGTTGGCGATTCTGTCTGTGAATCCAATACGGAGTATCTACTGGAGAGGAATAAAGTGCATGATAAAATGCACGTTTAATAATGTATGGTATATGCTGGTGAAAAATGTGCTGATATCTGCAAGATAAAAGTTCAACTAAAAATACATTTATTTCACCATATGCTGCAGCACTCTCTGTAACAGTTTTAGTCTCTCTAAAACCTTCAATGCTGCTCATACAGTGGTAGGTTAATAAAGTATAAATGATTCCCGTCACCCGCAGATCAGGTGGAATACATATGTTTTATATCTCTGTGCCTCAGTGGTATAAAATATTGTATTGCCCCTTAAACACATGCTTTGCTGTAAATATTTTACTTAGATTATTGTGGTTATAGGGAGTTTTGTCCGAATCCTTGTGTGAATGGTCAGCCACGTGTCTGATTAATATCACCGACTCGGAATCTGTTCGTTTTAAAACACATAGTGTGGTCGGAAATAACGTTAACCAGGTGTGTGCGCGTTAGAAGGTTGGCCATCCTGATAAATAATTTGAAATAAATAATTACATATCTTGCATCATTGTCATTTCACCAGCTGCTCAAATGGCAAAACGCCCTTGTTAGACTGTGGACCAGGATACTCAAGAACAGTTACCTCCCAATGCATCAGGATACAGATGAAATTGCCGTATTGAGGCTGAAACCACGGAGACCTGTCTGGAAGACGGCAAAGGAACTAGTTAATTCACATTTTAAACCTGATGAAACATGGAAACATGGATGGCCTCATCACACCCTCTCGGCATGGTCTACATCAGGAATCCAACTACAAAGTTGCCTGGGTCCAACTTTCCTAAATCCATCTGGACCCCACATAAGAGGATACGCTGTGAAGTCCGACGAAGTGCTTCTGCTCTGCATTAGCGTGGCTGAAAAGACTTGTGAATGTGATTCTGAAGTGCAAACCATCGTGCAAGGTCTGAAGACCTGCCCTCTGCGAGGTTTTTCTGGTTCCATCGAGGACAAACATAGTGTGACTCCTGAGGCACTCTCTTAGTTGGAGGAGTTGAACATTCGTGTATAAGAGACTGCTGATGATGATGATTGTTGCTTAAAGGGCCTAACGTCTAGGTCATCGACCCTTGATGGTACGGTATGAGACGAAATGAACTGACAATTTAAAAGTCCAAAATCGTCCACTGACGAGAATTTAAAACGTGATGACGAAGAATGAGTGGATGGATATGATTTTAAAACAATCAGTGGATCCGACCCGCAATGCCCCACATTCCCAGAAACTAGCGTTAAACAATAGTAGGCTATTACTGACGAAGGTGTTGCGTGTGTCCTCCGCACCTGAAGCTCCGCGCCTGCAAGCTCCGCAGCCCGCCGTATCACCGTTGTTTCCAGAGCCTACGAGGTGACTGCAGTGCGCCTGGCATGCGCGTCTGTGACGTCAGCCAGCGCTATATAAGGAGCAACGTTCCACGCCTCTCCAGGACTACCCCAGTGTCCAACGACCAGACCACACCGCAAGTCAGGCACGGAGGCATCCTCTTTAAAATGTGTTTGAACAGGTGGACTGATTTCTGGCCATGAGGTCTCACCTCTGGGTATTGCCTCACTTTTCCTGATCCCCGTAGCCACGTCGAGCACCAAGTCAAGCATTCTGCTACTCCCTCAAGTCCTCCCAGTGCTCCGACGTCAATCTTAGCATTCTGCTAATTAAGAATATCAATGCAAGTTCCTTGCAAGTCTAAGCCTAATACTAGCTTCCTGTTAATACGAGCTCTCGCTACGAGTTACACTTGTTATTACTCAGCAGATAGTTTTCGACTATCCAAGGACATTCTCATTGGAACAGACTATCTCATCAAGATAGGATTGAATGTGTATATAGGACTCTCACTCTGTATAAATGTATATACGCCACAGACCTTCAGTCTACCTTTCAATATCAGCATTAACTGCGTGCAATTAGTCACGCTTCAAGAAAAGTTTAGTTATATTTCTTGTAAATACTATATAAAACTATTGAAGCAATAAATTTTATGTTGTGTTACTGTATCCTAAGTTCCTTGTATACAACAGAAGGGACTGCTTCTAAAGCACAATACTGAATCGATGATGCTTTCAGTCTAAAGGGGTCCGAAATCCAGGTCATCGGCCCCTCATAATGGTACTTATCGCTAGGAAAGTACAACCATCTTATTTGCCATACTGCGCTACTAATCAAAAGTAGCGTAGATTCGCGGTATTCCACACATTAGGGTACTACTCAGAGGTAATGTAATGCGCACATGTAACACAGATCTACAGTGTTTCTCACATATGTGTACTGATCATAGGGACTCGTAAGTGGCCCCGCAATGTGAGAAACACCATAGGTCAGCGTTACATGTACGTATTACATTACATTAATGTGTGAATTCCCCGGTCTTATGGCGACGATGGGACAGGAAAAGGAAGCGTCTGTGGCCTTAATTAAGGTACAGCCCCAGCATTTGCCTGGTGTGAAAATGGGAAACCACGGAAAACCATCTTCAGGGCTGCCGACAGTGGGGTTCGAACCCACTATCTTCCGAATATTGGATACTGGCCGCACTTTGTCGACTGCAGCTATCGAGCTCGGTGACGTAGATCTTTAAGTACCTAGTGTCTGTGGAACTTTGTCTGCTAACCTCTGCAGATGTGGTATCTGAACCGTATCTGTACCCTTGGAGGAGTTGACGATAAAAGCCTCCATTATATGTTCCTCTACATTAAGTAGAATAGAGTGTTAGCTCTATGCCCAACCGTCTTTGTTGCTAAGAATTAACTCTGTTCTCATTCTTGATGTAGACCGACTGAAACTCTTTGACCATGGCCGCTCCTAACGCGGAAATCTCGCTCCTAAATTTGTCGATTTCCTGGCGGGGAATCGAAATGATGTCATTCGAGGTGAATAGAGCACACCTTTACCGTTTCTGCTATTCAAACCTCAACGCATATTTTGTTCAAGAGGTGATTGGCATTAACATGATGATGAAACGTTATGGAATATTTCAATAAAAACAGAGTAAATTCTTCTCTAGTAATCTATTATGACGACAATAAATGTTGATTAATGGGGATTCCATGACGCCATGTCGCAGTTCAACTGATAACATATATTTATGATAAAAGGTGTGGATCTCCCTGGAAATCCTCAATTGTTTCTCATACAATACACATGGATAAACGTTGCTGAATACATGTCATACTAGCAATGCACTGTAAATGCTATTCATTTTCAGAATAGCCGCTTCAATAACAGGCATTCCGTCACCCATTCTAATTTACCTCCCTTTACAATAGATGTCATTTATTTGAATAGTCGCTAAAACCTCACGTGCTACGAAGAATTCATAATTGTTTCGATAATACATAGGAATGCGTCTTCTTGTGAGGGGTTTATCTCGTTAATCCCTTTTTGTTGTACTGTATATATATGCACAAAATTTCCTTTGTTCATTACTGTTGTAGACTATGAATGTATCAATTTGTTCTAGTATGCAGGACTCTTGTTATTATCCCTGTACTTTCAGTCGAATTGGAATAATATATGTTTGTCTACTTGTTCCCTAATTCATTACATTTTTTAAAATTTCTTTTACCGGGCTGAGCTGCTCAGACGGTTGAGGTGCTGGCCTTCTGATTTTAACTTGGAAGGTTCGATTCTGGCACAGTATGGCGTTATTTGAAGATGCTCAAATACGTCAGCCTTGTGTCGGTAGATTTATTGCCACGTAAAGTAACTCCCGCGAGACTAAATTGCGGCACTTCGGCGTCTCCAAAAACCGTAAAGAAGTAGTTAGTGGGACGTAAAATGAACATTATTATTGTTACCGCGTTTTAGTGGTAGGTAGAGGTGAAAGAAGGTGCGGGCGTGAACGGGTCTCAAACTACGGAATCAAAGTTAATGTAAAATTTAACAAGGTTATATTTTCTTTTCAAAATAAAGAAATAACAAGTATGGCAGGTACAAAGTAGCAAGTCAAAAGGGTAGTTACAATATTTACAGGATTTGGGCTTCGCGCCCTGACTTCACAATGCTTGGGCAATAAGCTCAGTTTTACCCCAAACACAAGTTTCAACAGAGGGGCAGAAAACCCCATTCATGCCAAGGAGCCCTTGCTCCAAATTACACTGAAAAGCCTCCACGAGGCGTACAACACTCAATTTTCAAAAAATAGCCACTCGCTCTCAAATTTAAGCCTCTCCCAGGCCACACCAAACTCCACCTTCAAGCTGTCCTCAACGGACATAAACACAGGGGTAAAATACCCAATCTACTGAGGCCTATTAAGTGAGAAAAGGTTAATTATATGGCCTCTAAAATACCAACTAGAAAGGAGGCTCTCCGCACTCCTAATACACTTTATTTAAAACCTACTTGGCACTAGGCCGTTAATGCAAGGGCTAATCCCATACTACAGAGGTGACTTCAGAAAAGAACAATTTACATTACATTAACGAAGAATAGGTTGAGAAAAATAAGTTCACCTCAAAACAATATGATTGGGAGCTCGAGAGGGTTAAGCACTCTCTATCCCGATATGCAGTTTAAAAGATGAAATAGATACAAGTTTCTTTACATTTTAAGGAAGGTTACATAATGGAAAAAGCTTCGGACCCGCCCCGAGAGTTAAACTGCTGAGCTAGCAAAGAAAGAAGTTATTAATCGGCCATTACCTGGTTGTTGACCGCCGCCGAAGAAAGAGGCGCTTCCCGCCCCCTGCTATGTACTTTACACACAGAAAGATGGAACAGAAGTGGCGCAGAGACCCTAAAATCAGCAGTTTATATACTCTCGCGGAAGGTTCTAGGCGTTAGGGGAATGAGAACACCCGCCCACAATCACTTTATTGGAGAATAAAGAGAAACCCCTACACAAGATGATGAAGAAGAAACACATTATTGGTGGAAAATTAATTTCAGAAATTCGGGATTGGCTAGATTTAAAACAAGGGGAAAGAAAGGGGTAATATTGCCAACTTAACCAATGATTGAAAGAAATTTAACAAAGAACAAACTTTTGAAATAAAATTTTCTCCAAGGAACAGTTCTTTTTCTTCGCACTAGGGTGCACTATTGTAGTTCTTCAGTAGTGTCCTCTAGAAGAGAAAGTTCACACTTCTTACTTCAAGCAAAACAAAAACACATCAAAAATGACACAGTTCTAAAACTCCAAAATTTACAGGTAGTGACATCTTCTGAGAAGGTAGAAAATTAATACCGTCAATAAAGTTCAGACTTCCTCCAGCAGAGGAGTTTCAACTGGCGCACCTTTTGAATTAGCGGCGTGGAGGTGTACCGCCCGGTACAGACCTCCCCCCCCCCCAAATGTTCCTCCAGGGGTGACACATGAAATTTGTTTGAAAACTAGGTCCAAGTTTTGATGTAGATGTGGAGATTAATTGCAGAAGTATTTTTAAGATTTTCTTAATATGGTTTGATTCAGTTTCAAAATTTTTGTTGGTGCAGGTGAAGTAAAGTCTTTATGCTTGTAGAAGTTGAATTCAGAAGATAAACTTTAGTTTTTAAAGTTGAGAAAAAAAATTTCTAAGTCCACCAGGTATTGCAGAAAAATCCAAGAGAAGGTAGTAATGTCGAACTGGAATGTCCATATAGTTGATGTAGACTAAGTTGAATGGCCAGATCGGCCGTTACCGCTTGCGTCCAGGAGAGGCCGCTCGGACCCCTCAAGTACCCTGAGATACCGCTCGCCCGCACCATGAAGGGAGCAGTGGTGTTGAAACACGCCGCGCCCGCGGTGAACATATACAGGCTCCGGGCAAGTAGTAGGTCGTGCGCCGCACATCAGCCTTCGCCGGGAGGAGAGCTCCGGCTCGCCGTGCACATGTCGTCCTCGCTGGGGTCGAGGGGGCCCTTCCTCTAGCCCAGTCGCGGCACGGCGCCGCGCGGCTGCGGGGGCACTGAAACATTTAAGCTAGGCGGCAGAATTGTTGGACTATCATAATTTTTTGAGGGCGCAGGCTTGTTGGAGAGGTTGAGGGGCCAGCGGCGTGCAGAAATCCATGGCATTTAACATAAGCAAGCCACAGTGTGTATAGCAGGAGACGGGAGCGTGGTAATGGCTATGGTAAGGACAAAATGGCAGTTTAACGGATCGGGGAAGGTTTTACAAAAAGCTTACATATAAAACAAAATATTATAGGAGGAGCAGAATGCCTTAAGAGTGGAAACTCAAAAAAATATAACCTTCATATTCCTATCAAATTATATGAAGCAAGTTGACACAAAATTTACACCGGTTTCACCTGGGACAGGTCAACCCTAAATATCCTCTCGGTGGCTGGATTACTTAATAATAATGTGACCGGCGTAAGGAAATCGAGAATGATACAAGGCCCATGAAATCTGGGGGCAAGCTTGCCCGCGGGAACAAAGTTCTTGACCATAACTTGGTCACCTACCTTCAAAGGGGTGGGTCTCCGTCCACGATCATACCTTTCCCTAACCTTTTCATGAGAAACTTTAAGATTGGCTTTAGCCTTCTTCCAAAGATCTTTGATGTTGTCCGGATCTATTGTCTCGGGTAGAATGTCACTCAGAGACCAGAGGTTAGAGAGCGGCGTGTTGGGAACAAACTTGAACATCAAAGAGGCTGGAGTAAATTTATGTGATTCATGAACCGCCGAATTCAAAGCAAAAGCTAACCAATGCAGGGACGTGTCCCACCTGGAATGATCTTCATGATGATAGGCAATAAGTGCGGACCTGAGATTACGGTTAACTCGTTCAGCCAGAGATGGTTGAGGGTAATAAGCAGAAGTAGTTACATGAGAGATGGACAAGTCAAAACAGAATTTACGAAATAAATTAGATGTAAAAGCCTTAGCATTATCAGATACAATATATTGGCACGGACCAAAAGAAGCAAAAATAGAATTTAAGCAAGTAATGGTAGACTGAGCGGTATCCAGCTTAGTCGGAAATAACCAAGAAAATCTAGTAAAGCCATCTACGCATACAAAGATGAACTTGTTAGCATTTCCCTTTGACTGGGGGAAGGGTCCTACATAATCAATATACAGGCGTTCCATCGGGCGCGACGCTTGATGCGAAGACAAAAGGCCTACCTTGGTGGACATGGTGGGTTTACTGAGCGAACAAGCTTTACAAGCTTTTACAAGTTCACGGATTTCACCGTCCATACCTTTCCAGATGAACATTTCACGAATCTTCTCACGAGTTTTAAATATTCCCAGATGCCCCCCCAATGGGATCTCATGATAGTATTTGAAGATCATAGGCACAAGAACAGCTGGAACGACAACCTTCATCATCTTGTCATGCCTCGAAGGGCAACATAAAACACCATTCCTCAGAACATAAGGGACGACATGTTCCCCAGAAGAAAGGGTTTCCATTATCGGAGCCAGCGTCGGACCTTCACGTTGGTATTTCTCAATATCCCTAAAAAGCATGGGAGCATCTGTTAAGATGGCATTAACACCAGATAGTATGGACTCGGGAGGTGACGAACTGTCGACCGGTTCATGGGTCTCGACGTCGTTAGAAAACATACGACTGAGTCCATCAGCAACAACATTTTCGGTACCTCTGATATGCCTGACATCGAATTGAAAGGCAGAAATACGGATGGCCCAACGGGCTATACGACCAGTACGACGCGGCCTACCTAAGACCCAGCTTAAGGCTTGATTATCTGTCTCCAGGTCGAATTTGACGTGTTCCAGATAGAGACGGAACTTTTCTAAGGCGAATAAAACTGCCAAACCTTCGAGCTCATAGATGGAATACTTGGCTTCTTGAGCCGACAAGGTCCTAGATGCATAGGCGATGGGTCGCCTCCCTAGTTCAGTCTCTTGAAGAAGGACTGCAGCTACTGCTGACGACGACGCGTCATTTTGGACGATGAATTTCTTCGAGAAATCAGGCATAGCAAGTACAGGGGCATTACAGAGAGCTAATTTAAGATCTTCAAAAGCGGCTTGTTGAGAAGGTCCCCACTCGAATTTGATGCCTTTCCTACGAAGAAGGTTCAAGGGCGCCGCTCTATTAGCAAAGTTAGGAATGAACTTTCTGAAGAAATTCACCATACCAATAAACCTGGCGATACCTTTAATGTCCTTGGGAGGTTTAAAATCACGGATGGCCTGTGTTCTCGAATGATCGACTGCAACACCATCAGGTGACACAATATGCCCTAGGAATGACATAGAGGGCTTAGCAAAGGCAATCTTTGACAACTTGACAGTTAACCCAGCCTTACGAAGGCGATTGAGAACTTCTCGCAGATGATCTAGATGTTCTTCGAAGGTTTCCGAAAATACGACGACATCATCCAAGTAGTGGTACAAGTATTCAAATTTGATGTCGGAGAAGACCCTATCTAGCAGCCTAGTGAGTACAGCTGCTCCCGTGGGGAGCCCGAAAGGCACGCGGTTGTATTCATATAAATTCCAGTCCGTGGCAAACGCTGTAAGGTGTTTAGACTCTTCGGCAAGGGGAATTTGATTATAGGCCTGATTCAAGTCCAAGATAGTAAAAAACTTGGCCTTACGAAACCATGAAAAACAAGAATGAAGGTCGGGAAGGGGCACAGATTGTAACACCACCTTCCGATTGAGAGCCCTGTAATCAATGACAGGCCTGAAGCCCCCTTGGGGTTTCGGGACTAGAAAAATAGGCGAAGAATATTCTGACTTAGAGGGCCTAATAATACCATCCTTCAACATCTGATCGATAATTTCTTTCAGAGCCTTCATTTTAGGTGGAGATAGCCTATAAGGTGGAAAACGGACAAGAATCGAATCCGTGACCTCAATTTTGTATTCAATAAGGTCAGTAACACCAAGAGTATCAGAGAACACCTCTGGAAAGGACTGACACAATTTGCGAATACTATCAGCCTGCTCCTCAGGTAGATGTCTAAGGTCTAACAACATCTCATCCTGGGCAGGCGAAATAGATGAACATGATACAGAATTACACTTTAACAAGGGAATGTTACAATTGGACGCAAATTTGAATGTGCACGACTTACTCTGAAGATCGAGCACAAGACCAGTGTGAGAAATGAAGTCCGCTCCCAGTATGATGGGGCAAGACAAGTGCTTAGCCACAAACAGTTTGGTTTTCCATGTAAATTTAAAAATACGAATTTTGACCAGTAAGGAACCTAGAATTTCTAATGGAGATGAATTAGCCGAAACATATAGAACAGGAGATGAGACATAGTCAGGTAGTTTACAAACAGATTTCAATTTAGAATACCATTCAGCCGAAATAATCGAACAAACACTGCCTGAATCTAAGAGAGCTGTTACAGGTTCATTATTTAACTCAATCTTAAGTAAAGGAATAGGTGCGGGGGAATCCGCCGCAATCCTAAGACACTCTTTGGGGCATTCAAAAGATGCATTTGAAAATTGCTCGTTCCCTGAATTTACAACCTGTTTACTAGGGGCTGAGTCTCGGGAAGATGGATTAGTCAACTCAGCCGAAGCCACTAGTCACGTTTTATTATTGGCATAGGTGGAATTTGCACCAGAAGTTGAGCAGTAGGGGGTGCTATTCGAATTTGGGCAATTCTTGGCAATATGTGAGAAAGCCCCACATTTAATACAGCCTTGTGATGAACCAGCCCCATTACTTGTCCCACTCGACTTGATCAGTGGACACTTATTGCGCAGGTGGTCAGGCGACCCACAAGCATAACATTTACGAGGGGTGACTGATCGGCGAGGTGGAGGCCGAGTATTACTAAAGGAAGGCGGGGGTTCTTTCGCTACACGCAAATAATCGGCGTATCTAACTCCTTCCGCTGAGACGGCCAATGCTTCAAGTTCCGAGAAAGTTTGTGGGCACGCCGCGAAACACAAATATGACCTGTAGGGTGGTGAGATCCCTTCCACAATAGCTTGTACAATCTGATCCTCAGGGAAATGAAGAGCAAACACCCTAGTATAAAACTTAATATCTTGGATGAAGTCTGCCAAGTTTTCATCCAAGCGCTGTACCCGATAATAGTACTTCTGAATAAGGGAGGACCTGGCCCTAGCAGGGATGAAGTTAGCTAGCAAGTGGGCATCGAAATCCTCAATAGATGATTGCTCGGCAATGGCTCTTCGATTTTATCAGAGAGAATACCAACAGCATACGGATAGATAATTTGCAAAATTTGACATGGAGAAAGAGAAAAAACAAGGGCATGATCCTGAAATTCAACTAGAAATCTTAAAAATGAAATTACGTCACTGGTGGTATTAACGGAAAACTTAGAGATACCTCTGAGCAACATTGCCAATGGATGAGGCAAGCTACTAAACCCGGGTGACATAGTAGGTAAAGGTTTCAATGGCAAGGTGGTTAATTCAAAACGTACATTATTTAATGAGTTACGGCGTTCAGACTCGTCCAATGGGGCAGAGGTTGTTTGAGCAGCAATGGTTTTCCTATTGACTTCTCCCTTATGAGGCTCTTCCTCGCTACCTACATTCACCGTGACGGGTTGATCAGTTTTGGGAGGAACCTCCCCAGTTAACAATTGAGTGACCTTGCTAGATAATTCAGAAATATTTTCAAGCAGCGTACTAGCTTCCTTCCTCTGAACGTCATTCAACTTCAGAGACAACAGATCGTTAACTCTATTTGAAAAGTGATATAGCCTGGCTTGCACACGCTTAATTTGGTTAGGAGAAGGATCATTTTCATCAAAAAAACTAACTACAGATGCTAGCCCAGTAATATTCTCGACGATCGTGGAAAGAGAGTCGTCAACTTCTTTCTCTCCCAAGGTGGGGATTGAAATGGGCAATTCAAGGGACTCTCTAAGCTTGTTTGTGTCTACTGCAACCGTGCCTCCAGATTGCACATTTCTAATAGTTAACTCATATATCAACTCCTCTTTGCGCAAATAGTTAAGATGAAGAACATCGCGAGGTCCGGGCATGATGACAGAACAATTTTGAAAAACTCAACAAAAAAAATTCCAGCATCTGAGAAAATTGTTAGAGTTCGGAACAAAACAATGTTTAGCCGTCAAAAAGGGCTAAATTGAGACCCATTCAACCACGCTCTGCTACCACTTGTTACCGCGTTTTAGTGGTAGGTATAGGTGAAAGAAGGTGCGGGCGTGAACGGGTCTCAAACTACGGAATCAAAGTTAATGTAAAATTTAACAAGGTTATATTTTCTTTTCAAAATAAATTAATAACAAGTATGGCAGGTACAAAGTAGCAAGTCAAAAGGGTAGTTACAATATTTACAGGATTTGGGCTTCGCGCCCTGACTTCACAATGCTTGGGCAATAAGCTCAGTTTTACCCCAAATACATGTTTCAACAGAGGGGCAGAAAACCCCATTCATGCCAAGGAGCCCTTGCTCCAAATTACACTGAAAAGCCTCCACGAGGCATACAACACTCAATTTTCAAAAAATAGCCACTCGCTCTCAAATTTAAGCCTCTCCCAGGCCACACCAAACTCCACCTTCAAGCTGTCCTCAACGGACATAAACACAGGGGTAAAATACCCAATCTACTGAGGCCTATTAAGTGAGAAAAGGTTAATTATATGGCCTCTAAAATACCAACTAGAAAGGAGGCTCTCCGCACTCCTAATACACTTTATTTAAAACCTACTTGGCACTAGGCCGTTAATGCAAGGGCTAATCCCATACTACAGAGGTGACTTCAGAAAAGAACAATTTACATTACATTAACGAAGAATAGGTTGAGAAAAATAAGTTCACCTCAAAACAATATGATTGGGAGCTCGAGAGGGTTAAGCACTCTCTATCCCGATATGCAGTTTAAAAGATGAAATAGATACAAGTTTCTTTACATTTTAAGGAAGGTTACATAATGGAAAAAGCTTCGGACCCGCCCCGAGAGTTAAACTGCTGAGCTAGCAAAGAAAGAAGTTATTAATCGGCCATTACCTGGTTGTTGACCGCCGCCGAAGAAAGAGGCGCTTCCAGCCCCCTGCTATGTACTTTACACGCAGAAAGATGGAACAGAAGTGGCGCAGAGACCCTAAAATCAGCAGTTTATATACTCTCGCGGAAGGTTCTAGGCGTTAGGGGAATGAGAACACCCGCCCACAATCACTTTATTGGAGAATAAAGAGAAACCCCTACACAAGATGAAGAAGAAACACATTATTGGTGGAAAATTAATTTCAGAAATTCGGGATTGGCTAGATTTAAAACAAGGGGAAAGAAAGGGGTAATGTTGCCAACTTAACCAATGATTGAAAGAAATTTAACAAAGAACAAACTTTTGAAATAAAATTTTCTCCAAGGAACAGTTCTTTTTCTTCGCACTAGGGTGCACTATTGTAGTTCTTCAGTAGTGTCCTCTAGAAGAGAAAGTTCACACTTCTTACTTCAAGCAAAACAAAAACACATCAAAAATGACACAGTTCTAAAACTCCAAAATTTACAGGTAGTGACATCTTCTGAGAAGGTAGAAAATTAATACCGTCAATAAAGTTCAGACTTCCTCCAGCAGAGGAGTTTCAACTGGCGCACCTTTTGAATTAGCGGCGTGGAGGTGTACCGCCCGGTACAATTATTATAGACATTCTTTACAAGTTTCAGACTAGTGAAGACCAACGCGTGAATGTACTTTTTCTCTATCCGTGTGTCTATGAGCTTATTTGTTCCTCTCCTTGGCTGAATGATCAGCGATTTAGAGAGCGCCGAGTTCGATTTCCAGTAAGGCCGAGGAATTCAACTGTGTAAGGTTACTTCCTCTGTCCTCGGAACTGATTGTTCGAAATCGTCCTAACACACTTCTCTTTATCTACGTGCAACACACCACACTACCATCCACAACAGAAACTTGCAACAGGGAGTACAGCACATCTGTCCAGATGGGGTTGGCGTCAGGAAGGGCGTACGCCATTTACGACTGTTTGCATTCTTATACCAATACCGTCAGTCTTCGATGTGTGTTTCAAATCACATCCCACAATAAATATGAACGTTTGCAGTTTTGTCACTGTTCATATCATAGCCATGGGTAATAAATATAATTATCATTTGTTGGCTTCAACCCTAAATTAAATTACTTCCTGAAAATCGTATCTAGTTGTGTACGTAGTTAGACGTAACGATCCTTCAAACGGCAACATCGATTAATTAGCATTATACATAAATACATATTTTTTTTTAACAATATGCTTTACTTCGCGTCGACACAGATAGGTCTTGTGGCGACGAAGGGATAGGAAAGAGCTAGGAGTGGAAAGGAAGCGGCCGTGGTCTTAATTAAGGTACATCCCCAGAATTTGCCTGGTGTGAAAACGGGAAACCATGGAAAACCATCTTCAGGGCTGCCGAAAATGGAGTGTTCGAACCCACAATCTCCTGAATACAAGCTCACAGCTGCGTGACCCAAATCCCGCAGCCACTCGCTCGGTAAAAGACAATAAATAAATAAATAAATAAATAAATAAATAAATAAATAAATAAATAAATAAATAAATAAATAAATAAATAAATAAATAAATAAAATAAATAAATAAATAAATAAATCACTGCGTGCTAAAAAAACAGAATGAAAATTACAAACATGCACTAAAAATCAAGATACATCATTATATATCGCAAGATGATGACGGCAACACGTATCCGAGACTGCACTGGTACAGCATGTGTTCAAAATGTGCACCTTCACATCTCAGGCTTTTCGTAATGGGCCTGTAGATTGTTCAACATGTTGTTGAACATACAGTAGGTTGTCGCAAGGAATCGAAATGACTGTGTCTTGTTTAGTAATTCGCAAACAATCCTAAAATGGCCATCTGGTCGAAAATGGATTATTTCCGCATATGTAGGCATCTGGAGGCGTTTCAGGGAGTAGAAAAGTACTGGCTTCCGTTCCAAGGGAAACAAACCAATCTCCTAATTGTTTTAGAAGGGCAAGTGAGCCTCTTCCGGAATGGATTGTAGCTCCTACTTGCTGCATCCATTAATATTGCAGTGGTAGGATTCTGCCGACATTCATTACTGTTTGATGTTCTGAAAATGTTCGCAATTTAAATACTGTTTCTTTTGCCCCATACTATAAATAAAGAAAGAAAGAAAGAAAGAAAGAAAGAAAGAAAGAAAGAAAGAAAGAAAGAAAGAGAGAAAGAAAGTTACGTTTTTTTACACAGTAAAACAGTGAATTGCCAGATTCTGTTGTTAAGCCAGCAGAGGAGGTGGCCTAGATTTATAATCCTATATGGAATTGTTAGGGTTCGAGATATCGTAGGAGAGCTCCACCACGATATGTGGATCCAATTAAACAGCACGCGTTCTTCACAATTAGTACATGACAATTGCGGAAAGTAGAGATTCGTGGTACAAAATAACGGGTACCATAACAAATTAGTCCATAATACAAGATTTTCCACGAACCTACTACGCTGGCTTAGCAGGGGGAGAGGTGATACTCCCTCGTGGCGCTTCCCAGGTGGCGGATAGCGCGGTCCTAACCGGCTTGCCGGCGGACTTGAGGGAAATAAAATACCACTCGCGGACCAAACACACTACCCCTTGCGGGTGGGGGACGCACATATAGAATACACCCGCAGTATCCCCTGCCTGTCGTAAGAGGTGACTATAAGGGGCGACCAAGGGATGATTGAATTAGGACCATGAAACTACTTTTGATTTGTACCATCATGCGGGGAACACCATAGGTTGCCTGTACTTGCGAGTAGTACCACTACATTAGGCACGAAATAGGTTTGTAATTAGTAGCAGCAAAAGGGGGTTCTCCTGTGGGTTTCCAGTACCTGTGCGTCGTACCATGTGAGCAACACCGCGGGTCTGGGCGTTGCCTGTGAGATGTACCACTATATGAGCGACACCGTGGGTCTGTGTTGCCTGTGGTTAGTACCCACTATGTGAGGAACACCACTGGAATGCCGGTGCCCGTGATTAGTACACCTAGGTGAGGAAACTCATCGGTTTGCGTTGGCTATGAGTAGCGCCATTGTGTGAGAAACACCATAGGTTTGCGTTACCTGTACGAAGTACAATACTTGTGAGTAGTATCATCTTGTGTGGAACACCGTGAGTCTTTGCTACTTTTGATTAGTACCCCAACATGACAAATGCCATGGTTCTACTTTACTCGCGACATGTACCATTCTGAGGGTCCTTAGACCCGGTTTTTGGGCCCCTTTAGACTTCAAGCACCCTCGATTCAGGACTGTGCTTTATAAGTGGTCCCTTGGTCAGTAATAGTGATATTTATGACCTTTTTGAGTCGGATCCACTGTTTTTTGTCTGTTTGTTTCTTGTTTCTTGGGGGGGGGGGGGCGGGCGGTTCATGTCCATCCATTCAATTTTCATGTTTTTTTTTTTAAATTTTGGTCAGTGGACTTTTGTTTTTGTTGTCATTTCATTTCGTACCATTAGGGGCCGATGACCTCGATGTTAGGCCCGTGTGACGTTATGTGCAACATAGTTAAGATATCTTGAGAACTTTCTCCAAAACTAGTCTTTTCATCGCAGTTGATAGAAAAAACTACCAAACGATGTCTGTGCATAGGCAACACTGCACCGAGGAGTCGATCACATCAAACAAGAAAGGAGCAGAGTGAGCGGAAGCAGTACTGGGGGGGGGAGGGAATAGTAGGAGAGGTTTACTGTGGTTGGTACCAAAAATCAAAAAAGAACACCACGTTACAAAAAAAATTTAGATGACCAAGCTTTAACGAGAATACAGTACACACTAACATTTTTGGAGAAAATAGATCCTCAAATATACCTTGGACATTGTAGGAAAGTATCAAAGGGATAATTAAGCTAAACCTACAGAATGTAATTGACCAAAATATATACAAGAGATTAAAAAGGAACTGCCATGCAAGGTCCGTGCTTTAACAGTTTTTCCAAAGTTATACAGATAACCATCTCAGATGATATATTTCTTATGTAGAGTTTCAAAACCTTTGAACCACGAACCTACTACGATGGCGTAGCAGGGGGAGAGGTGATACTCCCACGTGGCGCGTCCCAGGTGGCGGATAGGGGGGTCCTAACCGGCTTGCCGGCGGACTTGAGGGAAATAAAATACCTCTCGCGGACCAAACACACTACCCCCTGCGGGTGGGGGACACACATGCAGAATACACCCGCGGTATCCCCTGCCTGTCGTAAGAGGCGACAAAAAGGGGCGACCTTGGCGCGGACATGGATTGCGGTTGGTATAATGTGATGGACCTCCTGTGGATGGGAGAGGCTGAATACATCCATAGGTAATCCCTGCCTGTCGTAGAAGGCGACTTAAAGGGTCATGTGGCCATGGTCCCCTCTTTATTTTTTATTATTTTTCTGAGGGTCAGATGTAGACCATTCAAAATTTGATGTGCGTGCTGCCCGGCGATGGAGCTCCTATGTGTGCGACTACGCTCGAAAGCCCGTGCCAGCAACAACCCAGGACGCGGCGGGTGGGAGTATCATGTACCCGGGCAGTGGTATCCGCCTGACAACGCAGGTCCCCGCACAGCCGAATGCCAGGAGGACATATTATTATTAATTATTTTTATTTATTTTTTCTATTGTTAGTGCTCTGTACACGCTATGGGGTACATGCTATTGCGGGTGACCGGAGGAAGGGAGTCCTAGTGCTCATTGCCTCAGTCATCCCGTATTAGGCATCGTTCAACATCGGACCCCGGGCAATACCTGCTACGACCAGGTGGGTATTGCCTTGGCTGCTTGGTTCGGCTACAGAGACCCCTGATCGGAGTGGGTGGCATTCGGGGAGGATGCTATCGGGCATGGCTTCCAAACGAAGTCGGCTCTCACAAGGTGGTCGCCCACCTAAGTCTTTAACTTTTGCTTCCCTGAGAGGTTCAACTCCCTGGGAACATGCGCAGCGTGAAGGAATGGGATCCAGCTTCCCTAGGTTTCTGGTCGCTACCAGAACCGATGGGCAGGATTTTAAGCTGGTGAAGTCGATCCTGTTTAGTAGACACATCGAAGGCGTCTATGGCGAACTGGAGGAACTTAAGAAAATGCGCAACGGTAGTTTGCTTCTAAAGACTCGTACAGCACTGCAAGCTGATCAGTTGCTTAAGTGCGAGCACTTTGGCGAAATCCCCGTCAAAGTGGAGGAGCATAAGTCCTTGAACCTGGTTCGCGGAGTCATCTTTCACCGCGACCTTATTTTGAACACTGACGACGAGTTGATGGAAGACATGAAGAACCGTGGCGTGACACACGTCCGGCGCATTACGCGCAAGGTCAACGGTGAAGACGTTGCCACTGGTGCCTTCATTGTCTCTTTCAAGTTGTCAGTGTTACCAGAGAAAGTCAAGGTAACAACTTATCGTTGCGATGTGAGGCCGTACATCCCGCCTCCTATGCGATGCTATCAATGCCAGCGATTCGGACATATGGTATCTCGCTGTTCGAATCAGGCTGTATGTGGTACATGTGGACGAGTAGCTCACGGCGCGGAGGAGTGCACAACTCCATACAAGTGCACTAACTGCTCCGGTTTTCATTCTCCTCGGGATCGGAATTGTCCGACATACCTGAGTGAGAAGAAGATCCAGGAGATCAAGACCCTGGATGGTCTTTCCTACCAGGAAGCGCGCCGTAAGTTTCATTCTATGAATACACCTGCCCGTACACTCGACTATAGCTTGATAGCTCAGAGTCTTCCAGGTTCGTCATTTACGACCAAGACACCTGTCCAGACCGCTGCGCCCAAGGCGACTGTTGCTGCTCCCAGCAACGTCGCAAATAGTCAAAGCTCGAAGGGGGGGACCACCCCACCTTCGACCAACCAGAAGTCTGTGCCGGCTGGGAACTGCCAGCCGGCACAGCAAGGGGGGAAGACTAAGTCTCCCCCCCCTAGGAGGTCGACGAAAGTCGTGCCCCAGCCGGCGGAGGCGGCTTCGTTGACCAGGGCTGGGAAACCATCTCCCAGCCCGTCTAAACTTGAAAAGAAAAAGGGGAAGAAGAGCGCCCGTCCTGAGCGCTCTTGGACTTCCCCTGCGAAGGAGAAGTCATGCCCTCCATCTGGGGGATATGAGTCTGCGCCGGGAGGCACTCCTGCTCCCAAACCTGCGCGCTCTCCTCGTAGGGGACCCCCTCGCGCCCGAAAAGCGTCGAAGTTCTGGGCGGCACCCCTGCCATCTTTTGATGACGGGATGGATGTCGCGTTGTCCTCTACATCTACGGATGTAGAACTAGATAGTGTTTAGGCTAACGAGCATTTTGTTGCTCATAACCTAACACTCCTTTTATAGTCCACACTATGGCACTGTTACAGTGGAATTGTAACGGTTATGACAGGCATCTTGCTGAGTTACGTCAGCTTATTAGTGAGTACGCAGCGAGTATAGTCTGTATTCAGGAGACCAATTTCCGACCTGGTCATCACACGGTCTTGAGGAATTTCAAACTATACTCGACAGAACGATACTATGCTCACCGGGCTTCCGGAGGCGTTGGCATTTTTGTACGTTCTGATAGCTACAGCGAAGAGGTTCCTTTAAGAACCCCTCTTGAGGCTGTAGCTGTTCGCGTCTCGCTGCCTATCATAGCCACAGTGTGTAATGTTTATCTTCCACCAGGCCAGCATCTGAACATCACTGATGTCGCTGATCTTATAGATCAGCTTCCACCACCCTTCCTCTTATTGGGCGATTTTAACGCCCATCACCCCATATGGGGCTCTGAGACGTCTTGCCCCCGAGGAAGAGAGCTGGAAACACTCCTATCAGATCTGGATTTATGTATTTTGAACACAGGGGAACCAACTCACTTTAGTGTACGTTACGGCACATATTCTCGCATAGACGTTAGTCTATGCAGCCGAACGTTGGTTCCACTGTTTCGGTGGAATGCACACGATGATCTCTGTGACAGTGACCATTTTCCCATCGTTCTTACTTTGTTGAATCATAAACCCGTCGAGGCTCCCCCTCGATGGATTCTTAAACATGCTGATTGGCCAAAGTACACATCACTAGCTGTCTTTAGCGAAGATGTCAGGCGGACCGTCGGCGAGGAAATAACTTACATCACCCAAGTTATTCTTGCTGCTGCTGAGGAGTCCATTCCGTTTTTCTCGGGGACTCCTCGCCGAAAACTCGTTCCTTGGTGGAACGATGAAATAGCAGCAGCCATCAAAGAACGCCGTCGCGCTCATAAGCGTTACCGTAGACAGCCTACTGTGGCCAACTTGGTAACATTTAAGAAATTCCGCGCTAAGGCGCGAGTTCTTATTCGACAAAGTAAGAAGGCTTCATGGGAGAGATATGTGTCGTCCATGACGTCACATACTCCATCATCTCAAGTGTGGACGAAACTTCGACGAATTTCGGGTATTCAAGGATCATCTGCTGTACCGGGAATTTCCATTGCAGGCAGTGTCGCCACTGATCCCCTCGCGATTGCTAACCATCTCGCTAGTCATTTCGCGGATGTATCTGGCTCCGGGAATTACAATCCTGATTTCCTCCCTCTGAAGCGGGAGGCAGAACGTCATCACCTGAGTTTTGCCACCCAAGCTTCAGAGGACTACAACGTGCCCTTTACGGAGTGGGAACTCCGCAGCGCCTTAGCGCTTTGCAAGGACACGTCTCCTGGACCGGACAACATCCATAACCAGATGTTGAAACACCTTAGTGATGATAGTTTACTATATCTCCTTCGTGTGTTCAACCGAATCTGGACAGAGGGTGATTTTCCGTCTCAGTGGCGAGAGGGCATAGTCATCCCTGTCCTCAAGCCTGACAAAGATCCTAAGTATGCAGGAAGTTACAGACCGATTTGTCTTACAAATTGCCTGTGTAAGCTATTTGAGAGGATGGTAAATCGCAGACTCGTGTGGTGTCTGGAGAAACAAGGACTCTTGTCCGAGTACCAGTGTGGATTTCGAGCCGCTCGATCCACCACAGACCACTTGGTACGCCTGGAGAGCTCTATCCAGGATGCGTTTCTCCGAAAACAGCACTTGGTAGCTGTCTTCTTTGACTTGGAGAAGGCCTACGACACCATCTGGCGATATGGCATCCTTTCAGTCCTGCATCAATGGAGATTCCGAGGTAACTTGC
Source organism: Anabrus simplex (assembly GCF_040414725.1). NCBI lineage: Eukaryota > Metazoa > Arthropoda > Insecta > Orthoptera > Tettigoniidae > Anabrus > Anabrus simplex. The sequence goes on along the minus strand of NC_090268.1, from coordinate 95,236,392 downwards.
CGGTATTTATTGCGAATTTTTTGTCCCTCCGTCTATTCCGTGTCCGAGTAGGTAGGACATATTCGCAATACCACGTTCAAGAAAATGGAGTCCCACAGGGATCGGTTCTTAGTGTCACTCTGTTCGCGATTGCCATAAACGGTATTGTCGCTGCTGCTGGTCCAGCCGTAATACCGTCCCTATATGTGGATGATTTTGCTCTGCACTATAGCTCGTGCAGTATGGCAGTCGCAGAGCGACAGTTACAGCAAGCTATTAGGAGGGTGGAGAAGTGGACCTTAGAACATGGCTTTCGGTTTTCTGCCGCAAAGACCTCCGTTGTCCACTTTTGTCGTCAACGTACACTTCACCCTCATCCTGAGCTTTATCTAGGTAATGTCGTTCTTCCAGTTGTTGACACCTACCGATTTCTTGGGCTCCTTTTTGACAGTAAATTATCGTGGGAGCCACACGTGCGGGAGCTAAAAGTGCAATGCACCAAGAGGCTTAACCTCTTGAAGTTTCTTAGCAGCACTAATTGGGGAGCTGACCGCGTGGTGCTCCTGCGATTCTATCGGGCACACATTTTATCTCGGTTAGACTACGGCAGTGCAGCATATGGCTCCGCAAGGCCAAGCGTTCTTGCGAAGCTGAACAGTATCCACCACAGCGGGGTTAGGTTGGCGACGGGAGCTTTTCGTACTAGCCCCATCGCTAGCCTGCTCGCTGAGTCTGGTGTGCCGCCTTTACACCTGAGGCGCCAGCAACTACTACTTACGTATGCTGCAAATTTGCGACAGATGCCACTTCATCCGAGCTATCCCTGCGTATTCAACAATGGCAACCGTTTGTTGTACGTTGCTCATCCTCGTGCGACGCGGCCGGTTGGGATACGCTTGGATAGCAGTTATGAATTGTTTGACGTACCTTCGATTCCTTGCCTTGTCAGACAACCAAGTGGGGTACCTCCGTGGGTTGTACGACGACCTGAAATCATCCTGGATTTGCACATTGGCCCGAAAGGAGACACGGACCCTTCGATTTATCGGAGGATCTTCCTGTCCGTTCTTGGCCGCTATCCAGGTTCGGTCGTCGTTTACACGGATGGTTCAAGGACAGATACGAAGGTGGGCTGTGCGTTCGTTGTCGACAATGATCGGTTTCTTTTTGCTCTCCCGGACACCTGTAGTGTGTACACGGCAGAGCTCTATGCTATCTGTGAGGCTCTGCGGTACGCACTCGACAATGTACGCCGACACTTTCTCGTGTGTACTGACTCCTTGAGTTCGCTTCAGTCTATTGATACCTGTTTCCCTCGACACCCTCTGATGCAGCGGATCCAGGACCTGCTGGCCGGGTGTTCGGATGCCGGCACCAGAATTACGTTCGTGTGGCTCCCCAGCCACATGGGCATAGAGGGAAACGAGTTAGCGGATCAGGCTGCCAAGGAGGCAGTTACACTGCCCCCGTTGCCTTTCAAGGTTCCAGCAAGTGATATTCGCTCTCAGCTGAGACATCTGGTTATGTCTCATTGGGAGATGGAGTGGCAGGCCATCCCACTTCCCAATAAACTGCGAGCGATAAAAGGAACAACGAAGGTATGGAGGACTTCCCTTCGGGCTTCGCGGAGGGAAGCCGTGGTATTATGTCGCCTTCGGATCGGCCACGGTATCTTGACGCACTCCCATCTACTGAAAGGAGAACCCCCTCCGGTGTGTACCTGCGGCGACCATCTTACCGTGGTACACATCCTTACGGAGTGCGTGGACCTGGTCGATCTGCGCCGTAGTATTAACCTTCCGAGTACTATCTCCCTTATCTTGCGCGATGACGAGCAGTCAGCAGACCTCGTCATCCGCTTTATGAGGGATAGCGGTCTGTTTTATCGTGTGTGATGATGTCCTTTGTCCTAGTGTTGTTTATGTCAGTTGCGCTTTTATCTCATTGACTCCATTTTAGTTTGTGTTGCGCATTTTAATGTGTTATTTTAACGTGTAACGTACATTATGTTTTAATATCTGTATTACTGGGCGATGCCTTATTCCTTCGATTTCCTGTACTTTCTCTTATTTTAATAGAACATAAGGCATTGCGTATTAGATCCACTGACTGTTTTAATCTCACCCTCATTTTTCTTCATTACCATTCTTTTTTAACTCTAGTCAGTGGATACTTTTTAAAATTTTAACTTCATATCTCATGTCCTTCATTTCGTTCCATTAGGGGCCGATGACCTTCGATGTTAGGCCCCTTAAAACAACAAGCATCATCATCATCATCAAAACCTTTGAAAGAACAACTCTTTTTTTTTTTTTGGTCAATAAAATTGGTGAAAAAAGTTTATCACAATATATATCTTGTTAACCAAGAAGATATAGTCCGAGCAAAAATCCCAGGCATTGATTACAAAGACAAAATAGCTCGGGTCCCCGTTTTAGAGGAAACGTTTTCGAAAGGGGACTAACCCACAGATAAGTCTGGACAAAATTTACAAAAATCGTTACAATAGAAACACTGTGTCAGCGTGAATCTCGACCATATAATGGAACTAGATCACAAAACCAGTTTTCTCAATTATTATTATTATTATTATTTTGAAAGGAGAGGTGTCACACACACACACACACACACAATCACCTCAAAAGATAATTATTAATATTATTATCTGATCAAATTTGGAGGGAACAAGTACACTTTTACCATGAAGATCAAGAAATATTTGGCCACACTAAAAAAAAACCAAATACGCCTCCAGGGCGCCCTAATATAAAAAGCATACACACCTAATAAAAGAGAAAAGGGTAGGGTAAAAAGGAGGATCAGTACAATAAGGATAAGTGAGGATGAAAGAAAGGAAACTCCGACTGCGTAATGCTGGAGAATGTTTGATCTGCCAATAGATTTTTTTCAGAATCGTCTAAGGTTGTGAAAGTTTCTGTTTGACGATGTTTAGGCTCAGTCCACATCACCAAGTGTTCAGCACTAAAAATCAATTAATCTTAATCAGTTTCGAAGGTGGCAAGGAGTTAGACTCGAAACCAAGGCCTTGAAAGTTTTCATAGCATGCCATCACTCAACATGCCGAAACAGGCCGAGTATTAAAGTTTCCAAAACAAGTTTAGTAAATGATATGTTTAGCTCACCAAAGTCCTTTCAGAATAACTCCATCAGCTGGTAGGGAATAAAATGGCGCAGCACACGGCAAGCCATGCGAGGTCCGTAGTCCCTCCACACACACACACACACACACACACACACACACACACACACACACACACTATTTACAGAAGATGATGCCAGTCTGCCGAAGACGGCTTGCTTGCTTCAATGCTTTCATTCCCCACCCTGAAGGGGTGGGGCGGGCCACCTAGAGGGTGTCGCCCTCTCTCTGGCCAAGAGATGCGGGCGGGTTGGGGAGATGTGATGGAAGAAGGAGGTGGGTAAAGGATGTGGAGAGTTGGGAGATGGGAGAGGATGTGCGTCTTGTCTAAGTGCTGGTATATAAGACTTTATTGATATTTTGGTGAGTTTTACAATGCAGACTGATGGATGAGGTGATACAATTCTTAAAGATGAGTATGATGTGCCTAAGTCGGTCGGACGTAGGGTCCGGGGTAGCTATGGGAGGTTAGGGACTGGAGGGTGGTGGTGATGTTATGGAGAGATAGAATGAGGAGGCGAAGAAGGTCGTATGTTTGGAGAGGTAGAGGGATGGGTCCAGTTGGAAGAGGGAACGGAGTTTGTTGTAGATATGGGGGAACACAGGGGAGGGTTGGCTGGGGGCGGCGGTGTGAATTGATCGATGGTTGGCGGTTTCGTGGGGGTAGGGGTGGGGAGTGGGAGGGCTCTACTCGATGGCGGCGACCATAGACTTGTGCGCCGGTACTGATGAGGTGCTGGGCGTCTTCTTTACTGGGCATCTGGAGGCGCATCATGAAAGTAGGTCCATGGCTGTTGTAAATTCTGATGGCTCTAAGTACATTGACTCCAGTTTTCCGTAGTTCTTGGATTATGTTTTGCTCGGTAACTTCTGGAGATATCCCACGTAGTACACAGCTGAAGACGGCTGGTGGGGGCGTCTGTTGTTGGTTTGCTGGTGGTGAGACTGCGGCGTCCGGCGGAAATTGCAGTGGTGGGGTGGCTGGGGTCTGCTGGGATGATGACATTACTGGGGATGGGTGGGAAGTTGTGACGGTGGTGAATATGTCTGGGGAGGGGGTACAAGTTGACGGAGTTATGGTTGTGAGGGTAGTTGTTGTTGTTGTTGTTGTGGGTAAGGTTGGTAGGGGCGATGGGGGCACCTGGATGATGGGGATGTGATAAGGGTCGGCTTTTATTTGGTTCAGGATGCATGGGGGGTTGGCACCACTGCGTAGGTTTTATTATGGATGTTTGCTCCGGTGGTGAACAGGCGGCGTTGGGCTGCTTCTCCTTCTAGTTGGACTAAAACGTGAGTAGATGGTGCTGCGGTCTGACCGTCCTGTAGTCTGAAGGCGTTGAGAACTGGAATGTCGTCTGCTTGGAGGTCTTCAAATATGTGATCTTCGGGAATGTGGAGTTCCACGCCAGGGATGAGGCAGTAGGTCATGATGAGGATAGGCGACTGCCAACTAGGCGTCTGCCTGTTTGTGTTTATAGTGGGCCGACTGAGTGAGCTATTAAAGATGATGGCCACCCAGCCGAAAAATTTCGGGCGTGTGTTATGTGTTTTCCCCTCTCCAACCAGAGCAGGATGCTCTCCCCCCCGAAGACGGGCCAAGCAGTCCAATATATACACGCCCGGAAGCGAAGACTAGTTCATTCGGGAAGGTTCAAGTGACGTGGCAGATGACGTAGTAGGTGCGAGGCAGACAGAAAGACAGCGGTCAGTGTGTCGAGAAAAGTCGGAGGGTGACGACAGGTGAGCAAAGTAAGGTAATTCCGATGGTAGGAAGAAGTATTGATAACCAGAGCAGATAATAATAATAGCATTATAGTCTTGTAGAAACATAAAATTGTAGAGTATGTGGAGATGTACATGCGACGAAGTTTGCAGGAACTCGTAGAACGTCGATGGAGAGGTTATGGCAGTAGCACGTTACACCCCTTTAAACAACAAGCATCATCATCAGAAATCTCAAAGAAAAAAAGAGGGATATTGTCTCTTCCGCTCCTAGCATCAAACCTATCACTTGAATGGGGTATTACTAAAATATAATAGAGCATTATCAGCAGACAAAGTGTTGTGTAGCGTTCCATCTCCAGCCCTTGGGGACCAGATGAGGGAAGGTCTGGTGTGGCACTTCGGGGAGGGCTTGTAGTGTGGCAGAGCGTGGCGTGAGCTCAGGCTGGTAGCCATTATGCCACAGAGATTCATAATGAAAGGATTATACAGCCATTTAGAATGTTGGCTTAAGTCAGTGATGTAATGTATACAAACCAAGCTCTAAAACCTGATTCATACTGCTCTTACGTGTTCTCCACCTCCCTCGATATGATCCATACTGTGCCTCTGTAACATTTCAACGTTTATACCAGTGCATTTTATGATGAAATATTGTACTGCACGAGGTCTCTCTCTAGCTTGTAAACTTGCTTTTCTGTCATTTAATTACATGATATGTGGATGTAAAATACGACGGAATCATAACTTGCTAGGGAATTACTGGGGAAACTTGCAATTATATGGATTGACGCGCAACTACGGTCATCTTAATGTTATAACAGCTTTACGTATGTGTAATTACGTACAACTGGGAACAGTCGGATGGGATTGATGGTGCTTCTTATCCATTGTTGGAAATTACCACTCTGCAGAGTTGAAAGCAAGAGATTTCCTGTTTGAAAACCACACTTAAACCACAGTATATTATGTATTCCTCCCACAGCGACATTTTTTTTTTTGCAAGTTACTTTACGTCGCACCGACACAGATAGGTATTATTGCGACGATGGGACAGGAAAGGGCTAGGGATGGGATGGAAGCGGCTGTGGCCTTAATTAAGGTACAGCCCCAGAATTTACCTGGTGTGAAAATGGGAAACCACGAAAAACCATCTTCAGGGCTGCCGACAGTGGGGTTCGAACCCACAGCGATTATTCTGAAGGTTAACTGATGTACAAATCTAGTAATATCACACAGCTACAGTTTCACTTGTGAATTAATTAAACAGCTCCCCGGAATAAGGATGTAACTAACAAATCAGTAATTTTTCAGAAGAGAGGACAATTACTTTTGGGGTTTATCGTATAGAGCCTCCGTGGTTCAGGCGGCAGTGCGCTGGCCTTTCACCGCTGGGTTCCGTGGTTCAAATCCCCGTTACTCCATGTGAGATTCATGATGGACAAAGCAGATACAGGGCAGGCTTTCTTCGGGTACTCCGTTTCTCCTTGTCATCTTTCATTCCAGCAATACTTTTCAATGTCACCTCATTTCAACTTTCAGTCATTAATCATTGCTCCAGAGGAGTGCGACAGGCTTCGGCAGCCGGCATAGTTCCTATCTTCGGCGCTAGATGGTCGAGTGACTGGGAAAAGGCTGCGGATTTTCATTTTCATTTCATGGTGAACATTTGTTGAACAAACTGCATACGCAAGTGTACAAATGAGCTCATATTTTAGAAATATCATTTTTTGTTGTACCTTAAGGTTTTAAAAATAATATATGAATTGGATTTGAATAATAAAAATAACAATAACTATAAAAAAATCAAGAAAATATTCCAAAACATAGATGTGATTTGGTCTATGGCCTTCATTTAAATGATCTATTATACATGGTGACGAACCAACAGAAGCACTGTTCACCATCTTGACTGATGTTCCATCCTTGCATCACAGAGGACAAAGTTCTGCTGGCTTTAAACCAGCTTGAAGTTCAAATGTAAGACACAAGAGGACACCACAGCATAGAGGCGTGGTGGTACACCCCTATTTCAATTGAAAACTGCTCGTTGGCTGAACGGTCAGCGTACTGGCCTTCGGTTCAGAGGGTCTTGGGTTCGATTCCCGGCCGGGTCGGGGATTTTAACCTTAATTGGTTAATTCGTACGGCACGGGGGCTGGGTGTATGTGTTGTCTTCATCATCGTTTCATCCTCATCACGAAGCGCAGGTCGCCTACGGGTGTCAAATGGAAAGACCTGTACCTGGCGAGCCGAACCCGTCCTGGGATATCCCGGCACTAAAAGCCATACGACATTTCATTTAATTGAAAACTCACTTTTCAAAAATTTGTTGGTTACATTTCCAGGGAGGTCTTCAATTGTCGTTTTCGATACGGATGACTGTGACTACGGTTTATGGTTGCTAGCTCTGTACTCGGGAGTCAGGTGGGTTTGATACCCCATCAGCATATGACAGATTTTGAAAAATGGTATCAGTGAAAATGTGGTATTTGGGGATATTACTGAGGACACTGAAACCAGCTGTAAGTTTGAGTTCGTAGTGTGGCAGACCATTTCGTTTTGGTAAAAGAGCCACGATGAGTGAGAAGCACGTTGGAACCCCGCACTAAGAAAGATTGTCGGATAAATTTACTCCTAAAATGGTTTTATTATTACGTGACATTTTATTTATCTCGTAAATATCGATCCACAGTTGGTGAAAAGATAACCTTCTTTTACGGGGATGGGAAGGTTAGCAGGGATAGATAAGGAAGAGGGAATGAAGTGGCCGTGGCCTCAAGTTAGATAGCATCCCAGCATTTTCCTGGAGAAGTGGAAAACCACGGAAAACCACTTCGAGTATGGATGAGGTTGGTGTCGAAATCCTCTCCTCAGCTGATCTCCCGTGGCTGAGTGTACCCGTTCCAGCCCTAGTACAACTTATTTTTCAAATTTACTGATGGAGTCTGGAATCGAACCAGGGCCTCTGGGAGTGGCAGTTAATCACACTAACCACTACACCACAGAGGCGGACATACACAAATTATTTATTTAACAAAAACAAAAATATAGTGTGCCATTTAGGTTATATTCCTGGATTATAAATCTATACAGTAAATAACTAGACAATTAACAGGTGTAAAAAGTCGTACGATGTACCAGGGTTTGTGTGACGTCACGGTAGTATCCAGGATGAAGGGAGGTAATACATATTCTTTTTCATTTTTGCTACTTGCTGATCCTCTGTTTTAATCCTAATAGCACACAACCTATACCATGTTCGTATGCAAAGCATTAGCAGCAGTTCGGAGGCCCACCTGGTGATGCCATGGCCCAATTCCCTGTTATAAGGAATGTCGAGTGCGGGAAGCTGGATGGGACTCCCTGCCGAGGCTCAGGTGGTTTAGGCTCAGGTTGATTGTGTCTGGAGATGGTCAAATACGCTGGATTCATGTCGGTATATTTTCTAGAACGTAAAAGATCCCCTGCGGACAAAATTCTGGCACGTCGGCGTTAACGAAAACCGTAAAAGTGGTTGGTATGACGTAAAACCAATAATAACTTATTTACTACGTTCAGAGCGGTATTTAACTCAATGTGATGACAATTACCATCCCGATTACGACTCCCATTAACATCTAATATTGAGTATCGCATTTACTCCGCCAAGCAAGATCGACGTAAATAATATACGATACAGAATCGTGGTAATATCAATATTACCTATATCGTTGATCGATACACTCTATCACGACGTGATCGACTGTAATGTTTCTATTTTCATACGTGGTTTTCTAAATAGCTTGCGATGTAAAGTAGCGTAGAAAATTAATTTTAATGGCATATGGCCTCCGGAGAGGCCTGGTGAAGGTCTTCCGGGTTGACACCATATAGGCACGGCCGACTGGATCTCTCGCTGAGCTAGCTAGAGCGACACATCTAGTTAGCCGTGATACAGGTAACCTGTGCGTCTGTGAGGATGGGGCCCTGCCTAAGATGAAATCTAATGCTGTAAACGGCACAAATACCCATCTCCCCGAGTCACAGAAATTAACTATATGAAGATGGTGTAAACTAGTAGAGTGGTAAGAAAACTATTGTTATGTTTGTAAGGTCGGTGTTGTGGACTGTGGGGAGGTGACGAGGAATGATGGTGGTTTATGTGTAAGTCAAAAGTAAAATAAGGGAGCAAATAATGGAGTGAAGGTTGTTGTATATCTAGAGTAGTACGGTAGGGAGTAGAATGGTGTGTGTAAGTGAGAAAGAGCAGACTGGAAGATACGTGATGGGGAGTGCAGGACATAAGAGGTGAAAAGGTTGGGTGGGACTGACCCATCCCAAGGTAAAAAAAAAAAAAGATTAAGCATGTCCGCACGTGGGGAAAGATGAGAAGTAAGGATGGGTGCTGTCAATGTGAAGGAAAGGCGAGCCGTATACAACAGGCTGGACAGATGATAAGAGTGAGACGGGTCACATGTTGGACTAGCTTTCGCCACATGTGATCTGTCACGCAAAGAACGGGAGGAAAACACATTGTCAGCAAATTACCTGTAGGGTCTGGTATCCGACCACACGAGGCGGGGTTCGTAGTGGTGTCTGTGGGTTGGACCGGCAGATTTCCTTACCAGGGTAGATACCACGACCAGCCAGCTCTTTTTAACTTATTCTTAGGGAGTAGAATAAGCTAGTTAGGATGTTAGTGTAGCTTGTAGTGCAGGTAGCATCTTACATGTGGTGCAGGCTATCCGCGCATGTGTGGAATGCTACATAGTAAATTTAATACAGAGTAAACTTAGACTTAGGGGGCAGTAGTGGCTTGTTATCTTTATTATCTAACCGATTGTATGTACTATGGTGGAAAAAAGGATATATATGTATGAGTCACAGAAATTAAATAATGAAAGTTAAAATCTCCGACCCGACCGGAAATCGAACCCTAGATTCCTTGGGCCGAAACAAATTAGCCATAAGGCCGGAAGTATGTTAATTATTGATGTATTAAAAGTTCCTCTGTGGATGAAAGTTATTCATTTTGTCGTCGTTCTGTTGCCTATAAATATACAATCGGCTATCGCTTTTGGATGAAAATGGATAGCACACAGATTTAATTATGGAAATTATTTTCGGCAAAAAGCATTGAGTGCGCGAGCAGTCGATTTCAGTACGATCTCAGTACGTTGCGTGTTTACATGGAACTCAATTCGAACTGAGTACGATATGATCCCAGATTTTACCGTAAGTTATCGACCTTGTGGTTCCATCCGGACTGAGTCTCCGTTTACATGGTATTTTGAGTACGGAAAGTCTTCTCAAGTTGATGTGAATACTGTATATAAACGTACTAATTACTCAGGCCTGAATATATATATATATATTGTAAATGCCTTTGCTGGCAGGATGTAGTGTTTACAGTGCACTATGTCTTCTGGTATGGGCTAGAGCAATATTGTTACTTTCATTGATCTATCTCAGCTTTATCCTTGGCTTTGACAAGATGAAAGTGACTGAGGTATGAGTGATGCTAGTAATGCCATTCCTTGTGCAGCCAGTCCCTGCTATGAATGGTGTGAAAATGTTGCTCATAGGGTCAGTTGGTGCATACATTTCAGTGGGCTTGGCAGACTGATATGTAATAGCAACTTCTGGCTCGGTGAGGAAAGCAATGGGAAACTACCTCACTCCTCATTTCCCTAGTACGCCTCTTCAGTGATGCCTAGGCCATTTATGACAGCTGATGGCGGAGCTGTTGAGGATCCAACCAGTCTTCGGGCTGAGGACTAAACATACATACACATATATATTGTAAATGTTTTTGAATTTAGTAATTTAATTTTATATATTAGCCTATTGTATTTTGAATCCAGGAAGAAACTGAGAATTCTTGCTTATAGTTCTTTACACAGAAAGAGAGTATACTCTTGAGGATTATTGACTGTGAATGCTGTCAGATGAGTCAGGAATGGAATCCACGACATGTGTATGGGAGGCAGTGACATATATAAAATTGTCATTGGTTCCAAGTCCCCCTAAGCTATATTTCCTTCATTTCTTGAGAAGATGAACTGCTGGATGTTTGTCTCACGGGAGTTCCCTGAGGTTATATACTGACTCAAACTACAAAATAATAATAGCTCTATTACAATGTACAGCTAATAGCGGAGTTAGCAAATGTAAGTATACAAGTAGATATAGATCGAATGTTAATAAAATACTGGTTAGAATTGAAGGGTAGGCGAGAGAGAAATATTGATTTAGCATACCAACATCAGACGAAACATTTAAATGATAATAACTGGCTAATGAAAGTCAAAATGATGCTTGGCATACTAGGAATGGGATAATACTGAGATAAAGTGATTCAGAACAGAGATAGGAAAATGAGTAGGAAAGTAGTAATTAAAGTGGTGATGCTGCTTATTAATGTAGAATGTAAGACTGAAAGAACATTATCGGAATTCTGTGAAATTATCCAAAAAATGTCAATAATGAAGGACTTCCAAACAAGGAAGTAAGAGGTACGGTGTGGTGACTAATGTGGTTTTATAAGAATAAAGGTTAGAGAGGGAAACATGATGAAAACTGTTGTTTACTTTAAGGGTAAATAATGGAACAGGCGCATCCATTGAGAATTATAGGCAGACAGATGCACTTCACATTTTTGTGTATTGATATTTGTTCGTGGCATCGACCTCTGTAGATCTTTTCCCACTACTTTCACCATATGATATGAACCTGCGTGTAAGTGGAATTGCGGAAGTGTAGAGTGTTGAATGTGAGGAAAGGAACGTTAAGAATGACACAAACAGCCAGTCCCCAGGCCAGGGATATTCTTAACCGGCCGGGAATCGAACCCGGGGCCGGACTTGCACTTTACAATACAAAAATATTTATATTATCCTCCTGTTTAATACAGTGTCCATCTGTGTTATATGGGACAATGTCTAACGACATGTTTCGGCTCATCTAAAAGCCATCTTCAGTAGAGAGCTTAAACTGTTACATAATTACACTAACAAATGAAACACTGAAAAAATTGAGTCGAATTAAAAGAACAATGATCATGATTGACACTTAAAAGACATGTGTTGACGTTGAGGTAAAAAGTCCTCTTATCTAAACTAATTTTTGTACTTTGTAAAATGGAAAATCTATCTTCCAAGGTGCCGATGTTCTGTTAATGGAGCAGCTGGAATCAATTTGTCCTGCGATATCTGAGAGTTTCACATTGTGTTGTTCAAAGTAGTGAAACGGTTTGCAATGGAAAACACGTGGGAAATAAACGGGTTTTACAAATAAAACATTGCGTGAAATAAAATGGATAGACATTGTCTCATCACAGATGGACACTTTTGTATTGAAAAGGAGGTTAACATTAAGATTACTCTCTTGTATAGTGACAGCCGTCAATACGGAATGGGACTGATAACATGCAACTGACAGATCCAATCAGAGGAAGATATCTGGGTAGGAAATGTTTTATAAATTCTAAACCCTTGTTAAGTTAATAAATAAGTGATGGATTACACGGTGAAAAACAGCAAATATTTTTTTGTATTTTAAAAAGTATGTGGCGAAAATGAATACTAAAAAATTAAACAAGTCCGAACGAATATAATGAAGAGTACCGTATATGTTTGTACATATTTTTTGCTAGAATATGTAACAATGTATTGCATCTAGGACCCAAAGGAAGGTCGTGATAACATGTGGAATGTATGTAATTAGTTGCCTTACCCCATGGTACTACAGCCCAGATGTTCATTTTGTAACCAAGTATAATTCCACTTATTATATTTTTGTTTCATTCTCTATTTTCTCAAGCGCACAGTTGAACAACAACGGTGAGAGCCCATCCCCCTGTCGTACTCCCGTTCTCATATCGAAGGAATCTGATAGTTCACCCATGAATTTAACTTTCGAAAACGTATTTGTGATAGTCGCTTTTCATCTTCTTCTTCTTCTTCTTTAATGACCGCATATGATCACTTCAGTCAGTCCATCGTTCAGGTCTCTTTGAAGGGCTTTGCCCTCCTCCCTGTACTTTTTCAGACGCTCCGATCTTCGTGCCCTTTCCTCGGATGAAAATGTGCATGTTTTTGGTTTGTTTCGTGTAAGGGTAAAGCGGAGGTTTGTATTCTTGAGTTTTGTATTCAGTTTGTGGCGTTTTCTGTTGTAAGGCCTATTTCCTTCAGATCCTCACTTACTTATCTGATCCATTTGCATCTTGTTGTGGTATTTATTGAGACGGGATTGTGTTGTACAGACGTGCACATTAATGGTGTCCCGACATAAACAATCAACACTGCCCCACTCCAGTACTGAAAAGAAGGGGGAAGAGTGAAGGGGTAGTGTCGAAGGTACAATGACTCCCCTTCTCGCTTAACGCATTGCTGAATGGACTGCATGCAGACAGCCCCGGGTTCGATTCCCGGCCGGGTCAGAGGGTTTTAATTGTAAATGAGTATATCCCTGGCCTGGGGACTGCGTGTTTGTGTCGTCCTTAACGTTTCTCACATTCAACACTCAACACTTCCGCAATTCCAATTACATGCAGGTTCATATATTGTGCAAGTAGGGGCAAAAGAACTCTATAGGTCGACGCCCCGAACAAATAGCATTTTAACATAAAAAAATTAAAAAGTAACCTACTCTGATAATTACAGTATTAAGAGGTAAAGGAGGTTTTTACCGAAAAGTATTTTATACTAAGGAATATTTTGTAGCTGCGTTATATCGGGTCTACCAATCCTTCTTCTCCTCGTTCTTGCCATATTTCTATCCATCTCCAAACTGTCTTAAGACTGCATGGTATTGCTTGTGCTATTGCTTGGGGGACCATGTGAGCCTCCCACATGCCAATAATAGGTCCTCGATTCACCTGTGATAAGATAGGAGCCATCTTATTGCAATGTTACAGTGTAACGCCGGAATACACGCACTGTGTATTCAGCACTACCTGTTCACTCCCTTCCCCACCTTTTCAGTACTGGAGTGGGGCAGTGTTGATTGTTTATGTCGGGACACCATTAATGTGCGTGCGTGTACTAGTTGTTTCAGAAGTCTGGAATCCTGCATCCTCATGACATGTCCAAAGAATCCCAGTCTTCTCTTACGCATAGTATCTGTAATGGGTTCTAGCTCTTTGTACACGACTTTGTTAGGTATTATCCGCCACTGTCCATCTTTCTGGTATTTTTTGTTGATGTAGGTTCTTCCAATCCTCCTTTCAATTTTTTGAAAGTCTGTCAGTCTTTGATTGTTTATTCAGGTGAAAAAGTGTTTCTGCTGCATATGTAGCTTCCGGTTTTATAACTGTGTTGTAATGTTTTATTTTTGCATTTATTGATAAACATTTCTTTTTGTAAATATCCCATGTTAATTTTTGTGCTTTAACTAATCTATTTGTTCTTGTTTGGATTGCGATTTTTCATTTAGGTTATGTGTTATTACTTCACCAAGATATTTAAATGGAGTTACAATTTTGATTTTCATTACCATTTATGGTAACTTCTTTTAGTTGTGTTGGTTTTTGGGGCATAATTTCTGTTTTTTCAAATGATACTTTGAGGCCAATTTTATTTGCAATGTTTTGAAGTTCTGATATCTGGGTTTTTGCTTATGTCTACTGCTAGTAATGCTAAATCGTCGGCGAAACCCAGGCAATTTATTTTGATTTTTCGACCAATCTTTATTTTTGGGGGACATTTCCTAAACCATTCCCTCATTACCATTTCTAGAGCACAGTTAAGTAATAGTGGTGAGAGCCCATCTCACTGCCGTACTCCAATTGTTTTCTTATCCAAACCCACTTCCTCCAGGACTGATAAAAGGGATTTTCTATTCTATTTTATTCTACTGACTCAGGATGGCTTCAAATGCCACTGCACTGTACCGGGATCGATCTCGCTCTACGTTCTGAATCACTCAGCCCGGCAGGTAGACAGGTTATCTTAGACAGTGATTCCAAGGGGAAGCAAGATTCAATCAGGTCGCTAATTTACTTAACAACAGCAAGTCATGTATGAATGATTGAACATGTGATCCTAGTTAGGAGATGATCAAACAAGTCTGTCGAGTGCTTGAGAGGAGTAGACAAACGCCGCACGTCTGTGGAGGTGGCGGTGGCAACGGCAGTAGCTTCCGCCGGGGTGGTTAGCATTAGCATGCAAGGGAAGGCACAATCACGTGCAGAACGCGACTGCTTCAAAGGCGAGACAGGATAACCGGGGGCTAGATTGCTTTCAAAGAACATGCCGCCTAGACTTAATCACTAACGGTAATGAGAATTAGCGCTAGCTGGCAATAAATCTCATTTCTTTTCTTTTTAATTTTTCGCTTTTTCTTTGAACCGACCGCTGTTGGTACTTGGAGCATAATATTTGACCACCCTGATAGTTCAAACGCAACCAGAGGATGTCAGAAAGCGAATAGTCCTTAATGAAGTAAAGCCCGCTAGTTGACCTAGGAATGCATTTTAAATAACCAGATCAGGAAGCACAGTCAAGATGGACACCTCAGGAAACAGACAGTGGAATGCTTACAGTTTCACACGACTGTTTATGGAATGCATCGTGAACCGGGATATAAGCATTAGAGGGTTGGTCATACTGATAAATAATTTTTTCTTCTTCTTCTTTATCTGTTTACCCTCCAGGGTAGGTTTCTCCCTCGGACTCAGCGAGGAATCCCACTTCTACCGCCTCAAGGGCAGTGTCCTGAAGCTTAGACACTGGGTCAGGGGATACAACTGGGGAGGATGACCAGTACCTCGCTCAGGCTGCCTCATCTGCTATGCTAAACAGTGGCCTTGCGGGGGGACGAGAAGATTGGAAGGGATAGACGAGGAAGAGGGAAGGAAGCAGCCGTGGGCGTCTATGGGTGAGATTTAATGAATTTTATCGGTTAAACACCAAATATGACACGAGAGATTTTTTACATGCTGACATCGTACAACACAGAGCGTCGAATGGACTTCTTTCCGCCCTTCAAAATTTCGACTACCTCTGCCGGGTTTGAACCCGCCATCTTGGAACCCGACACACTACCACTGATCCACAGAAGCAGGTATCAGCTACTGAAGTGAACCAATTAGATCGTTTCGCGGGCGAATTCAAATGGGCTTTGCGAGTCGGTGTTGCTAAATCTACACGTGGCTGAAGATATGATTCAGAGCACCAATCGAAGAAAAGAACTTCTCCAGGGGAGGGATTAGAGCACGGACCTCGGTGCTGACAGGATCGCACCCTAGCAAGTACAATGTCTGCTATGCTGAACAGGGGCCTTGTGGGGGGATGGGAAATTTGGAAGGGATAGACAAGGAGGAGGGAAGGAAGCGGCCGTGGCATTAAGTAAGGTACCATCCCGGCATTTGCCTGGAGGAGAAGTGGGAAACCACGGAAAACCATATCCAGGATGGCTGAGGTGGGAATCGAACCCACCTCTATTCAGTTGGCCTCCCGAGGCTGCGTGGACCCCGTTCCAGCCCTCGTAACACTTCAAATTTTCGTGGCAGAGCCGGGAATCAAACCCTGGGCTCCGAGGGTGGCAGCTATTCATATTAACCACTACACCACAGAGGTGGACCTGATACATAATTTTAAAAAATACATAATTACATATCTATAAGAACCTCCGTGGCTCAGGCGGAAGCGCGCCTGCCTCCCACCGCTGGGTTCCGTGGTTCTAATCCCGGTCACTTCACGTGAGATTTGTGTTGGACAAAGCGGAGACGGAACAGGTTTTTCTCCCGGTACTCCGGTTCTCCCAGTCAAATTTCATTTTAGCAATATTACATTTCATTTCATCTGTCAGTCATTAATCATTGCCCCAGAGGAGTAAGATTGGCTTCGACAGCCGGTACAATTTCTATCCTCTCAGCTAGATAGTGGCTTCATTCATTTTATTCCTGACCCGGTCGAATGACTGGAAACAGGCTGTGGATTTTCATTTTTTCAATTCTATATCTCGCGCCGATGTCATTTTATCAGATAATAATAATAATAATAATAATAATAATAATAATAATAATAATAATAATAATAATAATTGTACCGGGTGGTACACCTCTACGCCGCACGTTTAAATCTTCCGCCTTAAAGTACTCCTCTACAGGATAAACGGTGAACTTGAAACTGGACCAACTTAAATTTTCCCTCCGAAGATGTCACTATGTGAATTTCGACTTGGTTTTGTTTACTATTTATCAAGAAGTTTGGACATTCTACCATAGATGTCACTGCCGAAAAAACTATGATCATGCACCCTGGTTTGAAGTGAAGGAACTTTATTTGAAGAAATTTTGTGTTCATAAGTTTGTTCTTTACTAAATTTCGTTCATTCAGTTGTGGGTTGGCAACGTTTATCTTTCTCTCCGCCAGTTTTGAATTTAGCCAATCCAGAATTTCTGTAATTAATTTCTAACCAATCACTGGCTTCTTCTTCGTTTTGGTGTGTAACTAACCAATAAAAGTGAGAGGGTGTGGCTTTATTATTCATGAAATGTCTCGAACTTCCCCCGAGGGTTTATAAACTGCGGATTTTCACGTCTCTTGGCTACTCGATCAACATCTAACTAAGTGCGTGGACGTAAAGCAGGAGGCGGGAAGCGCCTCTTTCATCCGGGAGCAGGTCTTCAATAAGGTAATGGCCATTTAACATCTTCATTTCTTGCTAGCTCAGCAGTTTAACCCGCGGGAAAGGTCCGAAACCTTTTACAATGTAACCTCATTTCCTAAATATGTAATTTTCTGCAGGCTTATGTAGAATCTTACTTAAATCTGTAACTGTAATTCGGGGATAGTGATTTACCCTCTCGAGCTCCCATTCATTTTAGTTTGAGGTGACTACGTTTTGGTAACTGATTTTCTTCTTTTCCTTAATGTTTTAAAATTTCTTCCTTACACGAGTCACCTCCATAGTTTGGGAATAGCCCCTGTTTTATCGGCCTACTGAATTTTTTTTTGCTATTTATTTTACGTCGCACCGACACAGATATGTCTTATGGCGACGATGGGACGGGAAAGGCCTAGGAAGTGGAAGGAAGCGGCCGTGGCCTTAATTAAGGTACAGCCCCGGCATTTGCCTGGTGTGAAAATGGGAAACCACGGAAAACCATCTTCAGGGCTGGCGACAGTGGGGCTCGAACCCACGATCTCCCGATTACTGGATACTGGCCGCACTTAAGCGACTGCAGCTATCGAGCTCGGTCCTACTGCCTTTTAGGTTTTAAAATGTGTATTTAGGAGTGCAAGTACACGCCTCCATTCTTTTTGGTATTACGGGCCATTTACTTAACCTGTTCTTTTCCTGCTAAGGCCCAGTAGATTGGGTACAAGATACCCCCGTGCCATTGTTGTAAGTCGTGCCTTGATGGCAATCAATTGTAAAGTCTTGTATTGCCTTGAATAGGCGTGAAAAACTGAGAGCGTGTTAGCTCTTTTCCAGTGTGTAAAAGTGCCTTTGGGAGGCTGATATTGCAACTTTTGGGAGCAAGTGCTCCATGTGGTAGGGGTTTTCTGCCCCTTTGAACAAATTGTGCTTTTGTAAAACCAGGGACGTGTAGCCCGAGAGTGTTAAAGTTCTGGAATCTTGGATCTTTCTAGTCTTGTTTCCAAAATGTTATTTCACAAAGTGAAATGTTGTTAAGGTTTTGTCGTTGATTGATTGTTAAAATTCAAAAATATAACCTTTATTTGAAATTTGAAATTAACTTTGATACTGTAGTTAGACCCATTCATCCCAGCACCTTCTTTCACCCCTGCTGTTCCACAGAAATCCCGGAACAATAACAATAATAATAATAATAATAATAATAATAATAATAATAATAATAATAATAATAATAATAATAATAATAATAATAATAGTTACCGTGTGCAGACATTTCAATTTGACGCCATCTGGCTGTCTGGTCGTCAATTTCGACGATTTGTTTTCCTCTAGGCCTACTAGATGGCGGACCGAGTAAACCGAAACTCTCTTGGGCGTCTATGGCTGAGATTTAATGAATTTTATCGGTTAAACACCAAATATGACACCAGAGATTTTTTACATGCTGACATCGTACGACATAGAGCGTCGAATGGACTTTTTTCCGCCCTTCAAAAATTCGATTACCTCTGCCGGGTTTGAACCCGCCATCTTGGGACCCGACACTCTACCACTGATCCACAGAAGCAGGTATCAGCTACTGAAGTGAACCAATTAGATGGCTTCGCGGGCGAATTCAAATGGGCTTTGAGAGTCGGTGTTGCTAAATCTACACGTGGCTGAAGATATGATTCAGAGCACCAATCGAA
The DNA here is from genome assembly GCF_040414725.1 of Anabrus simplex. Taxonomy (NCBI): domain Eukaryota; kingdom Metazoa; phylum Arthropoda; class Insecta; order Orthoptera; family Tettigoniidae; genus Anabrus; species Anabrus simplex. The sequence continues at coordinate 95,217,252 of NC_090268.1, read as the reverse complement.
GAAAAGAACTTCTCCAGGGGAGGGATTAGAACACGGGCCTCTGTGCTGACAGGATCGCACCCTAGCAAGTACAATTCCTGCAATGATGAACAGGGACCTAGTGGGGGGATGGGAAATTTGGAAGGGATAGACAAGGAGGAGGGAAGGAAGCGGCCGTGGCATTGAGTTAGATACCATCCCGGCATTTGCCTGGAGGAAAAGTGGGATACCACGGAAAACCACTTTTAGGATGGCTGAGGAGGGAGTCGAAGCCCCCTCTATTCAGTTGACCACCCGAGGCTGCGTGGACCCCGATCCAGCCCTCGTACCACTTTTCAAATTAAGTGGCAGAGCCGGAAATCGAACCCGAGCTAATCACACTAACCAGTACACTGCAGAGGCGGACCGAACTTTTTTCAAATTATTTATTAGTATGGCAAACCTTTTAACACTCATGTGCCCGGTTCACGTTGTTTCCAACCACCCTGTAGAGTGATCGTTGCCACGGGATCTGACAATCCTGTCCTACCTATAAAGGACGACTCAGCTCCATATATCACCAAATGATGTGCGGTTTGGAAAGTGATATAGTTTAGGACTCCTATTACCCTTCCTTTTAGAGACGATTGTATTGTACCGAGCGAGTGGTTACGCGGTATGAGTCGTGTAGCTGTCAGCTTCGATTCGAAAGACAGTCGGCAGGCCTGAATGTGTTTTTCTGCGGTTTCCCATTTTCACACCTCTCTGTTACTGGGGCTGGGTCTCAATTAAGGCCACGGTCCCTTCCTTCCCAATACTAGCACTTTCTTATCCCATCGTCGCCAAAGAATCTATCTTGTCGGTGCGACGTAAAAGACAAATGATAAAATATTCACGATTGTTGAAAATGGTATATTTTCAAATAGATGTTCCGAAAATCTACGCCAGTGTCTTACAGTAACTCAGTGCTAAGATGCGGGAATCACATGTTACGTTCTCTGATTCGAAACCCGTTGCCCACGAACGTTTTTGTCCTTTTCTTATCATTATACTAGCTTTTTGTTATGCTTTTCTTCACAGTATTATTCCTTTTAAGTTCATTTTTGATTTTACAGTACTTTTCAACTTTTGAACACAGGCCAATTTTTTTTTTTAATACTGGTTTAATGTCTCACTAACACATCGAAGATTTGGCGTCGCAAGGATGAGAAAGGGCTAGAAGTGGGAAAGTAGCGGCTGTGGCCTTAATTAAGATACAGCCCCAGCACATTTTCATGGTGTGAAAGTAGGAAACCACAGGAGACAACCTTCAAGAGTGCTGATGGTGGGTTTGAACCCATCATCTCCCGAATGCAGGTTCCCAGCTACGCTATCCTAAACGCTCTGTTAATCAATCAATGTCTAAAAGCAATACTTGTCGATTCAACCATTGTCTTCTGTCTTCAGCTTGCCGTTTCATCTCACAGTAGGAACTACATCCAACGATTTGCATAAATACTTGAAGGAAATGCTTCGTTGGTCGACCTCGTCCCTTCTTTCCTAAGGCCTTTCCTAAGATCTTTCCTTCTATTAGATTGGTTAGAAAGTTATTACGACTTACTGTGTGACCAATGAATTTAGCTGTTCTTCTATATACTGTTATCATCAGCTGTTTCTTCTTCTGTAGTTCTCGGAGGATACTTTCGTTGGTTCTTTTTTCAGTCCAACGGACTTTTGGACCGCTCCATATAGACTATTTTATTATTCTTACCAAATGTATTGCAAAAGTAAGGTTAAATGAAACGCAGAAGCAATTTGATAATAAAACTGCACAAATCCGTGTTTTGTTTGTGTTTATGATCGGTCTGTGTGAATTCTATCATATATAGCGTATAGGAGTGTTTCGTTTACAGAACTTAAGGAATATTGACTTACAATTTTCATTTACGATATTTCTTTTTTTTTTTTGAGTTCGAATGAAACTCATTATGATTCTATCTGTTACAAAGATTTGAAATAACTTGAGTCACATTGTACAATGAAAATGAATGAAAATTCACAGATTGTTTCCAGTCATTCGACGGATCAGGAATGGAATGAATGAAGTCTCCATCTAGCGGTGACGATAGGAATTGTGCCGGCTGCCGAAGCCTGTCGCACTCCTCTAGTGCAATGATTAACGAATGACAGATGAAATGATATTGGGGATTGTTGCTGGAATGAAATATGACAGGGAAAAACGGAGTACCCGGAGAAAAACCTGTCCCGCCTCCACTTTGTCCAGCACAAATCACACATGGAGTGACCGGGATTTGAACCACGGAACGCAGTGGTGATAGGCCGACGCGCTGCCGCCTGCGCCACGGAGGCTTACATTGTACATTGATGTGCCATAAAAAATTGCCTGCTTATCTCAGCATTCCAAATAACGCTACTTAATTGTCCGGGTGGCATCCAGAATTCCCCTTATATTGTCCTATAAATTACGCTCGAAAAATTTAAGGTAGTTTTGGAACTAGGTTAGATATGTGTTTACATTTTAAGCAGTAAAGTTAAAGTGCTGAGTGTTCTTAAGCTTCAGTTAATTTTGTGAAATATATTTGCTTTATCTAAAGGAAAAAGTTATCTAGTTAAAATGTCATTGAAGTCGTAGCCTATATTTCAAAACTTTCAAAGCTGTTTTAGTCTATTGTGTAAAGCTATGCTTATTAGGAGATCTGAGTAGCAACACTTTGTGTTATGAACCGAGGTGTTTTTTGCGCTCTATTTCGCTAACGGAAGGATCCCATTATCTCATAGAGGCGTTAAAGGGCAAGCAATGTTGCTTCACCTGTTCTTGTTCTACGGTCGATGAGGCCCAATTAACTGGATGCGTACGCAAGATCACAAGGGCCAATTTACTCTCGTTGCCACACCGTCCCTAGCACTAACACAAAATAAAGTCTGATTCCATGAATTAATCTGTTTGACAGCACAATCGGTCCGGCTCCATGGCTAAATGGTTAGAGTGCTGCCCTTTGGTCTTGAGGGTCCCAGGTTCGATTCCCGGCTGGGTCGAGGATTGCAACCTTCATTGGTTAGTGTCCCATACTCACAGACACGCCCGTCCAATATGCGACGTCAACTCGAAAAACCTGCACCATGCCTCTTCGGAGGCCACACGCCATTAATTAATTAATTAATTAATTAATTAGCAGCACAATCAGAATTCGTTCACATTGCTAGGCTTATATTCTGCCGATACTGAATTAAGGTGATTAATCAATAAGTCGTCATGAAATGTAATGGTGAACGTTCAACTATTACTGACGTGAAACATGACAATTGATTTCGTGATGGTAAGTCATAGAACCTACATGAAAAACCTACAACCTTTTTTCCAGTCAATGACCGGGTCAGGGATGGGATGAATGAAGCCCCAATTTGCGGTGAGGATAGGAATTGTGCTGCCTGCCGAGGCCTGTCGCACTCCTCTGGCGCAATGATTAATGACTGACAGATGAAATGAAATGATAGTGGAGAGTGTTGCTGGAATGAAAGATGACAGGAAAAACTGGAGGGCTCGGAGAGAAACTTGTCCCGCCTCCGCTTTGTCCAGCAGAAATCTCACATGGAGTGACCGGGATGTGAACCACAGTATCCAGCGGTGAGAGGCCGGTGCGCTGACGATAAGATTTACATATTTGTGTAAATTGTTCAGTTCGAAGCTTTCGCATAGTACGTTCTAAACCTGATCTGGCAAAAGAAACGTCAAAATATAAAAAATCAGTCTCAAGGCAGGAATATAATAAATAATTCCTCCCCACTTTTCAGAAATAATAATAATAATAATAATAATAATAATAATAATAATAATTTCGTGTGGCTATTTCTAGCCGAGTGCAGCCCTTGTAAGGCAGACCCTCCGATGAGGGTGGGCGGCATCTGCCATTTGTAGGTAACTGCGTGTTATTGTGGTGGAGGATAGTGTTACCTATGTGTGGTGTGTGAGTTGCAGGGATGTTGGGGACAGCACAAACATCCAGCCCCGGGCCACTGGAATTAACCAAGTAAGGTTAAAATCCCCGACCCGGCCGGGAATCGAACCCGGGATCCTCTGAACCGAAGGCCAGTACGCTGAACATTCGGCCAACGAGTCGGACACTTTTCAGAAATAACATGACATTATTGTTGAAACTTCATAAAAATGAACGAAAGTATTAATTTCATTGATGCCCGTGTCTCCGAACAGACATGATGTTATTTATGTTCATACCGCGAGGAAGAGACAAACTGCAAACTTTCTCAGAAATGAACCCCGACCGATCATGACTAATATAATAATTAAATCAATTATATATTACTAGCGTTCACTGGTGGCTCCGCGCACGTGGTATTATATTTTAAAAAGTAAATTTCAAGCGTAGTAGTTCGTCAGTGCTTCAGTACTCCATGCAAACAACATACTACTAGCTGGACTCGTGAGTCGCTTAGGTTGCATGGTCGAAATTCTCCTATAAAACGCAAAAGGAGCGTAATTTTCTGGAAAATTGTTCGAGTTACGAAGAAAATGCATATGATTGTTTGAATAGGTAAATCTATTCTAATGGTCCTTTTGTTTCTAAGACGTAATTTCGGTGAAATAAAATGGATGGCGTATGGCTTTGAGTGCCGGGAGTGTCCAAGGACAAGTTCGGCTTGCCAGGTACAGGTCTTTTGATGTGACACCCGTAGGCGACTTGCGCGTCATGATGAGGATGAAATTATGATGAAGACGACAGATACACCCAGCCCCCTTGCTTGCGGAATTAACCGATGATGGTTAAAATTTTCGACCCTGCCAGGAATTGGACCCGTGACCCCTGTGACCAAAGGCCAACACGCTAACCAGTTAGCCAAGGAGCAGGATGTTATTTCAGTATTCATTGTACGAAGCATACGCGAAAACACAGGAAACTTCTTTTCCCTGGAAATGTCTCAGAGATGGGAAGAAAATTAATGAAAATATTTTGTTCGAAATTGAATTCTAAAACCATATGATACGTTCCATTTTTAAAGTGTCCCACGTGTACATTTTTATCTGATTTTCTTCACATTCTCTTTCGTTGCATGGCCCCCTCAATAACCTGTTAATCTGTATGTAAGCAAATGTATTAGCTGTAAGCTTGCAAAATTTGAAACCGATCGGTCAAGTGTTTTCTACGTAACATACCGCCAGTCTAACATACAGACCAATTTTCCCTCGACGTAAAGCGAAAGTAAAAAAATTAAACATTTTTTCAATTGTCTCAATTGCTTAACTGACATTTTTTAAATTAACCTGGACTTACTTCGTATATTTTCTATTGCCGTATGAAATTCTTCTTGTGTCATCATATTGATCTTCATTGCAATCAAGGAAGGTTTAATGAACATCCGCCCGTATATATTTTTTGTCTGTAAACTTCCAATAATTCCATTTCGAAAAATTGCCATTGCACTGACTGACCTGGTGTCTAAACTCTGCTGTTTTGGTAGTAACGAGCAAATCATTCAGCTATCACACCCACCATATCATGCAGCAGTTGTAGAAGACTCTCGATGGAATGGGATCGAGTTAAATTGTGGTCGGGATATATAGAATGGGACTTGATGAGTTTTTTACATATACAGCAAACCAGAGCACGCAAAACACAAGAATTGTTTAAAAAAAGTACTAGAATGTTGTCCGTCTCAAACTAATAATATGCTTTGACAAGAAAATATCGCGTCGTAGCAGAATCAGGTGACATATACATAATTTCAGTTCTATGTGTCAGTTACAAGGTGTTTGACTCCAGCCGCCTATCAAAACTTCTTGTCATTAATCATGTAAATGGAATTTATAAAGTTACTGTACAATACGTTTTATTGAAATGATTTTGTTCTTCCAAATTGATGAATACCGCCCTATATCGGGGTGACGACTTATACACAATGTTGGGGCGAAATGTCAAAGAAAGCATTATAAACACATTCTTACACTGTACTATCGCATTCTTATTCTTATTCTTCTGCAGCTTATTTCTCCATATCGTACATGGCGCACGTGTGGATTTGGCCCTGTTTTACGACCGGATGCCCTTCCTGGCGTCAAACCTATGTAGAGGGATGTAATCATTATTGCATATTTATGTGGTGGTTGGTAGCATGGTATATTGTCCGACCATGGAGAGTAAAGTTTTGGGACATACACAAATACCCAGTCCCAGAGTCAGAAGAATGAATCGCACGCGATTAAAATCTCCGATCCGGCCAGGAATCGAACCTGGTACCCTTTAAGCCGAAGGCTTTAACGCTGACCATTTACTCAAGCAGTCGGACTTGTATCGCACTTTATTTTTAGAATTTTCTGATGGTTCACCACTGTATCAAAATTAAGAATAGTATGAGGGTACACAGGACAGCCCAGTGGTGTAGGGGTAGCGTGCCTGCCTCTTACCCGGAGGCTCTGGGTTCTATTCCCGGACAGATGAGGGACTTTTACCTGGATCTGAGAGCTGGTTCAGCCTACGTAATTACAATTAGGGAGCGATCTGACAGTGAGATGGTGGGGCCGGTCTAGAAAGCCAAGAATAACGAGCGAGAAGACTCATCGTGCTGAACACGCGACACCTCATAATCTGCAGGCCTCCGGGATTTAGTAGCGGTTGCTTGGTAGGCCATGGCCCTTTGCGGCTGTTACGACATAGGGTTTGGTTTTGGTGAGGGTACACACAGAATCACTTACAAAATCTAATAATCTAATAAAAGTAATAAAAAGTATACATTCTCTCTTCAGTATTTTGAGGAATATAGATAGGCTACGTATTGTATTAAACAATTAAATGAAAAAAAATTGCCATTATGACCCTTTCCTATCATTTGGCAATTCAAAATGGAGTAACTTTAACGCGGGGCTGAATGGCATAGACGGTTGAGGCGCTGGCCTTCTGACCTCAATTTGGCAGCTTCGGTCTTGGCTCAGTCCGGTGATATATGAAGGTATTCAAATATGTCAGCCTCGTGACTGTGTATTTATCGGTACGTAAAAGAAGAACTGCGGGACTAAATTCTGGCACCTCGGCCTTTTCGAAAACTGTGAAAAGTAATTAATGGGACGTAAAAACAATAACATTATCATTGTTCATAACTTTATGTTATTAAATATAAAAAATATATTTTCAGAATGAATTTCTTATCCACCAGTTTATTCAAGAAGTTCCACATTTTTGCGCCATGATAATGTATAATTGTTAAAATTTAAACATTTTAAATTATAAAATCTCCTTAATTACTTAATTGAATTATTTCGACGTATAACAAAGGGTAGAATTAAAAACAACAGACGAAAAGTTATCTAAGATATGAATAATGTGTATGATCAGAAGTTGTATCTCCTGCATTGTTAATATGACAGCCATTTCTCATGTTTACCTCATTACCGAGCGTAGAAAAAGATTTTGTCTTCATTGATAAACCGTAAGAGCTGGATATTCTTCGATATATTTTAGGGAGGCACAAACGTACACCAGGTACATGGTTGAATAATTATTAAAAATTGTACATTCTTCATTCTGTAGTTAGATGAATAGTTTATATATACGTATTGTCTTAAAATTCTTAAGTGTCAAAAATTGCAATTATGTAAACCCATATGAGGAAACTCAAATATTTCCAGTCACTTGGCTTTGGAAAAGCCAACTTTTGTGAACAAAAATTTAAAATGAAATAACTTTAACTATATGTTGGTAAATATGAAGAATATATTTCTAGAATAAATTTCTTATCCACCAATTTTTTCAAGAAGTTGTACATTTTTATGCGATGATAATGTAGAATTGTCAAAATGTATACCTTTTTAAGTCTCAAATCTCCTTAATTATTTAATTGAATTATTCCGACGTAGGCCTATTTTATAACGAAAAGGAGAGTTAATAATAACGGACGATATTTTCTCTAAGATATGAATAATGTGTATGATCAGAAATTTTATCTCCTGCACTCTTAATATGACAGCCATCTCTCACGTTTACCTCGTTACCGAACGTAGCAAAAGATTTTGTCTGCATTGATAAACCATAAGAGCTAGATATTCTTCGATCTCTTTTTAGGCAGTGTGGGGACTGCAGCCTCACGGAGACAGGAGGAGCGGGGGGTGTGGAGGCTATCGTTTGACACGGCTTATCGCCCTTCCAGCTGGCCGGGCACGTCCTGCCTAATGTAACCTAAATTAAACTTGAAGCCGGAAATTACTTTGCTGCTTGTTGAATATAAGTTATACCTAACAGGAGCATGGCATGGCGTCAGCTAAATTGGGCCCACTTTATGACTTGGACCAGGTACGGTGAAAAGGTGGCTAAAGCGGACAATACATGGCTTGAAACCAGCTGAAGCGGGAGTGTATGATTAATTGCTTTCCTCTAGAAATAAGCTTAAAGCTTTGTTTAAACGGGTAAAGCATTCGAGAGCATGCTAACACAGCAATATACTGTACCTCTTAGTTTTCCTACACGTAAAGATAAGGAGCAAATACCTGAGTCATGAGAATTTACAACGATAACAGATTCAAAAATCAAACGAAGTAATTAATCAATTATTGCCACTTCACTTCACTTCACCGTAAAGGACGGTCATTAAGAAAACTATGATAATAGTCGTGCTGGCGATTACAGTTAATAAGCCCACGAACCTGCTACGCAGGCGTAGCAGGGGGAGAGGTGATACTCCCACGTGGCGCGTCCCAGGTGGCGGATAGGGGGGTCCTAACCGGCTTGCCGGCGGACTTGAGGGAAATAAAATACCTCTCGCGGACCAAACACACACCCCCTGTGGGTGGGGGAGGCAGACGAATAATACACCCACGGTATCCCCTGCCTGTCGTGAGAGCCGACTAAAAGGGGCGACCAAGGGATGATTGTATTCGAACCATGCACCTACATGTGATTAGTACCACCACGCGGAGAACACCAAGGGTCGCTTTTACTTGTGCGTAGTACCACTATATTAAGTACGAAATAGGTTTGTGATTAGTAGCACACAGGAGCACCGCGCGGTCGGCTTTTGCAGTACCTGTGATTAGTACCACCATATGAGCGGGACCATGGGATGATAGCTACCATGGACCTGCCTTACCTGTGATTAGTACCCACTCTATGAGGAACACCACGGGATAGGGAGAGGTCCCTGTGGTTAGTACTCTTATGTGATGAACATCATAGGTTTGCGTTGCCTGTGAATGGCGCCGCAGAGTGAGAAAAACATAGGTCTGTATTTATGTCGAATTTCATAAGCTTTGAGTAGTACAATAATGTGTGGAATACCGCAAGTCTCTGCTACCATTGATTAGTACCGCAACAGGACAGATACCATGGTTCTACATTACTAGCGATCAGTATCATTCTGAGGGGCCTTTGACTTGTATTTTGGACACATTTAGACACCAAGCATCCTCGATTTGCTTTTGGAAGTGGTCCCTTGGTCAGTAATACTATTAACTATGATAGTTTTTTGAGTCGGATCCACTGATTGTTTTAAATTCATATTCATTCATTCATTCATTCATTCATTCGTTCATTCATTCTTCATGACATTTTTTATTTTGGTCAGTGGATAATTTTGAACTTTTACTTTGTCGTTTCATTTCGTACCATTAGGGGCCGATGACCTCGATGTTAGGCCCCTTTAAACAACAAGCATCATCATCATCATCACAGTTAATAAGCAAAAGCTTTAAGACTCCGTCTTACTAAATAAGGGATGTAACTGTTTCGATCTAAGATAGAATAAGATTATAGGTCTATAACAGAGTAAGATCATAAATGGAGAAAATATGAACGACTCCACAAACATCAGAAACTTTCATACATCAAATTAGTTTCACAAGGGCGATCAACCAGGAATAGTAACAAGTACTTGAAAGTTGAACAGGTCCTGCGAATATTATGTAAATAATACATATGTGTAAATACGGTAATTGTGTATCAATCACAATCTGTACCATATAACTGTAACTATTTTTAATATTGTAATTTTAAGCGGGTTGATGGTGGTGGTGGTGGTGGTGATGGTGATTATTGTTTTAATAGGAAGGATAACTAGGCAACCATCCTGTATTTTAAGTGGAAATGGAGGCATCCTCGTGTATGTAGGGTTATGCCCTTTCATCATTCACTACCCCTGAATTGTATCTACAATTTGTGAAAAATAAATAATAATAATAATAATAATAATAATAATAATAATAATAACGCAAACATAAGTTCAACAGACATCCTAGAAAGAGACATCTTTAGGCATAAAGTAAACAATTGGGAAGCTACATCAGAGCAACGACCACAAAAATAGTACAGAATAAAGTGGTGGGCAGAGCGTAAACAAGCCATCTCGGAAAGAATGAAAGCCTATTGGAAAAATAAGAAGAACCCGCAGAAGAATTGATTGAGTTATTTGCTTAACGTCTCCCAATATTAGGAGTATTACGTACTATTACTACTACAACCAAGAAGAAGGAGAAGCAGAAGAAGAAGACGAAAAACAAAGCAGGTCTGTAGTTTTATGTGAATGTTGATATCGAGATCATAGTCACGGGACCTCAAGTTTTACGTTCAATCCGAGCCAAGCGAAGTGACTGCAATTCAAAAATTCCTACTTACATTGACTAGGATTCGATGCGGGGCACCTTGACGAGAAGCCAGTGACTATGTCGCTAAGCTATCACGCTACGAGACAATAATCCCTTTTTTAAACCCTAGTTGCTGCACAGAGTGGCTCAGACGGAAGAGCGATGGTCTTCTGAACTAAAGTTAGCGGGTCCGATCCTGGCTCAGAGCGGTGGTAATTTAAAGTGCTCCAATACGTCAGTCTCGTGTCAGTAGATGTACCAACATGTAAATGAACTCCTGAGGGTCAAAATTCCGGCACCTTGGCGTCACCGAAAACAGTATAAGTAGTTACTGGGACGTAAAACCAAAATATAACTTAAATCAGAAGAGAAAAAGATAGCGGTCCGACACTCTGAAAAATGAAGATGTCCACAAAAGGAACACAAGGGACCTGAAGGATGAGCAAAGGAAAAAACTCGCAAAGAAATCGAAAACCCAATATTTTCAGCCAAGGAAATTCGCGATAGAAATATGAAAATGATGTACGTGGCACATACACGGCGCAGGGATGTTAAACTTAGCAATGGCCACTACGGTTCCACTATGGCGGCACGCGGGCCTCTCAGCATTGGATTCCGTGGTTCAAATCCCGGTCACACCATGTGAGATTTTTGCTGGACAAAGCGGAGACGGGACAGGATTTTCTCCGGGTACTCCGGTCTTCCCTGTCATCTTTCATTCCATAAACACTTTCCAATATCATTTCATTTCATCTGTCAGTCATTAATCATTGTCCCAGAGGAGTGCGACAGGCTTTGGCAGCCGGCACAATTCTTATCCTTGCCGCTAGATGCGGGCTTCATTCATTCCATTCCTGACCTGGTCGTATGACTGGAAACAGGCTGTGGATTTTCATTTTCACAATTATATGCCTGAACTACAAGTCTGGCATTTTTTGATTTCTCCTTATGACTCTCCTAAAATGCCATAAAATGCTCTACTCTTTGCTCCTTAATATAAATGTAATTTCTTCTGTCATTAGCCTATTGTTCTATGATAGTTCTTCAACCTTTCCGGGGCGGAAAATGTTCTTTCAGCTGAACAATTTGCTGCAATCGTACACAGAATAGTTACTTCTATGCCGCTGATGTCCTCGAGGATTGTTGATTCCTTGAAATATTCTAGTCTTCCTTCATGAGGGATTTTTACTTCTTAGGTAGTTATTTAATGGTTTTCGGAGACGCTGAGTTGCCGAAATTTCGTTGGAGTTCTTTTACGTTCTGATAAATCTACCGATACAAGACTGGCGTATTAATAAAAATGTATTACAGCCGAAAGACCAAAAGAAAAATTTATATCTTACTGTATTCAGTGAATGACATTGTTCATTTTGTGCCCTTTGTTAGGTGATATTTGTCGCATTCTCGGTTGCACAGTTTACATACCCAATATTTGCTAGGATTGTGGTACGATTTGGTCGCGCATATGTTGTGATGAAAACCGCGAATGGCGTATCTAATCACGACGTGTGGTAGCTCTTTATTTTCTTTCATCCAATTTCTCTCCATCATTGCGCTTGTAGCGTATGAGTCTAGATCTATCTTTTTTACTTTTACCCTCTCTTCTCTCCAGATGTTTTGTATACTGCTCTGTAGTTGGTAGTAACAGTAACTGGCGTATATGAGTACCTTAAAATACTTATTGGTGTTCTTCTGCTTTAATATTTTACAAGTTCTTTCACGTCGCACCGACAGAAATAGGTCTTATGTCGAAGATGGTATAGGAAAGGTCTAGAAGTGGGAAGGCAACGACCGTGGCCTTACATAATGTGCAGCCCCAGCATTTGCCTGGTGTGAAAATGCGAAACCTCGGAAAATCATAGTTAGTGCTGCCGACAGTGGGTTTCGAACCCACTATCTCCCGAATGCAAGCTCACAGCTGCGCGGCCCTAACCACACGGGTAAATCACACGGTCTCCTGCTTTAAGCGTGTATTGTTAACTTCCTACGGTTCCTAGTGTTGTGTGTGTCCTCCGCGTCGCTAGCTCTGCGCCTACAAGCTCCGCAACCCGCCGTACCCCGAAGTTTCTAGCAGTCACGAGGTGTCTTTACTGCACCTGGCACGCTCACCAATGACGTCAGCCAGCGATATATAAGAAGCTTAGTTCCGAGCCTCTCCAGGACTACCCCAATGTTCGACGACCAGTACACACCGCAAGTCAGACACGGAGGCATTCCTCTTGAAAACGTGTTTTCAACAGGTGGACAAATTGCTGGCCGTGAGGTCTCACCTCTGAACATTGCCTCATTATCCTGATCCCCGTAGCCATGTCGAGCCCCGAGTATAGCATTCTGCTACTCCCTTTAGTCCTCACCAGTGCTCCGACATCCACCTTAGCATTCTGCTATTTGAATAAATTAATGCAAGTTCCTTGCAAGTATAAACCTAGTACCAGCATTCTGCCTCTCTCTGCAAGTTACGCTTGTAATTTCACAGAAGATAGTTTTCGACTATCAGGACAATTTATTAGTGAAACAGACTATCTCTTAAAGATAGAACTAAGTGTATATAGAACTCTCATATTGTATAATTGTACATATGCAACAGACATTCAATTTAAGATTTAAGTTCAACATTAACTGCGTGCATTCAAACAAGTTTCAAGAAGAATTCAGTTTTATTTCTTATATATATGGTATCAAATCATTGAAACAATAAAATTTATGTTGTGTCACTGTACACCAAGTTCCTTGTATACAACACCCAGTGCAACGTGAACGTATTAACCGTACTTTATTTCTATCACGAGGATGCATTCCCCCTAACTCAGGGAAGATTAATCTATGGGATATAGCGCTAGAGTGAGGACAGTTGAACCAGTTGGTGAAATATTACCACCCATGTGAAGTGAATCTGGGTTCCACTCGAGAAGTTTACTTGCACTGGCTTTCTCAGATTTTGTTCCGCTGCTTCAAGTAGAATTCTGCAGAAACTCTACGTAAACTTCTGACAAGGCTCGTCGTTCCAAGTTTGTCTTGCCTTGTTGGCACAAAGCTCCCTCTCTTCATAATACGCCAGTATGGTGCTTCTCTTTGGATGTTAAACATCTGCAGAAAGCTAGGAGAAATTTTAATTCTCATCGATTTTAAACTAAAGTCTAAATTTTGAAATAATCTCGATCTTATTAGAGTCCGATATCCATCAGAAAGAAAAGAAAATTTGCCAACTTGCCTCCCATTGGTTATTAGATTATAGGGTTGTCAGTGTCAGCTCACTTGTACTAGATAATTCGTCCTCCGCACGAGGAATCTTCCTCTGGCCATGGTGGCCAGATAAAACAAGCCAGTTTTTAAGAATGAATGGCTTAAATACGTTGCCTGAAAGGTTCGAATATCTTATTGTTCCTTGCCACATTGGTTAGACTATGGGTTTCCAAATGGTGGCCCGTGAGCAGCATGTGGCCCACGAATCCATATTTTGCGGCCCGCGAGAGCATTTTCTTAAAAAAAATGTGAAGAAATGTTACAAAAAGTATTTCATAGCTGGTTAAAAAATATAAATTTGTATACCCCTTACATACACAAGTGAGAACTAATTCATTCTTTAATATTATTTCATCTTTTTAATATTCACTTGATGTTAATAAAATATTTTTGATTAAAAAATTACATTTCATTTTATGCAATTGTAAAATAGTGTTTCTTTACTGAGCTCGATAGCTGCAGTCGCTTAAGTGCGGCCAGTATCCAGTATTCGGGAGATAGTAGGTTCGAACCCCACTGTCGGCAGCCCTGAAAATGGTTTTCCGTGGTATCCCATTTTCACACCAGGCAAATGCTGGGGCTGTACCTTAATCAAGGCCATGGCCGCTTCCTTCCCACTCCTAGCCCTTTCCTGTCCCATCGTCGCCGTAAGACCTATCTGTGTCGGTGCGACGTAAAGCAACTAACCAAAAAATAGTGTTTTAAGCAATTAAAATGGCCAAACCTTCGTTTCAGTTGAGCTATGCATATTGTTTCACACTTGTACCTCTGTTCTATTTGCGAAATTTTACGAAAATTGGCCTATTATTAAAGTGCGGCCCACGAACATGCCTGAGGATTTCAATGTGGCACTCGAGCCATTACAACTTGGAAACCCCTGGGTTAGACATTCCCCGTGTGTGGTAGTAGTAGTAGTAGGCGAATTTGCCCCAATACTTGTTCACAACTCACATAATAATAAATAATAATAATAATAATAATAATAATAATAATAATAATAATAATAATGAACAAAAATCTACCTCAAAACAACTAATCTGGCCCTACCCTGATCTTGCATTCACCACATGACTGTACACTCCACATGACCTTCACAACAGATTATGCTGCAAGAACCGCTGACTCTACTTTACAACAGTTTCGGCTCACGCCCTTGTAATCACTATTGCTTACTCCGCATTCTTTGTTCCATGACCTAATTCATCTGGG